>NW_019154102.1:27735879-28001396 GCF_002288905.1 Enhydra lutris kenyoni
GGAGGAAGCATATAATACATGAACTATTAATCATAATAACAACCCCATGAAGTAGACAATTCTATTACTTCCTTTAAATGAGTTGAAAACCTTAGAGTGCTGAAATAAGTGCTTAAGATCAATTCACTCCTGGTCCTCCCCATGGAAAGTACCAGAGGTAAAAACCATGGCCTCTGTTAATGGAAAACAGGTAAATGTCTAAATCTAGAAAAAATCAAGGAAAACTTTTTTCCATGAGGGCAAAAGTCCATTTTTTTTTTTCTCCCTCAATAGCTCTTCAAAGAAAGGAAATAAAAACTAAAGAGACAGGAGCAAACATAGAAAGGAAAAGCAGAAAGAGTATATTACCCAGAGGTAATAACTTTGATAAAAAATTAAGTAACAGAGCTAATAGCAAAAATATATGTAAGTTAAGATTTACTGAAATAATGGCATATGTGTGAAAAAGACATAGATGAAACACAGAAGGAAATTCTTGTCTTACTTGTTTAAAACACCATTTATACCTTTCCAGTAATGACATTAGAATCAAACCCCCATCCATGTCCCCCCCAAATTCCTTATTTATTCTCCAAAAGAGTCACAAATGGGAACAGATTTCAAGTAATAATGGGCTCGGTTGTGAAAAACAAACTGATTGTTTCCTGAGAATAGTTCAGAGTAAGATCATATCCCCCAGAATACATCCCACTAAGACGGAATGAGTTCTGTTGTAGGGGTTTCAGTAAAAATTCAAGGGGAAGATCATGGTTCAGGTCTACTTTGACAGCTGAAATCTCTACTCACTAGTCATAGTAATTTAGGTGATAGAAAGAGATTATACAATACACACTCACCACCGTGAGGCTCAAAAGGTGTCTGAGAGATAAAATCCACTTATTCCATAACAATAAATACAATTTTGTGACATAATTAAACACACAGACCACAGAGAGATCACAAGAGAGCACTTGGTGGCTAGGTAAAATACAAAAGCCAAGTGTGTCTATACAAGGCACAAAGAGAGAGCTACAAAGACAAATAGAGGACAAAACAAGAAACCAAAAATCCATGTTAGATAAAAATAATACAAGAAACAGTTTTAAAATGAGATAACAGCAGATGAAAACACAGACTTTCAGGCAGGGGGAAACAAAAAAGCACAAGATTTCTGTCTACCGAAGTGAAAATTCCAGCTAAAATATAAGGCAGATTTCCTGTTCCACATCTTAAAGAATGAATGGAAAACCATGAATCATCATACACTTCTGAAAAGCCAAAATTATGGCAAACAAACACCCTAGATAAACAAAGAAAAGAATTAGCTAAGGATGGAAAAAATGAGATAAAACTTTCTTATTGGTAAATAAAGGAAGGCTAAAAGTATTACCACATCTCTTGAACTTGACCAAAATGAGATCTAAAAGGAATTTTAAAAATTAAGATAAGAGGTATTATTATAAGTTAAAATGTGATTTCCATTATTTAAATCAACAAATTATTGAAAAATTAAATTCAGGAAAGTCCAGTCCAAAACCAAAGAACCAAAGTCTGAGAGATAAAAGTCCTATAAAAGATAAAAGATTTTTAAAAAATTATAAAAAGTCTAATAATGAACTATTAGTTATTCTATAAAGAGACCACAGAGAAAACAAAGGGGAGGAAATTATTAAAGAAATAGTTCAAGCAAATGTGCTGGAGATGATGGAAGATACACATATATACCAAATAAATAAATAAATAAATAAATACTTTGTAAGGAACAAAAATAACAAGGTTAAAGAGAAGATCATAAAAACATATAAAAAAGAAAATAATATGACAGGAGAATCTTATCAATATCAGACTTTTCATTAGCAATGCTGGATCTGAAGAAAGCAAGGACTGAAAATGTATGAGTGATAGGGATCTTTTTTTTAGTTCCTTAATGGAAGAGGGGCTCCCCAAAATGGACATGAAAAGGGATATTTAAAGATTGAAAAATAAATGAAGAAAGTGCAACTCAAGAAAGATCAGCAAATTATTACTGACATTTTACAAATTTCTAAATTGTGCAAGATTTGATTTCAGAGAAAAAGAAATAGTGTAATTATTACAAAATTTGCCTAGTGTAAGGAAATTTTAATGTCACAATTAACATCTTAAAGACTATGTTCATTAGTGGGACTTCGGATAATTTGCATGTATTGCCTGAGAATATAAACTTTATCTTTCTCTTTTCTTTTTCTCCCCAAATAATGCCATATCTAGACTAGGAGCATTGTTCATGTATACTATACTAAGGACTGGTTCTTGGAATAACTTGTCTTTGAGGATGATGCTATTGTATGAGGTTTAGTAGAGCATCAATTGCTGTGACATTCACATTTGATGCTAAGGATTTGCTTTGTTTTCTAGTTGAGGGTCTGTGGGACTAACAATGTGTTGAGTTCTAGATCTTTAGAAATCATTATATTTAAGATGTTTTGGTTCAGGGAAACACATATGCTAAAGAAGTTTCATTAGTTCCCATTGATGAAAGTTCCAAACAAGGACCTTTCTGGAAACATAATGAGAAACGGAGAGAAAGAAAAGGGAGAAAAGGGGAAGTTTGTTTGTTTTTTTAAATACAAAACAATAACTCCTCTTGCAAAAATGAATGACAGATTTAGTTGAGAAAAGGACTACCTTTTGTGGGAGTCAAGGGACTTGCCTTTATAAAAGATGACAGAAATTTTGGGGAATTTTTGCCACTGATATTGTGGTACATGCATATACAGCAAGTCATGTTAATGTGTATTGTACATATGGTTGGGATTTGAAAAAAAGAGTAAGGTGACTGGCTTATTGACCTAGTGTATAGCTGGCTTAACTGTGAATCAAAGTAATATCCAGTGTTGATGCATTTCAGAGGTTTTTGAGGAAGAATCAAAGAGACTCTGTAATGGCCTAGAGAGACTCAAATTTCCATTGAATTGATACCAGGTGGATTTATGGGAAGTTGTACCATGAAGTCACTGGCAACACCAAGAGATTACAGAAATATCTCTGGTAGTCTCTGGGCCTCACTACATATTGTATTAGAAAGAACAGAAAAGCAAATCATTTCATGTCCTTTCTCTTGTCCTTGTTCACCTTCATAAAAATATTGAAATGTCTAACCTCTCTTCAGTGCTGTATCTCAGTGGCATCATGTAGATCAATGGCCACAGGGGCATAGGATTTAGGGTTCTGTATACTAGATTTCTCACAAATTCTTTCTAGGACAAAGACATAAAGAGTTTATTTACCTAGTACTGGAACTACAGATTGGTAAATTAACCCTCATTAAGAATTAGTTAAAGCAAGAATTCTCCCCACTTCACAACAATGAATGCTTTTGTTGGTGATACAAAATTCAGAGTCTAGAGGAATCAGTTCCCTGCCCCCAGCCTTTTTTTTTTTTTTTTAGGATTTTATTTATTTACTTTCTGAAGAGAGAGAGCACAGGCAGTGAAAGCAGGCGACAGGGAAAAGCAGGCTCCCTGCTGAGCAAGGATCTGGATGCAGGACTCTGGGATCATGACCTGAGCTGAAGGCAGGAGCTTAACCGACTGAGCTACCCAGTTCCCTTTAAACTGTTTCTTTGCATACCTTTTAGCACTTTTTCTCTTCTGCTTGAATCATTTTTGGAGTTCTACTAAAATTCCATTCCCTTATTTCCCAAGTGAGAATGAACATTACAGGAAGTGCCCTCTAGTCTTACCTTACCTGTTACATGTCTTACTGAAATTCTTTCAAGGTTTGAAAATGTAAAGGTCACCTTTCCCTAGACTATAGGCAGGCTATAATCTTTGACAACAGGGTCTTCAATATTTTGCTTCATTTGTCATACTTACTTACCTTGAATAATAAAGCTAATTTTTATTAAATTCACTATTGTTCAATAACTGAATATTTTAAGGCACTGAAGTTAACTACTAAAACTGAGCATAATGTATTGGGGAAAAAAATCTCTGACCTGGAACATGAATATGAATTCCTTACTCTATCTACCATTAAATAGAATTTAGGAAAATTTAGAGCTCTTTCTGGGCCCCAATTTCCTCATCTGTAAAATAAATGTGTTCAGTCAGATAATTTGTAAGGATACTTACAACTCTAATATAATATAATATAATACAAGTCTATATTGCAATTTCCCAAGACTGTTCAGTACAGTGTGTCATCAAAAATGGCTCACTGTCAAATACTCTGAGATACACAGAAATTCCATTTGCTCCTCTTGAAGATTCAAGTTACACTTCAGCCTATTAAAAACACTGATAAATATGATGGAACAGAATCTTTCTTTAATTTCTCATTTCCCAAGACTAATTTAATTATGTGTAATTCCCTGTATCATCAACAAAACATACTTGAGAAACCATAAATCACACATGACAAATCCTCCCCAGGTATTTCCCATTCCTTGACTCTGCCAAAAATCTAACATGCATTTTTATTAAATACCTACAACAATTAGCTTGACAGTTGAAAAATTCCCCTCAATGGTCATAATGAAGCAGCACATGTTTGAGTGGAATGGAGAATAATGTCTCTTTATTTCTCCAAGCAGAAGGTGTTCAACAGGGATTTCCAAATTAAAAAAAAAAATGAATAAAGGTATGGACAAGAGCTGGCCTTGATAGAAATAATGATTTGACTGTTCAGATTGAGTTAACCACAACCCTTCACATTAACATCATTAAGTTTCTGATTATTCACAATTTAGATTAACAAGTATAAGAATATAGAATCTAATTTCTAATTAGTTGTTCTTAAAAGCAATATTATTGGGTGCCTTGGTGGCTAAATTGGTTAAGCTTTTGCCTTCAGCTCAGGTCATAATCCCAGGGTCCTGGGCTCAAGTGCCGCATTGGGCTCCTTGCTCAGTGGAGAGTCTGCTTCTCCCTCTATCCCCTCCCCCTGCTCGTGCTCACTCTCACTCTCTCAAATAAGTAAGTAAAACCTTTTTTTAAAGAAAGCAATATTGTTTTATAACTCATCCAACCTCTTGTAAAGAGTGTCTGAATAAGAGAGTACTCTAAGAAAAAACTATATTTGTGGCACACTCATATTGAACTAACACTTCTGCTTACTGACTTAACTCATTTGGCTACAGAGTAAGGTCTAGCCTCTGTCCTACTGAACACAGATTTTATGGTTTTGATGTTACAGAATTCTAAAATTAGACTGGGTTCAAAAGAAAACCAAAGCTGGCGGCATCACAATTCCATACTTCAAGCTCTATTACAAAGCTGTAGTCATCAAGATAGTATGGTACTGGCAAAAAACAGACACACAGATCAATGGAACAGAATAGAGAGCCCCAAAATAGACCCTCAACTCTATGGTCAACTAATCTTCAACAAAGCAGGAAAGAATGTCCAATGGAAAAAAAAATCTCTTGAAGAAATGCTGCTGGGAAAATTGGACAGGCACATACAGAAGAATGAAACTGGACTATTTCCTTACACCATACACAAAAATAGATTCAAAATGAATGAAAGACCTCAATGTGAAACAGGAATCCTTCAAAATTCTTGAGGAAAACATAGGCAGCAACCTCTTTGACCTTAGCCACAGCAACTTCTTCCTAGAAATATCAACAAAGACAAGGGAAGCAAGGGCAAAAATGAACTATTGGGACTTCATCAAGATCAAAACCTTTTGCACAGCAAAGGAAACATTCAACAAAACCAAAAGACAACTGACAGAATGGGAGAAGATATTTGTAAATGACATACCAGATAAAGGGCAAGTATTCAAAATCTATAAAGAACTTATCAAACTTAACACCCAAAGAACAAATGATCCAATCAAGAAATGGGCAGAAGACATGAACAGACATTTCTGTAAAGAAGACATCCAAATGGCCAAGAGACACATGAAAAAGTGCTCAACATCACTCAGCATCAGGGAAATACAAATCAAAACCATAGTATGATACCACCTCACACCAGTCAGAATGGCTAAAATTAACAAGTCAGGAAACAATGGATGTTGGCAAGGATGCGGAGAAAGGGGAACCCTCCTACACTGTTAGTGGGAACGCAAGCTGGTGCAGCCACTCCAGAAAACAGTATGGAGGTTCCTCAAAAAGTTGAAAGTAGAGTTACCCTATGACCTAAATTGCACTACTAGGTATTTACCTTATAGATACAAATGTAGTGATCCAAAGGGGCACATGTGCTCGCATGATTACAGCAGCAATGTCCACAATAGCCAAACTATGGAACGAGCCTAGGTATATCAACAGATGAATGGACAAAGAAGACGTGGTATATACTTATGATGGAATATTATACACCCATCAAAACCCACAAAATCTTGGAGCGCCTGGGTAGCTCAGTGGGTTAAAGCCTCTGCCTTTCGTTCAGGTCATGATCCCAGGGTCCTGGGATCAAGCCCCTCATTGGGCTCTCTGTTCAGTGGGGAACCTGCTTCCCCCCTCTCTCTCTGCCTGCCTCCCTGCCTACTTGTGATCTCTGTCAAATAAATAAAATCTTTAAAAAAAAACACACAAAAAAATCTTGACATTTGCAAAGACAATGGAACTAGATGGTATTATGGTAACTGAAATAAGTCAATCAGAGAAATACAATTATCTTATGATCTCACTAATATGTGGAATTTGAGAAACAAGATAGAGGATCATAGAGAAAGGGAGGGAAAAATGAAACAAGAGGAAACCAGAGAGGGAGACAAACCATAAGAAACTCTTAATCTCAGGAAACAAACTGAAGGTTGCTGGAGGGGAGGGGGGTTTGAGGGATGGGTGGCTGGGGGATGGAATTGGGGAGGGTATGTGCTATGGTGAGTGCTGTGAATTGTTTAAGACTGATGATTCACAGACCTGTACCCCTGAAACAAATAATACATTATATGTTAATAAAAAATAAATAAAAATAAAATTAGACTGGGTTCAAAATTATTGGGCAATAATGGAAGGAACGTAAAACTAAGGTATACCTTCCAAAATCCATATGTATCTTAACATGAGTAATTATTTATTTTTTTTAAGATTTTTATTTATTTATTTGACAGAGAGAGAGAGACAGTGAAAGCACAAACACAGGCAGGCAGAGGGAAGTGGGAAAGGGAAAAACAGGCTTCTTGCTGAGCAGGGAACCCAATGTGGAGCTCGATCCCATGACCCTGGGATCATGACCTGAGCTGAAGGCAGATGCTTAATGACTGAGCCACTCAGATGTCCTTTAATATGAGCGATTATTAAAGTTTTTCTTTTACAAAATAATTATAAGAAACAATGTAGTTCACATATTCCTCTGATACTTATTTTGAAAATTAGCCTTTAATCTTTTTTTTTTTTAAAGATTTTATTTATTTGACAGAGATCACAAGTGGGCGGAGAGGCAAGCAGAGAGAGAGAGAGAGAGAGAGAGGAGGAAGCAGGCTCCCTGCAGAGCAGAGAGCCCGATGCGGGACTCAATCCCAGGACCCTGAGATCATGACCTGAGCTGAAGGCAGAGGCTTAACCACTGAGTCACCCAGGTGCCCCTAAAATTAGCCTTTAATCTTAAAATAATCCTTTCAAAATACAATAAAGAAGTAAAGTTCTGGGGCACCTGGGTGGTTCAGTCCACTAAGCATCTGACCCTTAATTTCGGCTTGGGTCATGATCACAGAGTCATGGGATCAAGCCCTGTATAGGGCTCCTTGCTCAGTGGGGAGTCTGCTGGTGATTCCTTCCTCTCCCTCTCACTCTGCCCCGCCTGACACAGTCATGCTCACTCTCTCTGTCTCCCTCGAATAAATAAATCTTCAAAAAACAAAACAGAGAAAACAAAAAAAAAAGCAACAACCTTAAAAAAAAGAAGTAAAATTCTCAAGGCTCAGTTGGTTGGGTGTCTGCCTTCAGTCGGGTCAGAGTCCCAGGATGGAGCCCTGCTTCTCCCCCTGAATCCCTGAACCTCTGAACCTGAACCTCCCCCCACCATGCTGTCTCTCTCAAATAAATAAAATCTCTAAAGAAAAAAAGAACTAAAGTTCTTAGAAATATGAATCACAAGAAAAGGTAGAGAAAATTTTCCAAAAAATAAGAAATTTCTCACCTTTTGTTTTACAAAGTAACCTATGTATAGGTTCAGTTACCTATGATTTTGGCATCCTGGGAGAATTATCAAAAATATCTAAGTTTGCATTGCATGTTAAAAATGGTAACAGGATCTCCATTTGGGGAATAAAATGTGGTTAGAATACAAACTTGTAATATTTGGGGGGAAAGGCAAAGAAGATTGTATTTCTCCTTAATCATCAGTGGGAGTCGGCTCCCTCATCCCCAATGTCTTGGTACCCTATGCATCCCATGCCTTTTAGTAAGAGGCATAGCTCTGCCTGTGGGAAGATTTCCCACCATTCTGAGGTGATGGAGGCTTGAAATAAAAATTAATTTGATTCATAGAAAATAAAGAATGTGATACAAACCCATGTTTGTAAATTAAAATACATACCCATCCAAGGTTTTCCTCCTCCTCTTATTAAATATATGTTTTATATCTGTCATATAAATAGTTTGTTCACGGCATCGGGGTACATCAGGGTTGATGATATTTACTTCTTAACAGTTACTTGACGAGCAAGATTGACAAGGACAGACACCACCCAGACTGCTTACATTTGAAACTGAGTTGAGTAACTTGAAAAACTTGAAGACAGTTTCTTTTGATGAAGATAGCTTCTTTTGATGACAGTACCTATTATACCATTTAGGAGGTGGAATTTTAGGTGTATACATGTATACATAGAAAGAAAATTTTATATATGCTCCCAGTCAAAAGAATGTGGTATTGGTATGCTATTTGTCCAGCAATGGATCTGATATTTTAATCTTCCTCTACTATCATAATTTTAGGGAGATGGTAATCATACAGAGATGTCTGCTGCAGCAATGACATGGAGAAGAGATTTGGTTCAAGCTGGCCAATCAGAATATTAGAGTCCATGGCCTAATGTTTACTTCAAATATGATTAAAGTAAAAACAGAGGCAAGAAGAGTTTCCTTGTGATTTTCCATGGATCATTGGGAGAGCTTGAGTATTTTTAAATAATTTTTTATTACAAGAAATAAAATGCTAGTGATGACTATATTTCTTATGTAGAAGAGTCTTTCTGGGAATGAAGTTTATTTTCTATGTAAGGACAAATTAAGAGCAGAGAGAAAGACCCGGGGTAGATGAGTCCCTGAGGTCTAAATCCAGTCATATTTTGAATTAGCACTCATGCCCTTTGCCTTCCAAACATCATAATCTGATAAATATCACCTCCTTTTAAAAAATGCATTTGAAAACTGACTGAAGGGGTTCCTGGGTGGCTCAGTTGGTTCAGCTCAGGTCACGATCCTGGAGTCCCGGGATGGAGTCCCGCATCAGGCTCCCTGCTCAGCAGGGAGTCTGCTTCTCCTGCCTGACTTTTCTCCACTCATGCTCTTTCTCTCTCTCATTCTCTCTCTCTCTCTCTCTCAAATAAATAAATAAATCTTTAAAAAAAAAAAAAAACCTGACTGAAGTTAGTATTTTATCATTTAAAATCTGAAACACATTATTAATGGGCTCAGAATATTTAAGAATCCTCTATATATTAATCCAGTTTAAAAAAAATAAAGTTAGATTCAAGGTCAAGATGGCCTATTCCTTTTTTACCTACAAGTACTTTAAGCCTCAAATGAAGTGGACTTAAGATTATGCATTTAAAAAGGACTCATGGTAAACAATTTGGTCTCGGAATTATTGAGCTTCATTTTCACTGCATTTTTTTGCAATTTTGTCATGAGACAGCTTATTACTTATCTAATTTATTATATCTACTAATGTTCAATTAGTCATCTGTTTACTCATCTTCCTACAAATAATGATGGTCACGTTGCTACTAACGCATGGTCCCTGGGTTGATCAAATCAATTAATGCTCATAAAAATATTTTCAAAACTATACAGCATCACACATACAACAAATTTAGTATTTAAATTTTTAAAAATTATTATTTGAAAGATTTTTGGTGCCGTTGATAAAGGTGTTTTTTTTTTAAATTTTAATAAACTTTTTTTTAAACTCTTCTTCTGCTGGCAATTACTTTCAGTAAATATGTTGTCAAGACATTTTATTACTGCCAGAAAAACAAAGAATGCAGAGGTCTCTATCATCATGTCATGTAATAAAATGGTAGCTTAATTACCTGACAGTTTGGGCTGATATTTAAAATGAATGTTTAATACTCTCTGGATATATTGATTTATATTTTGAATTATGATTTCAAGTATTATCCAGTGTGCAAGTCCTTTAACTCTCATTTTCTTTGACTAAATGTGGGAAGAATTCTAATTGTAATGCAAATCATGCTTTTTAATGTGTATATGTGTTTTTGCCTGGAAGGAATTATGATTTAATTTGATTTTAATGAGAAAAGTAATTTGAGCACAAAGAATTAGAAAATAGGGGGAAATGGAAATAAAACATCTTGATCTTATAAGATGCCTTAAGGAAAAAGGCAGACATAGTTTATCTTTTTTTTTTTTGTCTTCAAACATAAACAATGTTGTTCTACAAGCTAAATTTTAGAATTTATAATGGTACTCATAATACAAATATTAAGTTTGGTTATTTTCTCATATATTAATATACAAAATATAAGAATATATGTTCTGTTCATAATGGAGAATAAAAATGTATGTACATGTCTGTGTGTATTTAACTTTCCTATATTCTAAATCTATTTTGTTTCATTTGACCTTAAATGGACTAGTTGTACATATGTTCCTATTCTTTCAATATTAATTGTTTAAATATTTTCTGAAACTTTTCAAAATTAAGAAATAGGCTTAATATTATGTGAACTAGAGAAACATGCACTAAAAAATATCCCACAAAATAGTAGTTATGAAAAATGTTAATATTTGATCCTTCCAAATTTTATATGTCCCGAAGGACATCCCTATTAATCAAAATCTTCACCATAGTAATGTGTTTAAATATCTCTTATTAACATGCCAAAATATTAATTAACCACAAAAGAATAAAATTATGTAATTCCAAAGTTTTAATTTTAGCACAGGCCATTTCTTTTTGTGTTTAAAAGGAGAAGGGTGCCTAGGTGGCTCAGATGGTCTAACTTTTGGTTTTAGCTCAGGTCATGATCTGAGTCATGAGACAGAGCCCTGCCAGGGGCTTTGTACTCAGCACCCAGTGTACTTAAATTTCTTTT
This sequence comes from Enhydra lutris kenyoni, assembly GCF_002288905.1. Classification (NCBI taxonomy): domain Eukaryota; kingdom Metazoa; phylum Chordata; class Mammalia; order Carnivora; family Mustelidae; genus Enhydra; species Enhydra lutris. Next base: position 27,747,079 of record NW_019154102.1, read on the forward strand.
GCTCTGCCCCTCCCCTCTCCCTCACTCTCTCTCTAAAATAAATACATGAGTTTTAAAAAATAAATAAATAAAAATAAAATGAGAAAACAATACTTCCTTTGAGTGCAATGTGAAAATGAATTATTTGAAATCAGTGGAAGCACCATTCTGCCTCTGAAATCTATTCAATGTGTGCCTAATCTTTGCAACATAAAACTAGTTTATGCAAGGTAATTGGGAAGAGAATAGTTAGAAGTGGGCACTAAAGAGTTTATTACATCAATATGAAATACCATTATAATTTCTATTGCTACTATTATTACTAGCTAACTCTTAACTGGGCAAATTTAATCCTCAAAACCATACTATAAGTGTCAATTTATATGCTTCTTATGTATAAAGAAATGAAGACACAGGTAGAACTCATCAGAGGCAAAATGGCCCCAGCATTCACATTTTCACCCACTGTGCTCTCCCCATGCCACTTTCTGCTCAAGCAGGCAGGGAAGGTAGTCTCTTAGACTGTGCACCAAGAGAAATACGAGAAAAGAAGAACGTTTTGAAAAAGGAAGAATGGAGTAATTAACTTCAACACTGAAAGATGCAGTGCACTAATATTTAAGAATCTGTAGGAAAAGAAAAACCTCAAGCAACAGGCAGAATAGCTTCTGCAGTACCAGAGTAATGTTCACATAAGTCTTCAAATTCTAGAAATGTAAAAATAGAAAGAGCCAGAAACCTTGAAAGACCTTGCAAACAAATAATGAGAAGCAAAGAAGCAATATAAGATAGGCATGCTTCTCTTTTGGGACAGAATTTGTGACAGGGTCAAAGAGAACTAGATAGGGCCACAACTCTGAGTTGTTGCTCTAGGCTAAATACAACTTCAAGCACCTCCTGAATTCACAATGCTAAACCCTAAATACTAAACTGAACATCAAGCACTTATTCTAATTTTTATAATTTATTATGATGTCATATTTCTAAATTCACTGGAAAGGACAAAGGTTTACCTATTTAAACCTAATCTGCATGCCAGTTTCGTGACTATATCAGCCATTATAACTTGTTTTGCAAATTGTTCATTACATTTCCCCTTTCATTATTGGCTAGTTCCATAAATCAGTTTTGTATTTTACAGTCTTTTATGGTAACTATTCTTTTTGTACTTTTTGAATTTTGTACCACATAAATGTATTACAAATTCAAAAAATAAATGAACAGAATTTGAATATAAATAAAATTAAGAATAAAAAAGAACATAAATTCATGAGTATTAGCCTTTTTTCTTTATGTGGCACAAAGACTCCTCCGATTGTCATTCATTTTTTAATTAAAAGACAAAATATCATTTAAAAAAATTTTTTTAAGATTTTATTTATTTATTTGACAGACAGAGATCACAAGTAGGCAGAGAGGCAGGCAGAGAGAGAGGGGGAAGCAGGCTCCCTGCAGAGCAGAGAGCCCGATGAGGGGCTCGATCCCAGGACCCTGGGATCATGACCTGAGCCGAAGGCAGAGGCTTTAACCCACTGAGCCACCCAGGCACCCCTTATTTTAAATTTTTATGGAAAGTAATAGCTTTTCTTTTAATGTCTTTTGATGCATTTAGAGTGTAACCACACAAACTGTTTAGTTAGATTTTTATTTAAAATTTAAATTATTAAAAGACACTCCAGATATATAAAAGGATTGAAAGAATCTAACAAAAAACATTATGGCCATTTTAGGTGGATTAAGAAAATACCACCAGTATATTACCAATTGTATTCCTCTCCAATGCAGCCAAAGGTAAACACTCCTGAATTTGGTGTTTGATGTTTCTCTCTCCCAAACATTTATTTTTATAGTTTTATTATATAAGTATGTCTTGGAGAATTACTACTCACAGATAATCTTAGATAAATGTTTCAGTTTGGGGCTTTTCAGACCATGTGGATAATACAATTTGAACCCTAAACCTGTATTGCAAATCCCAAACCCTCTCTTCTATCTCCCTAATGGTCATCAAAATTTAATACTCCTATTTTCTGAGGTTAGCTTTAGAGTCTGCTTTTTGTTCTAGTTTGTGTTTTCTCTTTTCTTTAGTTTCCTTTCCTTCTTATTTTCCCTCTAAAATATAGGAATTTCATTTTATTGGTTGAAAAAACCAATTAGTTATTTATAATACCTAGTTTAGGACATTTGCTTTCACCACATGGTATTTTTCTTTATTACAATCTATCTTTGAGGCAGAAATGCAAACCCTCCCACTGCATCCCCCATCCCTAAACGGAATGGTCTGTTTGAAAGTTAGTAAAGTCTACCTAATGCCAGCGCTATAGAGAGAAGATCTGGTGCAGATTCGTGAGTGACATAATAAAGCATGAATAATCCACTGCTCCATACGGGATCTATACAGAAAATGACCTCTCTGTTTTAGATAAGGCAGAGGAACTGAGGTTCCAGTTAGCATGAACTACAGAATGGCTTCATTAGTGAATAAACTAACCTGAGGATGGGAAAGCATCCTGTCTTATCTCCTTTAATGTTTCAATTGTCAGTAGAAAAATTATAAGTGCATGGGAATATCAGTGCCTTTTTTCTTCTAATCGTATGTATAGTGGAGAGATAGTAAATTAAATCTCTGGTTGGGAGAAAATAAGATATAATGTGACCATTTTAATTTAATAGCGTGAGTTAATTTTCGGGATAAGTAAATCAACTTCAAAATTGATATAATTTGAGGTCATGTTTAAAAATCTGTATCAAATTAGATACTTGGATTAGTTTGTTGAAAAACAATAAGAAGAAAAAGAGATCATTAAAACTTAGTTTTCCCCTTTCTTATGTAACTTTTTGATTATTACTTAAGTATCACATCATAGGAATTTTTAAAACTGTAGATGTCTATAATAATAAAATATTTGCCAGTCAATGATAATTGCCCTTAATTTCATACCTATGTAAGATATATTTTATATATTTACATATTTACACATACAAATATATTTATAAATAGAAAAGTATATGCATTCTGTTTACAAAAATATTGACTGTTCTGGTTTTCTATTTTATCGGCATTATTTATATCAGGGAAATATAGAACTAAATTTTGGAAACAGGTTTGTGATGATCATGAATGTAAAGAAATACTACTCACCTAACAGCCATGTCACTACAATGAAGATCCAAAAGTAAAAAATCAACAAAAAGTAAAATAAACACTGATTATTTACTCTGCAAAGAAAAAGAATAGGATTTGGCAGACTAAAACCTGAGGTAGCAGTTGGAAGAGAAGATAAACAAACTCGCAATAATCCACAGTCTAAGAATAGCACAGTGAAAATATTGCCTGTGGCAAGGAATTACTAGTGGACTTTAGGGAAGTGATTTCTAATTCTCAGTTTCAAGTTGTTTGCTATTGCACATTCATCCTCGTTATCTCAAAACCTATCTCCACCTTTCCTTCCTTCAACATATATTTATCGATTGTCCATTGTCTATCCAACAGCCTGGGTAGGCTATAAAGTTGTGAGTAAAAACACATGAAAACCCTAACTTCATGAAGCTTCATTCTAGTGCAAGAGACAGATATTAATCAAATAATTATGCAAACAAATAGAGTAACTCTCAGCAATGCTGCTAAGGGGAGATGCAATATGCTCTTAGACTACAGGACAGATGGCTTTGATCCGTAGTAAGTGTGAGCTAAGGGAGAAGAAAGAAGCCCTGTTTTGCATGGCAGAGGGAACAGAAGGAAATGACAGAACAAAAGGCCATGTAGTGTGGGGGTGGGGGTGGATAACAAGCTGTGTGCAGATTCTGGGGTGACCATTTGCCACAGTCGGTGAAACGGGATGGAAGTTCTGATAGTAGTAAGATTTACTTCTCTCCACTGAGCGCACCATACCCTGTCCTCATCTCTGGTTCCTGCTCTGATAGAATGCAAGTGGATAGCATTCTAGAGAGCGTTTTGAGAGATGATGGGAAGATTTCACTTATTATCCTAGTGGAATTCCCTTTGGTACCCAATGAAATATATTTGGTTTGTGCTCCGTTTTTCTCAATTCACCCTGGATCTTTTCTTTTGGAAAACACTCCTTTAAGTTTCAGACAACTAGAAGGAACTTTTCTAGGTTCCAGTGATGATACAGACTCCTTTGATATTGATTGAGTTATTTCAAAGTAAAATTTAGATATTCAAGGGAGTCAAATGTCTTGTCCCAAAAGTATCACTCTTTAACTTGATTTTTTAAAGTGTTTAAAATCAAAATATTTATAAAGAATTCTTGTGCTTAGGGAATGGAAGCAATAATAAAAGGAGGGGAGCAGAGAAATAAATTGATTTTGAGAACCAATTCAAATTTGAAGATTGCCCTTTATTTAAATTTAGAGGACATTCTAAATAGGAAACTGGAAGGAGAGAGAGAGAAATGTCTTCACAAATAATTGGTTGAATTTTTTCCTTGTCAGGGAGAAGAAAAAAATGATACTGTCAAAGAAGAAGAAGCTATTAAAGCCCCATAACTAGTTTGAAAAGAGAAGATAATAACCCATTAGTGTCTTTGACAGTGATTTTGTTAAAAATTTAAAAAGGGAAACTTGATATTAAGAAACAAAATTGCCTCCATGGAATACAAGACTTCAATTATAAGCCATATAAAGATACAAAGAGTTCCCAAGGCACCAATGATAAACTAAGAAAAGTGCTTACTAATAAAGTCATCTATAGTTAATGTAAGAATCAACATTTCAGTTGGGTGTGTCATGTTTGTCTCTGATATCATATTAAGTTGTCTGAAAGAGAGCAAATTCTCTGTGTAGATAAGTTGAAATGCATTTAAAATATGTAGAGAAACTTTTGTAGAGAAAATATGTAGAGAAACAACTGAAAATTTTTTTTCCTATTACACTTGGGAATTCCCAGGTACCACATGATGAATATAGTATTTTTTTTAACTTTTGAATTTTATTTTATTTTATTTTTTCTCAGTGTCCCAAAATTCATTGTTTATGCACCACACCCAGTGCTCCATGCAACACATGCTCTCCATAATACCAACCACCTGGCTATAAAAATATACTGAACTGTTTTGAGTGAAATTATTTTAATTAAAAAAAAATTTTTCTCTCACAACACCATAACTCAATAGAATTCACTTTACTGGGGCTGATCTACCTCCCCATGTTCTATATTCTTCTTTGGCCATACATATAGAGCAAGGCTATGCTTCCTTTATCCATGGGAAATTGCAATGAGCCACTCTACCACTGAAGCCCCAGTACTCACTGAGTCCAGACACAGAGATGATTGCATTTGCCTATGAACACCCCTTCAGTGCTACTCTTTTTTTTTTTTTTTTAAAGATTTTATTTATTTATTTGACAGACAGAAACCACAAATAGGCAGAGAGGCAGGCAGAGAGAGAGGAGGAAGCAGGCTCCCCGCGGAGCGGAGAGCCCGACGTGGGGCTTGATCCCAGGACCCTGGGATCATGACCTGAGCCGAAGGCAGAGGATTTAACCCACTGAGCCACCCAGGCTTCCCTTCAGTGCTACTCTTAAAGTCCCATCATATCTCTCCTAAGAAAAAGAATAATATAATGAAAATTTAAAAAACTCAAAATCTAAAAATCCCTGATTTCACAATTCATCATAAATTCTCTAACTCCTACTGGAGTTTTGTTTCTGCATTTATTCCTGTTTTCCACTTCTGACTCTAAGCTTAAATTCTAAATTCAGCTGGATTACTGTAATGACTTGGGAACATATTCACAACAAGAAAGACCAATTAGCTACCATTATACTCTCATAATCTTTACTTTTTGTGTGAGAAGTTTTGATACATTGTTTTTAATATTGAAAGGCCTTATAAGACACATCTAAACTAGCTGAAGAAATAATTAATCCTGGTAGAGTATGACTGGTCATTTTATCTTGAGCCTGTTGAAGTCATACTTCCAGTTTCTAATTTCAGTTTCTTTTTAAATTTTGTACTAAGTCATCCTTCTCCAAATTTCTCTCTAATCATTTAGTCCATCATTAAAATCACACCATTTATAAACATAAAAGTTATGCCAGTGGCACCAAATGTTACAAGTTCTTACAACATCTGTATTTTTATATTATCATAGCTCAATGCATTATGAATCCACTTACTACACCTCTATTATACCAGAAGAAGATATCTTCATAACTTGAGAAACTAAGCCTTGCCCAAAATTTCATTTTTTAAAAAATATTTTATTTATTTCTCTGACAGAGAAAGACATATGAGAGAGGGAACACAAGCAGTAGGAGAGGGAGAAGCAGGCTTCCTGCGGAGCTGGGAGCCTGATGTGGGACTCAATCCCAGGACCCTGGGATTATCACCTGAGCCGAAGGTAGACGCTTAAGGACTGAGCCGCCCAGGCACTCCTCATTCTTTTTTGAACAAATATTTCTTGAGCACAATTATTTACTGAATGGTATTCTGGAAACCTGGAAAGCAACATTAACAAGCAAATATCCCTCAATGCAAGGATGATTTTTGATTTCAGCTTTGCACACATGGGCTCTATGTTTATAATGACTTGCATTATTTTCTTTTTTTAAAAATATTTTATTTATTTATTTATTTGAGAGAGAGAGAGAAAGAAAGAGCATGAGCAGAGGAAGGAACAGGGAAAGGGAGAAGCAGACTCCCTGCTGAGCAAGGAACCCTATGAACACAGGACTCCATCCCAGGACCCTGGGATCACGACCAAAGCCAAATACAGATGCTTAACTAAGTCACTCAGGTGGCCCAATTTTCTATGAATGAATATAAACAGAAATGATTTTTAGGAAAATTTCTGTAGAGAACTATAACCTTTCTAATAAATATCTAATGAATAAGAATCTGAGCAAATGTCATGAGATAGTAGCAGACAAATTATACTAAATTCAAGGCAACCCAGGTTAACCAGTGAGGAAATTGCATAATAAATCTGAAGACTCTGCTACATAGTTTAGTATTAAAAATATTTTAGTGTGGAGCATCTGGGTGGCTCAGTCGGTAAGGGTCTGACTTCCACTCAGGTCATCATCCCAGGGCCCAGCCCTGTTATCTCCCTCTCCCACTCCCCCTGCTTGTGTTCCCTCTCTCATTGCGTCTCTCTCCATCAAATAAATAGATAAAATCTTTAAAAAAATGATTGGCTTTATAAAAAAAATTCTAGTATGTTTAATTTTTCAAATACAGTTTAAAATAATTATATATTATTTTAAAAATTTAATTAAATGTTTATGGATCCTGAAGCACTTCTGAAAAACTCTGTTATTGGTAAAAATTTCTTAAACCTACTCCCTATGAAGTAGAGATGGAACTCATCTTTGGTCTGGTCCGGCTGGTTCTCCAGATCACTGGCTTCCAAAGAGGGCTTATTATGAACATTCATAATATTATGAACATTCTTGCCACTACTGGCTGTAGTAGTCTCTCCAGAAAGGGCATGTTTGCCTGTCCTTATGCACCTCTCTGACACTTGCTCTTTAACAACAAACTATTTCTCTTTTAACTATTTTCCAGCTTTAGATAGATATTTCCAAATGATTCTAAACAATATTATAATACTGAATTCCCTTGTTTTCTTCTGTAATTTAGTGTTAAGGTCTTCATTTTTTACGTCTTTCAATAAATATTTGCTGCTTTTAGCTTCTAATGATATCTATCATTTATATGCTGATTAACTGAATTCCCATCCTTTCATCAGAAATGTCCATTTAAATTTATCAAATGCCTTTAGCATCAATTAAGATAAGCATATTGTTTTAATCCATTTACACAAGAAGAAACAATACCAAAGTAATAGTCCGTATGTTAAAATGTATGACAAAATACATAGCAAGACTTTGTAATTAATCAATAAAAGGAGATGTGTAAAATCCAAAATATGATTTATCACAATTTTGTAAATGGATTAAAATACTGTAGGCATATTAAATTCAGATACTGGGTTAAGAAAAAGTGCACACAGGTACCTTGTTGGCTCAGTCAACTGGGTGTCTGTCTTCAGCTCCAGAGTCCTGGGATGGGCCCCCTGTCAGGTTCCCTGCTTAGTGGGGAGTCTGCTTCTCCCTCTCCCTCTGCTCCTTTTCTCTCTCTCAAGTAAATACATTTTAAAAAACCTTTAAGAAAAAGTGTACAAATATATTTTTGTGTGTTTATATATCTTGCTAAAATAGGTATTTAAAAAATAACTTAGAAAAGTAAAGAAAAAGTATACAGGCAAAAAATTTGTTGCCAAATCCCATTGTATGATTTATTGATTTCTGCTTAGCATTTTGGAAATTGACAATAGTACCTCACAAAAAAGTCACATTTTCCTAAAAGCCATACTGAGTAACACTTATTTCATTTCAAATCACTTATGTTAAAATAGATGTGATTTGCTTCCACCATTGACGTAATGTAGTTACCTTTCCATCATCAAGTGAATGAAATTATTGAGTGAATTTTAAGGAAAGTATCATTAAAACCCTACCAACCTGAGATCTCAGCCTGAGTGAGGAATTTTTTTTAACTATAATTATTCACCATTACAAATGAATGTCCCTTTCATAAAAAGCCAAATACTATTTAAAACAAATTCTTTTTCATACATAAGATTAGCTACAAACTTAAAAGTAAAAGTAAATATACATTTTATTCTAAAATATAACCTCATTGATAAAATGTAACTGTTCTTAAGTTGATATGAAAGCTAACTCTCAAGGAAAAAAACAGCTTTTAAAAGTACAGAAACAGAGGCGCCTTCGGCTTGGGTCATGGTCTCAGGGTCCTGGGATGGAGGCCCGTAGCGGGCTCTCTGCTCAGCAGGGAGCCTGCTTCCCCCTCTCTCTCTGCCTGCCTCTCTGCCTGCTTGTGATCTCTGTCAAATAAATAAGTAAAATCTTACAAAAAAAAAAAAAAGAAAGAAAGAAAGTAGAGAAACACATAAGCAGTGAACCAAGTTCTTACTTTAATGCATAGTTAAATAAAGATAAACAGATACAACTTTTTGTTTCTTTTCTAATACCTTCTAGATTGTGTCACCAAAACCTTTTTTTCAAGGCTTGTCTATGGGGTACTTGGGAAAACAGTGAGGACACAGTTGGTAAGGTTACATAATTTCTTCAAGGTATCAGGTATGATGGAAATAATAATAGAACCTATTTCACTTTAGTCTCTTAATGCATATTTTCGGGAAAAAAATAAAATAAATATTAAAAACATTTTATAAGAAGTATTTTATTGGTCCACAAACATAATAAAATATTTTTTAAAAAATTTATTTATTTGAGAGAGAGAGCGAGTGAGCAAGAGAGCATGAGCCCTGTAAAGGGCAGAGGCAGAAGCAGACTCCCTGGTGAGCAGGGAGCTCAGTTGTTGGACTAGATCCCAGGACTCCAGGATCATTGCCTCAGCCAAAGGCAGACGCTTAACGAATTGAGCCATGCAGGCACTCATAATAAAATATTTTATCAGTAAACCAAATATATATATATACACACACACAAACACACACACACACACATATACACACATATATATACACACATATATACATTATACTCATATATCTATACATATAAAAATTTAAAAAATTATACATATATCTAAAATTTTAATCATTTATACTGTTCTCTTTTCACTTAAAAAATTTTTTTTTAAAGATTTTATTTATTGACAGAGCACAAGCAGGGGGGCGTGTCAGGCAGTGGGAGAAGGAGAAGCAGGCTCCCTGCTGGGCAGGGACCCTAATGTAGGACTTGATCCTAGGACCCTGGGATCATGACCTGAGCTGAAGACAGACACTTAACCGACTGAGCCACCCAGGTGTCCCCCTCTTTCACTTTAAAAACTTTCTGGATTTGAAAATTAATTTGGTAATGTTCTTTGTAATTGAAAATGGAATTGTATTCTGCGTGATGCAAATTTCACTATTTTTTGTATATCTAAATAAAAAACTAAAGACCTCCTTAACAAGTCAATAAATAATAATTAGATGGTTTATTATATAGAAAAAAAAAAGGACATAGTCTTTAGTCTGATTTTAGAATTGTTGAGCCCAAAGTAATTCACAATTACTTTACATTTCCATGTTTTTTAACTAAGATGGATTTTTCCCCTATTCTCTGTCATTCTCATTAGTAACAATATCAGTTTACTGAATTACAATGAGAATTTATAAATTATTAGAATAGACTTCTGGTTCTAAAAATAGAGCATGCTAAAGGAACTCTAAATTCTCCTTATTACAAATTTCAAACTATGCTGGGTTTAGAGGGAAATATTAAAAAGACTATACTTGTTCTTAAATTAAACAAAGACAAATTCAGAGATGAAATGAGAGGGAAAGTAGGTATGCAAGGAAGTTGGTATTCAGAGTGAAATCAGTGGTTCTGGGGAGTAAGACCAGAGGTGAGAGTAAGAAAAATTGGTGGCTAAATCTGCTATAAACAAACAAAGGCCCACATCCTTACTTAACCACATGCAGGTGTTGAGTTCAAATTTATATTACACTGTAGGAATATCCAAGTAAAGAAATAATTTTCTCCCAGGGTTTGGATTCTGATGGAGCACTCAGCATATGTACATTGAAAACAACTTTGGAGTGAAGAAAAAAACTCCATACCCACAAATGGACAAATATTTCAACATGATCAATACACAAATATATGCTGTGTATTCAGCCTAGATGTCATGAGGTGAAAGAAAAAGAAGTCTGGTTATAATTGAAATTTGAAGTAACTGAAAGAAAGGGCCCAAGAGTAAAAAAATTTAAAAAAAAAGAAAGAAAATATTATATTGGATAAATGAGTTATAAAAGATTGTCCCATGCAATGAGGATACCCATTGCCCAGATCTTAATTTCTAATACCATTTTCCAATAAAGGGAACTAGGACATCTTAGAGAAATAACTTGCTTCTAAGGTTGGGAAGAAAATTCACAAGATGATTCTGGAGCATTTTATACTGCCAGGAAAAAGGAAGTGCAAAACAAACAAAACAAAACAAATACCACACACACACAGACACACACACACACACACACACACACACAGACACATGCATACACAGCAAAGGGGGTGTGCCAAAAAGATAAGAGTCAACTGAAAAGGTTCTCAATGTCCAAAGCTGGAAAATTTTGAACAATAATAATAATAGTAATAATAAATAGCTATTTCATTACAATCTAGATTACAAAATTAATACCCAGGAATCCATACTGATAAAATAAATACTTAAATAAATAAGTAAGAATAAACATAATTCTGATCTCAAAGCTCTCTATATAATTTATGAAGATAATCTGTCCTGGAGGAGATGGACAAATCTCCCACCTAAGGATTCTGAGCTTCACACAGTGACTTCTTTCTGAGAGTGCAGTATGAAGGGGGGTGTGGTGGATAAGTTTATAATGGTATAGATAAATCTGACAAATAACAACTAAGCCAGGTAATCAAGGTCAACATCAAAGATGGTAAGTGATGTTGACAGTATGTATCCAGGATATGATGTAATGAGAATTGCATTTTACTTCTATGGTTTTCTTTTCAAAAACACAATATTATCAAAACAAGGAAAGTCTAAGAAAAATAAGACTAAAGACAAAAATTAAATATAATGTGTTTCACTTGATGGGATCCTAGAAGAACAACAAAAGATAGGAAAAATAGAAAGGAAGGCAGAAAGAAAAAAATAACATTAGGTAAAAATCTTAGAAAATATGGATTAAAATAGAGTTGGTTAATAATAATTTAATATTGGTTTTATTTGTATTCTTATTTATCACAAATATACTATACTGATGCAAGATACTGAGAAGAGACTACTGGGTATGAGATAAATGAAAACTGTGTACTATCTTTCCAATATTTAAGTAAATCTGAAACTATTCTAAAACTTAAATGTTAAATTTTTTCAACAGTATGTAGAAACATATGATATTTTTGTAATAATTCATATGTTCATATATTACTCCCTATAACTGTATGCATATGTACATATTTTATATGCCCTCTTTAAATTTATACATATTTATATATGTTTACACACATATGTAAAATCAAAAACGGAATAATAGGATATGCATATTGTTAGGTAACAAATATTTTATTTTTGAAATAAGCACCATTCTTTCTTATATCTCAAATCATCCTTCAGAGATATTTTTTTCTTTTGCTTAGAATACTGTATTTTTTATACCCAGAGACAACCTTCTAATACTTAAATCATAGTTAGTTTTGCAATTGTTTATATGTCACAGTTTAATAGGCAGCTTTTCCCTTTCATAATGAACATAAAATACTGGTGCATACTACAATATTAAAATTAATTAAATTTTTTTTTAAGATTTTTTTTTATTTATTTAATTCACAGAGAGAGAAAGATCACAAGTAGGCAGAGAAGCAGGCAGAGAGGAGGAAGCAGGCAGACAGAGGGAGAAGCAGGCTCCCTGCTGAGCAGAGAGCCAGACGTGGGGCTCGATCCCAGGACCCTGAGATCATTATCTGAGCTGAAGACAGAGGCTTAAACCACTAAGCCACCCAGGCGCCCCTAAAATTAATTAAATCTTAAGTTGAATGAAATATTGTTCCTTAATTAAGAATCTATTGATACTAAAGTCTAAGTTTTGTTTTGTTTCATTTTGTCTGATAATTTTTTTTTTAATTTTTCGAATTCTTAATGGATTCCTAGGGTAACTGCATAATTTTAGTTTTGGCGTAATTTCTCTCATTGCCTTGAAGATATTGTTCAATATCCTGCTCTTGTGGTTGCACTCAGTATTCAGTTGCCAGACTAACTGCTATTCCTTTAAAAGAAAATCATATGAGGGCGCCTGGGTGGCTCAGTGGGTTAAGCCTCTGCCTTCAGCTCAGGTCATGATCTCAGGGTCCTGGGATCGAGGCCCGCATCGGGCTCTCTGCTCAGCAGGGAGCCTGCTTCCTCCTCTCTCTGCCTGCCTCTCTGCCTACTTGTGATCTCTGTCAAATAAATAAATAAATAAAATCTTAAAAAAAAAAAAAAGAAAAAAGAAAATCGTATGAACTGAGGGTTAATATAGGGAGGTGGGTAGGGAATGGGCTACGTGGGTGATGGGCACTAAGGAGGACACTTGTTATGATGAGCACTGGGTGTTACTTGTAAGTGATGAATCACTAAATTCTATTCCTGAAATCAATATTACATTACATGTTAACTAACTAGAATTTAAATAAAAATTTAGAAGAAAAAACAAAAAGTAAAAGCAAATTGTATTTATTGGCTTCCCTTGTCTTTGGTGTTTGTTTCATGACACTGTGTCTAGCTATGCATTTATCCTAATTGTAGTTAGTAATGTTACTTGTATCCGAAGATTCACATCTTACACCAATTTTGGAAAATTTCTAGGCATTATTTGAATACCCTCACCATCTTGTCTCCTCTATAATTCTTATTAGATTGATTTTAAATCTTTTCCTTTTACCCTAACATTTGATTTTCCTTTCATATTTTCTTTCTATTTGCCTGCATTCATTACCAAAATTCTTCAGTTTTCTCACTGTTTCCCTAATTCTCTCCTTAAGAGCTCTTGAAACCATTGACTTTTTTTTTAAGATTTTATTTATTTATTTGAGAGATAGAGAGAGAGGAGAGAGAGCACAAGTGGAGTGAGGAACAGAAGGAGAAGCAGACTCCCCACTGAGCAGGGACCCTAATGTAGGGCTCAATCCCAAGATTCCAGGATCATGACCTGAGCTGAAGGCAGACACTCAACCAACTGAGCCATCCAGGTACCCTGAAACCACTGAATGTTTACATTCCCAGAGTTTTCACTCCTTAATTCTTCTACAAATCTTCACGAAACATCTTTTTTTGTCTTCAATTTTTCAATGCACTCTCCCATTTCTCCAAACATTTGAAATATATAGGTGTCAGGGCACCTGGGTGACTCAGTTAGTTAAGCATCCGCCTTCAGCTCAGGTCATGATCTTAGAGACCTGGGATTGAGCCCCCTGTCTGACTGCTCGCTCAGTGGGAAGACTGCTTCTCCCTCTCCTTCTGCTGCTCCCTCTGCTTATGCTCTCTCTCTCTAAAGTAAATAAATAAGATAATTAAAAAAGAGAAAGACAGAAAGAAATATAGAGGTCTCATACTACCTAAATCTCATCTGCTCTTGAAAATATTTTGGATGGTGAATTCCAGAGAATGGAGAACTTTCTTTTCTTATTTTTAAATTTTTTAGTATGACGTATTTCAGGGGCACCTGGGTGGATCAGTCAGTTAAGCATCTGTCTTTGGCTCAGGTCATGATCCTGGGGTCCTGGGATCAAGCCCTATGTCTGGCACCCTGCTCAGCAAGGAGTCTGTTTCTGTCCCTTCCTATGACCCTCCCCTTGTTCCTGCTCTTGCTCACTCTGTCTCTCTCAAATGAATAAATAAAAAATTTTTAGAAAATATGATATATTTCAAACATACTCACTAATCATAATAGATATTCATTACATATTCCTTGATATTATATTACATATTTATATATTACATTATATTACATATTTATCATTTAACACATTCCTCTCTTTCCTGTCCTTCATGCTATATTGATCTCAGTTTTCTTGTCGTGATCAAGATAGGTAAGTCTTCCTATAGTGTTTCTTCAGGGTCAGATTTTGAGTTTCTAGTAGAAAGTATATATTGTTTTAGATATTTCTAGATCCTTAAGTAATTAGAATCACACACTTTTTATGCCCTTGTGAATTATTAGTAACTGTGCTTTATTAGTCATCCACAGTTATAGAAAAGACACAATTTCCTTTCAGTTTTACAATTGTTCTCAGATCTAAACACCATCCACTCCACTTTTTTTCCCTTGGCTTTGGGACCTGAATATTTGTTAGTGCTTTCTGGGATCTACTTCCTATAGCCCATAGCATCTCTTGCCTCCCCCCTTTTTCATCCTCCTACTTAGTCCATATAGTGATGACTCACAACTCTTCAGTAGTTATTGGTGCCTTGGCAAAAATCACACATATTTTGAGGTTCTTAGACATATCTAATTAATTATTTAGTTGGAGATGTGATCCATGTGTGGTTTTGTTATCTTTCCTCATTGCTTTCTACATTATTTAGAAGATATGCTAAGACACCTGAGTGGCTCACTCACTTAAGTGTCTGATTCTTGATTTCAGCTCAGATCATGATCTCAGGATCATATGATGAGTCCTGTGTCAGGGTCTGTGGTGGGCATGGAGTCTGCTTAAGATTCTCCCTCTCCTTCTGTCCCTCCCCCCTCTCTAACTCAAAAGAGAGAGAAAGAAAGACAGAAAGAAAGAGAAAAGAAGGAAGGAAGGAAGGATGTAAGGAAGGAAGGAAGGAAGGAAGGGGAATGAGAAGAGAAGAGAAGACAAGACAAGAAAAAGAAAAGAAAAGAAAAGAAAACAAAAGATATGATGAAATTCAGGAACCATACTCCTGCCCAAATTCTACTAAATCTGAGCTCATCTGTTTTTCAAAAGGTATAGTTTCAAACATATACAAAAGGGGCTAGTATTGTCAAAAAACTCCCAAATACCCTTTATCCAGATTCATGCATTGGTAACCCTATACCACAGTTATTTTGTCATTTTATTATCTATCTACCTACCTATTTATCTATCATCCTCTACCTATTCCTGAGCCATCTGAGAGAATGTCACATATATCATATCCTATATGCTACATTATTCAACAGTTTTGAAGAAAATTTTAAAAAACAATAAAAGAACACTTTTTTTTTCAATGAAACACTGCATCATCAACTTTCATAGTAGAATAGGGGCTGTTATTTCCACAAATGATAATTCTAAATTGAAAAGTGACTCAGCAGATCAGACTATGAATGGGAAATCATTTTAATGATATCTTACATTTACTGTGCTTACACTTCCGATTTATGTATGCACAGAAAAGATACATAAATCAAGGTTCATCAAAAGACCTCTTTCATTAAGTTTAAAATTCACTGTGAAATGTTGTTAGAATTTAATTAGCAGCAGTTTTTTTTTTTTTTTTTTTTTTTACTAGTTCACAAAAATCGCTATCTTAGATTTGGTAAAATACAGATATTTATAGTATTATCTGAGACATGGGGCTCTCTTTCAGAACTTCCCCTGTCGCTAATGGCAGCATTGACTGGCTTGCTCCTGTCCTCTCCAGTTCCCTACAGCTACAGAAAATTGTTTTAAATTGTTTTTGCTTGTGGTTGTTTCTTCTTAGTCTCCTGCTTGGCTTGTGCCTATCTCCTCTGATCACATAAATGCTACTTGGATAATATAGTGTTCATCAGGGATTTTATCATGCAGTGCCCCAAAGCCAATAAACAAGCTACTGCCTTGGTACTCATCACTCTATATTTTCACTTCACATCACAAACATTGAAAAAAAAAACATTAAAGTTTTTAGTATTCTTATAACTTTAGACTTTCCGCCCAGGGGAAATTTCATTCATTCTCCTTACTTTTGCTACCATCTCTATGATAACATGCATTAAAATCGGTATCTCAGATTTTCCACATTTTTAACTTTCAGGAACTCTCTTTAAACTGCTAAGCTGAATGTACCTGAAGTTTATATTGTTAGGGAACATTCAAATGATGAGAGAAGAGAGTGGAGTTAGATTTAACATGCTATTTTTATTTATCTGCCCTTATTGTATCTTGCATTCAAAATTTTATTTAGTTGAACTTAAATTTTCTTACAAGAAGGAAATACTGATGCTTGATTTGTTTAGTCTGCTGAATCCATTATGGTTTAAATGAGATAGCATATGTGAAACTGCATTTTACCTGCAAAGTTGAAACACCTGCAATTAATGGTGTTAATATTTCCTGTCACCAGGGTTGAAAGCTGATTTTACCTCCACTTACTTCTCCTCTTTGTCTCTCTATGGAATAAATGGTATCTCTAAAACATTTCTTTAAGCTGACCTATCTATTTCTTCTGGCACTGCTCTAGTATAAGCGTGTATCTCTTGCCAACACTGCATTAGTATTTTTCTAATTGTGTTTCTTTGTTAAATATCACAATCCTCATTTATTTTTGATGTACCCACCAGTTACTTATGTCTGTATTTAATTTTTCATTCATAAATAGCAATGACTCATTTCAGATTATTTTAAACTCTCTAGTCTTCAATTCTCAACACTCCAAACAACACTCTACTTCATTTAGCTTGTAGTATCTACACATTTCAAATACCTCAAAGTTTTTGTTTCTCTTATTTGATCTGTCTGAAATACTTTTTTTTATTTTGAAGCTTTATGCATTTGTTAAATCATGTAACATGCTACCTTCTATATAGTATTGCCTTACATAATCAAAATTAACCCAAATTTGTCTTTCTTGTATTTGAAAATGATTTTTATGTCTTCTATATGTGTCACATTTGTTCTTGTGTTCCTATTTATCACTGACCTTCAACTAACAAACTGTGAAAAACTTGAGGGCTTGCAACTTTATCTTGCTTTTTTCCTCCACAGTCCATGTGGACATTTACCATATCAATAAACGTTTCACGAAAAAACGTTGTGTGTGACATAATATACCTATATCTTACCTACCATTCTTATTAGATATGCATCACTGTTTTTCAATCTGAGACATAAATTCTTTCAAAGCACATGTTGTGTTTCCTTCAGAATAGATCCCCTGGACTAAAATCATTTTACATATTTAAGCTTATTTAAGTGCTGTTTTTGTATGGTCCATGAACTGAGGATGGTTTTATGTTTTTAAATAATTTTTAAAAATCAAAAGGGGAATATGTCATGACACTAGAAAATTATATGAAATTAAAATATCTGCATCCGTAAGCAAAGTTGGAACATAGCCATGCCTGCTCATTTATATATTGTCTATGGCTGTTTTCACACCACAATGCAGAGATGAATAGTTGCCAAAGAGACTGCCTGGCAGGCCTAAAATATTTACCCTCTAGACTTTAATGGAAAGTTTGCTGACTGCTATCCTAGATGATTCATATTGCTCAATCAAATAAAATACTTACACTGAACACCAGAAGAGGCCCATTTGTTGATGTGCAGGAAAGGGAAAATATAGATACGGCATAAATAAATCATCTTTACTCCTGTCTACATGCATACTTTGTCCTAGCATAAAATATTTTCTCAAATCTCGTCATTTTCCTCTTTGATTAAATAGACTGATATCAGATACTGTGTTAATGCCTCCCTCTGACCGTGGCAGGAATCTGTGGGTTTTACAAACAGGATTTCAGGAAAAGCTGCCAAAAAAAAAACAGGTATTGAGGTTCAAGGTATAAGTTAATGAGTTTATGATACTACTAGTGTCGAATGTGTTATATAACCTTATCAGAACACAGTGTCTTATTTCCAAATGTCATCCATTTAACACATAAAACAATTTTTCATTAGTCTTTTTCTTTTGCAGTGATCAGAAGTAGAGGTTTATCTTCCACCTTATTAATACAATGGCAAAGGGATGGAGTCTAATTACAATGTACTCACCTAATATATCATGGAGAGACAAATATAATAAGTCAGAACATCTTCTAAGTCATGTTGACTAGTGCAACTGTATCTTTCAATTCACTGTATCTTTGAACAAAATTCTATATACAATATAAACCCTAAACAATGAAAACATAATTCATTCTGAACTTTTTTGGAGGGGAGAAAAACTATAGCAACATTTAATTTAAAAAAAGAAAAAAAAAGTGGATAGACTATTACCAATTCTACTTTTTAAACCCTAACCTCTATAATCAGACAGTGAGAAATAAAAATTAAAACATAATTTCTATTTTATCCTGTAAGATAACTTAAATATATTGGTATAGAAAATTCTTTTGTGCCATATGAAATAAGCCAAACTCAAAGGATGAATAATGAATAATCTCACTTGTATGTAGAATCTAAAAAGCTGAACCCACAGAACCAGAGAATTAAAACTATAGCTGTAAAGTTGGGAGGTAGGGGAAATGAGGAGATGTTAATCTTAGGATACAAACTTTCAGTAGTAACATGATAAATTCTGGGAATCAAATATCTATCATGGTGACTAAACTTAATAATATGGCATCGTATGCTTGAAATTTGCTTAGAGGGTAGACCTTAAGTATTATTACCATTAAAAAAATGGTAACTATGTGAGGTGATAGATGTGTTAATTAGCTTGATTGTTGCAATTATTTCACAATGTACACATATATTAAATTATCACATTGTGCACTTTAAAAAAATTTTATTTGTCAAACATACCTCATTAAGCTAGAAAAAAATCTTTATGACTTACTACCATGTAAAAAGTCAAGTTTCAAGTATATAAACACAATTTATTTTTAAAGAAAAATAAAACAAGACAAGAAAACTACATATATGTATATGAATATTTTGTGACATATATTTTTGAATTATGACAGAAATGCTATTTATAGATAGATAGATAATAGATGCATAGATACATATACACACACAATTTCAATCAAGCAGAGGTTTTGAGAAAATGGGATCACATATATAAATATATATATATTATTATTACAGAAAATTCATAGGCTATAAAGTAGATTCTGTGACTATATTTTGTCATGGAACTGACCTTGATATCTGTAAGTATACAAAGAAATTTTTGGCATTACAACCTTGAAATTGTGAAAGACTTTATATAGACCACCACTCACTAAAACTGCAATGCCTATAATATCTCAATATAATTAAAACTTAGTAATGATTTGTGGACTGGTCAAAACTTGAATGGAGGGGGAGCCTGGGTGGCTCAGTGGGTTAAGCCTCTGCCTTCAGCTCGGGTCATGATCTCAGGGTCCTGGGATGGAGTCCCGCATGGGGCTTTCTGCTCAGCGGGGAGCCTGCTTCCTCCTCTCTCTCTGCCTGCCTCTCTGCCTACTCGTGATCTCTCTCTCTGTCAAATAAATAAATAAAATCTTTAAAAAAAAACAAAACTTGAGTGGAGTACAAAGTCAGTGGACTCGTCTTGGGAAGTGTTGGATGATATGCATTTAAAGATGTTAAAGAGAGGACCCAGCACATATCATCTGGAAGGCTTTACAAATGAGAATTTCAGGCCTCACGCCTGACCTCCCAAATCAGAATCTGTGAGATTGGTTCCAGAAAACTGGTTAAACAAGCACATCTTCATCAGAGGACAGAATTTTAAAGCCTACCATATTGGGAGTAAATATATTTAAACATGTTTTCAAATTCATTCAAGGGAAGTAGGAGTGGTATGCTGGAAAACGCCAATACTATTCAAAGAACCACAAATTTAATCTAGCGTTAATTTAAAAGAAGGAGGAAGTATTCCTACCATAATAAGTTGCCATCTTTAATAGTTTCAAATTACAATGTTTTTTTTTCTCTATATTTACCTTGAGAAAGTCTTTAATAATCATAATCAGCCCCCCAAATTTACCAGTGCTGCAGCCTCACTATGTTGAAGCCACTGTGTGAACTGCAATCGCTTAGGGCAAATTCTCAGTAAGCATCTGTTAAAGAATTCTGGATCCTACATGAGCAGAAAAAAATTCAATGTATCACACTAAACATATGACTACAGCTGAAGGGAAATTCATGAACAAAAAGACTAATATTACACTGGCAACTGCTGCAAATGGAATTACACTTCACAAGCAGCTGCACATTAAGCATTCACTAGTTAACAGAGAACTTAAAGACACAATTAATCCTGGAACTAATGGACTAATGAGAGGTGGGCAACCACATCAGTTCATATGAGAATCATACTTAATTTTCATTCCCAACTTTGGCTTAAATGGGATTCAGGATATTTCTCCTTAAATGACGATCATTTAAAAGATATAATTTCCTATGCTCTCTAATACAAATATGCATTGGACTTTCCCTGCATAATAAAGTTATTCAAGCAGCATTTTTTCCCTCTTCAGAAAAATCAATGAAGAAAATGATACCATATAAAATATTTCTAGTCTTTCTTGATCTGTTGTGTCCCCAAAATGCTCTACAGGTTTGTTAGAAAGAACACAAAGAAGTCCTGTGGGTTTTTTTGTTGTTCTTTTTTTTTTTTTTTTGGTTTTTTGGTTTTTTTTAGCATTATGGAGAGACCACATAAAAGAAGAAAATCAGATTAGTTTTAGAGAGAATTTCAAAATTTAATGTGCATTCAAATCATGTGGAGAGCTTGTTAAAACAGTTTTCTGGATCCAACTGCACAGATTCTGATTTGAGAGGTTAGGCATGAAGCCTGAAATTCTTTTTTTTTTTTTTTTAAAGATTTTATTTATTTACTTGACAGACAGAGATCACAAGTAGGCAGAGAGGCAGGCAGAGAGAGAGGAGGAAGCAGACTCCCTGCTGAGCAGAGAGCCCGATGCGGGGCTCGATCCCAGGACCATGGGATCATGACCTGAGCCGAAGGCAGAGGTTTTAACCCACTGAGCCACCCAGGCTCCCCTGAAATTCTCATTTGTAACAATTTCCCAGATGATGATATTGCTGCTGGCCCATGAGAAAAGCTGTAAGTTGCTCTGGAGATCACAGTTCTTCCACTCATGTGTTTTTTAACTCTCCGGAAGTGGCTGAACCCCCTAGAATCTTAAAGATTTCCCCATGTATGACAAAAGAGATAGAAGCGTAAACTTCACATGGTTACTGAAATGAGGTAGACATTTAATAACAGTTGGGTTTTTTCCCTCTCTCCCCTGCCACTTCTCTTCCTATCTACCTCCCTACCTATGATCATCTATCTATCTAATTTCTATCTCTATTTCTTTTTGTTTCTTTCTTCCTTAAAGTTCTGATCATTGTGTTAGAGAACATATGAGAACTGCAGTTGTTTATTACTATCAAGAATTGAGTGGTATCAACCCCCTGATCTGAAACCCACAGACCTGTACTTCCACATCTGTATCTCTATAACCAAACATATTCAAAAAATTAATCATAGGGGTGCTGGGGTGGCTCAGTCAATTAAGCATCTGAATCTTGATTTCAGTTCAGGTCATGATCTCAGGGTCCTAGGATTGAGCCGCACAACAGGGCTTCTCTCCCTCTTCCTCTCCCTTTGCCCCTGTCCCCTCTCACATGTCGGCACTCTATCTCTCTCAAAATAAAGAAATGAAGTCTTTTTAAAAATTATAATTTTCATGTGTTTTTCTCAGTATTGATGTCCAAAAATCTGTATAATACTAAAAAATGTGTTTCTACTTCTTAATAAAGAGCCAGGCACATTAAAGACACTCAGTAAATGTTGGGGAAAAAGAAGAGAGGGGAAGAGACTGTATATAAATTTTTAAATGCTCTCTCAAAATAGAAAGTATTATGCCTACTTACAGAGTTTCCAGCCCAAAGTAGATGGGCCTAAGTATTTGTAGAAACAGATTTTTTTTTTTTTTTTTTTTTAGCAAAACTGTACATGTAATCCAGTAGGTACAATATAAGAAAGCCAAACTAATCTCTGTGTAGCTGGGGTAGGAGGGCTACTGAACTAACTCCCTGTTCCTCTGCGGAGCTACAGATTGAAAAGCTTTGGCTCTCTTTTTGTGTCCATGATGTTTCTTCCAACTTCAGCATTCTGTGAAGGTGACTAGAATTCACTTACCTAGTATGCTATGGATGTCCTCATTCTCAAAATAATATGAGAGGTGAAGTAAATATGCATGAACAAGAGCAATGGGTTCCACTCTGCTCTAGGTGCTGGGCCAAATGCAACTGCTACATGAGGAAGACAAAAACACCTAAGAAGCAGGCCCTGGCCCAGGTAGCGTAGGGAGATCTGAACTTTTGCCTCGGCCAATACCTTGCAAACAGTGCTGGGTCACCTTAGGTCTGCAATCTCAAAACACAAATATATTTTCTTCCTGAGTTAGTGATCACGACAGGAAAATGAAGCACAACTTAGCAATTAAATAGACAAATTTTTATGGTCAGAAAGATTTGAGTGTATATCTTCTTTACTAATTAATATTTGTTTAGCCTAGAGTGAAATGCATAAATTTGGTTTTGTTCTCATAAGCAGTAGATCGTTAACTCATCCTCTCACCTTGTATCTAAATTTTATCATGGTTCAGTATTGTTTTGTTTATTTATGGTCAAAATTGCCATTTTCTACTTCAATATCCCTGTGTAAACATTCTAATATATTTAACATAATTAATATTAGAGTATATTTTTGTAAAAGGTACAAAGCTCTGTATGCATGTATTTTTATTTTACATGAATGATATCTGCCTACAACCCCATTCAGTTTCTTAAAAAAAAAAACAACAAAAAACAAAAAACAAAAACAAAAACAAAAAACTCCACTGTTTTTAGGTCTGTTTATGTTGCCATGCACCCAGCTGCTGCTTAATGTTCCATAGAGTGTGTCCTCCACATTTTACTTAAACAAGCCCTAATGATATTCTACCAAGTGCCTTCAAATGCCCATTTCCACAAATGAAACTGCAATAAACATCTTTGTACTTGTTTTCTTTTGAATCCTTGTGTGGGGGCAGGATTATTGGGTCAGAAGAGTACCTCTACTGTTAATTTGACCCTGGACTGCCACATTCATTGGATGTGCCAGCCTCCCACCCTGAATGAGGGCTCCTCTGTGCCCACTCCCCCACCAAGTGGTGCTATGCAACTTTGCTCTCAATGCCAATCTGACAGGTACAGTGTGATACTTCATTATTACTTTAATTTACTTTCTCTAATTACTAATGAGTTTGAACATCTCTTCATATGCTTGAAGGCCCTTTGGGTTTTCTCTGTTTTAATTATCCACTCAGTCACAGGTCACAATGCAGAAGAACACGTGGGATAGGAGATATTGTTGAGGCCACTTTTGGAAAATATTCTATTGAATTATTCACTTTACCCCACTGATGTCCTGTTTCTCCCTTCCTTTGTCTCTCCCTCCCTCTCTCTTTCTCTTTGTTTTCTGCTCAGTTATAAACCAAACTGTAATACAGACACTGGTCTATTATTGCTTTTCTAGTCCTTACTATCTGGTAGGCAAATTCCCCAACCCTTTTACTAAGTTCTTCTTTTTAAAAGTTGGAATGGAATGGTGATTCTTAATACTGGCTCATCCCATAAAAGTATAAAAGGTTTCGTTTTGCTTTAGATCTGTTTGTATGTTTATTATACAAAGAGGTCTTCTGTAACCTATAAAAGGCTTTATAGGTTTTGTTGCTATTACCAAAAATTATTTTTAGTTGTTTGTTATTATAGTAATTAATTTTTTTAAGATTTTATTTATTTATTTATTTATTTGACAGAGAGAGATCACAAGTAGGCAGAGAGGCAGGCAGAGACAGAGAGGGGAAGCAGGCTCCCTGCTGAGCAGAGGGGCCTGATGTGATGCAGGGCTGGATCCCAGGACCCTGAGATCATGATCTGAGCTGAAGGCAGAGGCTTAACCCGCTAAGCCACCCAGGCACCCGCATAGTAACCAATTTTTATAAAACTATTTTTAACTGAAACTTTATACTAAACACTTTTATAAGTGCTAATGATTTATTGATTCTATTACTTTTTTCTAGGAGATAAGCATATTAAATGTAAAATGGCAGGTTTTTTTTTCTTTTTCAATTCTGACATTTCTTATTTCCTTTTCGTTTCTTACAGAATTAGACAGAACAGACCATATGTTAAGTCACAGTGGTGACAGTTGGCACCATTCTCTTGTTCTAATCCTAAGGTTTACCCTCATGTATGATATTATTTAAATAAATAGCAGTTAACAAGTTAGGAAAATTTCCCTCAAAGTAATATCAGCAACATGGCTAAACAAGCTGTCCCTCATCATACCTCCCTGACAACAATCTGGCATCCATCCACAGACAGAGGTTCTTTATGGGAGCTGTGGGATCCAGAAACATACACCAACAGGGAGTCTTGCCCACCTGTGCATCAGGTAATAAGCATACAGAACTTGGTCTCGGTTGTGAACACTTCCATGTCCCATTAACCAGCTCTAGGTCCTCCCAGCCACAGTCTGCGAACCCCTGGAGAACACCAACTTAGACAATCATGCAGAGGTAAGAGCCTTTGTGGAAGTACAGGTTTTCAGGAGAGAAATTTCAGCACACTATGAGAGTTAAAAAATATGAGTTTGGATGCACTGGAGTGGGTAAGAGGAATAGTATGACTTTACCCATATCACCCTTTACCCAAGGCAGCACTGCTGGCACAGCACAGCTCAGTGCCAAATGAGGCCTTACCTGTGTTATCTCCCATAGAGAGAAGTAAGAACATGGGAGTGAGAGTCTGACCTCCCCAGTTGTGTGGGATGTCCCAAAGAGGACTACTTCTCTCTTATGTAGAGGTCTAGGTTGTGATCTTCATGATTGGGAGGTTGGAAGAATCTGAGAGAGCCACAGACAAGAGTCTTACAAGCATGAAAGTGATGTGGATCTTAGTAACTCTATTGTGGACTCTATCAAGAAACCCACTCATGAGCCACTAGGGATGCCTCACCTGTGGATCCCCCAAATAACATATGGACACCCTTAGTGCCCCATGTGTCTCACCCACATACACCCCTCTTTGTGACCAGCCCTCTGTCACACTCCTGACAGTGATGAGTCACGACACAAGTCTTAATAAACTTAAGAAAGTTGAAATCATACCAAATTATCTTTTCTGATTGTACAATGGTATGAAACTAGAATTCAAACAGGAGGAAAATTGAGAAAATGCACAAGTAGTGAAACTCAAACAATACATTCTTGAAAAACCAATGAGTCATAGAAAATGTCAAAAAGGAAATCAAAAAATATATTGAAACAAATGAAAATGGTAATACAACACATAAAATGTGGGATGTAACAAGAACAGTTCTGTGAGGGGAGTTAATAGAAATAAATGACTACATTAAGAAAAAAGAAAGATCTCAAACAATCTAACTTTACATACCAAAAAACTAGAAAAAGAAGAATAAATTAAGCCCAAAGGTGGCAGAAGGAAAATAACAAAGATCAGAGCAGAAATAGAGGAAGTAAAGAACAACAAATAATTTAAAATGTCAACAAAGTATGAGCTATTTTTGAAAGATAAACAAAATTAACAAACCTTTAGCTATACTAACAAAAAAAGAGAAACTCAAATAAATAACATCAACGATGAAAGAGGAGACATTACAAATGAAATACAAAATGATACTGAAATACTGAAATACAAATGATCATGAGACTTTGAACAAGTATAAGCAATAAATTGGATAGCCTAGAAGAAATGGACAAATTCTAGAAACATGCAACCTAGCCAGACTGAATCATGAAAAAATAGAAAATCAGAACAGACTACTAAGGAAATTGTATCAATAATCAAAAACTTCCCAACAAAGAAAAATCCAAGACCAGATGTTTTCCCTGATTAATTCTGTCACATATTTAAAGAAGTATCACAAATTCTTCTAAAATTCTTCCAAAATATTGAATAGAAGGGCACACTTCCAAACTTAATTTATGAGGTAAGCATTAGCCTGATACCAAAAACAGACAAGGACACTCTAGAAAACTATAGGCCAATATCCTGATAAATAAGAATGTAAAAATCCTCAACAACATACTAGCAAACCATTTAACTCAAATGCATATTAAAAGACTCATACACCATGATCAAGTAAGATTCATCCTTGAGATGCAAACATGCTTTAACATGTGATATGCACATCCATAGCATGAAAGACAAAAATCATGTGATCCTCTCAATAGATGTAGAAAAAGAATTTGACAAAATTCACCATCCTTTCGTGATAAAAGTTCTCAACAGATGTGGTATAGAAGCACTGTACTCCAACATAATAAAGGCAATATATGACAAGTCCACAGCTAACGTTACAGGCATTGGCTACAAGTTCAAAGCTTTTATTCTAAGATCAAAAACAAGGTAAGAGTGCCCTCTCTTACCACCCCTACTCAGCGTAAGAATTGGAAGACCTATACAGAGTAACCAGACAAGAAAAAGAAAAAAAAATCTTACAAATTAAAAAGGAGAAAGTAAAATTGTCTTTGTTTGCAGCTGCCATGTTCTTAGGTAAGAAAATCCTAAAAAGAATTTTTTTTTTTAAAAGTAAACCTTAGATACTGCATCAAAAAACTGTTAGAACTAATCAATAAATCCAGTAAACTGGTAGGACACAAAATCAACATACACAAATCATTGCATTTCTACACAATAACAATAAACAATGTGAAAAAAAAAATCCCATTCACAATATCATCAACAGCAACAAAACAGAAATAAATCTAACCAAGTAGGTGAAAGAACTGTATACTTAAAACTGGGTAACTTTGATGAAAGAAATTGAAGAGGATACAAACAGATATCCAATGTGCATAGAGCAGAAAAATTAATATTATGAAGACGTCTGTACTACACAAAGGCATCTACAGATTCAGTGTAATCTCTGTTAAAATTCCAATGGCATTTTTCTCCAAAATAGAAAAAAATCCTATAATTCATATGGAATTGTCAAAGCAATTCTGAAGAACAGCTGGACTCATACAATTACTTCATAATTGTAAACTATACTATAAAGCTATAGTAAAAACAGTATGGTACTGGCATAAAAACAGACACATAGACCAATGGAACAGAATCAAGAGATCAGGAATAAACCCTCACATATACAGTCAATAAGTCATTCACAAGAAACACAAGGAGAAAGAATTATCTCTAAAATAAACAACATTGGAGAAAATGGACAGTCATATGCAAAAGAATAAAATTGGGCCTCATAAAAAATAACTCAAAATGGATTAAAAACAAACATAAGAACAAACTTCTGGAACGTTTAAAAAAAAAAAAAAGTCCTTTACAGAGATCTTGGCAATGATTTCTTGGGTGTGCACAACATAAGCAACAAAAGCAAAAATTAAGATGCCTCAAACTAAGATGTTTCTGCACTTCAAAAGACATAATCAACAAAGTGAAAATACAACCTATGGAATGGGAGAAGATATTTGCAAACCATATATTTAATAAGAGGCTAATATTCAAAAGATATAAAGAACTCATGCAACTCAATAGCAAACAAACAAAAAACACAATGCAATTAAAAAATTGGGCAGAGGAACCAACATTTCTTTTTCCAAAGAATACAAATGGGCAACAGGTACTGGAAAAAATGTTCAGCATGAGCAACCTTCAAGGAAATGCATATCAAAGCCACAATGAGATATCACTCACACCTGGTTAGACTGGTTATCAAAAAGATAAGAGATAACAAGTGTTGGCAAGGATGTGTAGAAAAGGTAACCCTTGTGCATCATTTACCAATAAAATTGGTACAGCCACTATGGAAAATAGTATGGAGGTTCCTCAAATATTAAAAATAGAACTACCATATGATCCAGCAGCCCAACTTCTGGACATATATCCAAAGGAAATGAAATCAGTATTTTGAAAAGCTATCTGCATTCGCATGTTCTATTCAAATAGCCAAGATACAGTAACAACCTAAGTGTCTGTCTATGAAAGAATGGATGAATACAATGTAGTATATCTATACAATGGAATATTATAAAGCCACGAGAAATAAGAACATCCTGGTATTTGTTTCATCTTGGATGGATCTTGCGAGCACTATGCTAAGTGAAATAAGTCAGAGAAAGACAAATTGTATGATCTCACTTATATTTGGAATCTAAAAAAGCCAAAATCAGAAGAAAAGATAGCAGAATGGTTTCCAGGAGTAGTAGGATGGGGAAAATGGGGAGATATTGTTCAAAGGCTACAAACTTGCTGTAATAGGATAAATAAGTTCTGGGGATCTAATGTAAAGCTGGTGACTGTAGTTGACAATAATGTACTATATATGGGGCACCTGGGTGTTTCAGTTGGTTAAGCAGCTGCCTTCGGCTCAGGTCATGATTCCAGGGTCCTGGGATAAAGCCCCCATCAGGTTCCCTACTCAGCAGACAGCCTGTTCCTCTCTCTCCCTCTGCCTTCTGCTCTGCTTACTTGTGCTCTCTATCTCTCTATCAAATAAATAAAAAAATAATTTAAAAATAATAATAATGTACTATATATTTGTATGTGGCTAAAAGAGTAAATCTGAAATGGTAGGGCACCTGGGTGGCTCAGTGGGTTGAACCTCTGCCTTTGGCTCAGGTCATGGTCTTGGGGCCCTAGGATCCAGCCCTGCATTGGGCTCTCTGCTCAGCAGGTAGCCTGCTTCCCCTGCTCTCTCTGCCTACTTGTGATCTCTTTCTCTGTCAAATAAATAAATAAAATCTTTAAAAAAAAAAAAAACCCTGAAATGGTAATGAGGTAATAAAGATAGTAACTAACCCTACCGTAGTAATTATTTTGTAATATATGTATACCAAATCATTATACTGTATACTATACACCTTAAACTTATACAGTATTATATATCAACTATATCTCAGTAAGCTAAGAAAAAAAGAAAGTGTCCCTCTATTTCTATTCTGCCAGGATTTACTTTTAAACCTTATCTAATTATTAAATGTTATAAAAATTTCCTACAATCATGAGGGATAACATTTAATATATTGGGACTGTTATATTAAAAATACTGAAAAATGTGGGGTTCAGTTAATTAATAGTATATTTTTTGCATTATGCATAAAACTTTTAGGATTTATTTGCCACATTGGCAATGTTTCAACATCTCAATAACATGAAATTATGCATTAAAGATTAATTGATTTTACTGTTCATTTTAATTTTGGTATAGCAATTCTATATTTGAGATTGTTCTTATTTTTTTTTAATGGACATCACCAGAGAATTAAACTCGTTTTAATTTTTTATACACATGTATCTGTATACAGTTATAAAGATTATTTGTATTCAAGTACCAACTTACATTAATAAATACTTTATTTTTTAATTTTTGTTCATATTTTTCTAATTGGAGAAATAAAAAATGACAAATTTTAAATTCATCTGAGTCACAACTCTGACCTTGTAAACTGTAGACACGACAACTACCATGTACATGGAATAAATCATTTCAGTCCATACTGCTTTATAATTATTTTGAAACAGCTTTATTTACCCTTCCACAACCTTTTTTGTTGGTTAGTTTGATACTTATAATTCAGTCATCCAAATTTACAATTTTAATATTCTTACATAAATTTAGAGAGTGTTTTTTTATTTCTCCTACTTAAGTCAGTTTTATGGGAGTGCATGCCTGTGCCGTTACACGGAGCCCCAGACTCCGAAGGGCTTTGTGTTTGATTTAATGTTGTGCCTTCACTTTCTTTAACTCAATAATTTCAACTTACAACTTGTATTTACAAGTGAAGTTCAATGGGAAAAGGTAGCATGTTCGTGAGGAGAAAAAGATTATCGGATGGGCCCAATCCAATCACATGAGCCCTTTAAAAGCAGAGAATTTTCTCTGGCAGGGGACAGTGAGGGGAGTGGGGAAGTGGGGACAGGGAAAGCTAGAGAGATTGGAAGCATGTGAAGGATTCTATGGGCTGTTTCCTCCTTTGAAAATGCAGGAAGCACATGAGAAAGAATGTGAGCAGTTACTAAGAGTGGAGAGTAGTCCCGGGTGACAGTCATCAAGGAAATTTGAAACTCAAGCCAGTAGAGTTAAAGACCTAAATTCTTAAAACATCCAAATTATCCTGGGAGCTAATTATTCCCCAGAGGCTCCAGATAACAGACCAGCTCAGCCAAGACCTTGACTTTAGGCTTTGTGAGATTAGGAGCAGAGAACCCAATAAAGCCTGCCCCGATTTCTGACCTACAGAGACTTGAAATAATAAACAGGGGTTGTGGTACATTTGTGGTAATAAAAAAACTAATATGTAAACATCAATTAAAATAATAAGATAATACCTAAATCATCTTATATATCTTATGTTTAATCTGTTATATGGAAATTTTTTACTTAAATGACCATGCAGGTTTCTGTACTTTCAAGGACTCCATCTTTTTTATTTCTATTAACATTTTTCATTGCTTGCCCTAATTTTATAAGAAGATTACAGTTTGCCTGTCACTGGGAACTGAAAGAGATTAAAACTTTGAGGAGCGCCTGGGTGGCTTAGTCAGTTAAGCATCTGCCTTCTACTCAAGTCATGACCCCAGGGTCCTGGGATCAAGCCCCACATATGGCTCAATGGGAAGCCGGCTTCTCCTTATCCTTCTGTTGCTCCCCCCTCCGCATGTACTCTCTTCCTCTCTCTCTCTCAAATAAATAAATAAAATCTTTTAAAAATAAAAAAAATAAACTTTTAGCCAGAAATACATATATGCCTCCATGTATCTTATTTTTATTTATAATTAAATTATGTATTTTATTAAATTTGAAGGGAAAAAGGAATCTACAACAGATGCAAGGTTTTCCTTTTATCTTGATTGTTTAAGCCTGGAGTTACGCTGAGGAAATGTCAAACATCTAGAATGAATTTGGATATAACCTGCTTTAGCTAGCCTGCTGTACATGCTATAGGATATGCCTAGAGTGAGTGTCAAAGTTTGTCTTTTCATTGGTTGACAATGCAAATTCACCTATGGATTTTCAGTTTGACCCTCACCTCCACCAGCATTGAGTACAGCACACCTGGTTCTCACCCCCATTCCATGCACTAATGATTTTGAGAATATTAGTGTTATCCTAGAGGTCTATTTCTCTGTAAGGAACTGTGACATCTACAGGTTAACTAGGTTGCTCTTCTCGTACTTAGATGACCTCCTTTTTAGAATTGATGATGTTAATGTCTCTTCTTTCCTATACTACTGACCTTAGCCTGTTGGAACATGGACTGTGCATTGTAGCCTCTTGTCCTGAAATAGTCTGTCAATAGTTCAATGTTCTGACATAGTCGAGCTTCAGGAAATGTCTCTTCAAGATCAAGAAGCATAAAGTGCTTTCCAAAGGACCCTGTGACTTCCAAAAATATATCTGTACCTGTATACCTCTATCTGTATATACCTATATCTTTTTATTAATGATTTAAGAAAATAAAAATAAAAACAATCATGACTTAGTGTGTTAAATATTTTTTTCTGAATTAAAGTACAGATTGAAATTAAATTTGCCGGAAGCCTGCATCTTATTGATATTTCAAAATGTCATTTAATATTGGTAGAAAGTAACAAAGATTTCTTTCAGCAAAAAAGTTACTTTGAATAAAACTGACTTTCTAAACATCAACACAAATATTAATATCAGATTATTGGGGGGGGAAGAGGGAAAGTGGAGAGGATCAATAAATATTTTGAACATCTATCCTGAGTTTTCTTAGAAAGTCTGTATTTTTACCACATTGTCCCCATAAATGTCTGAGTTACTGAAATTCCAACATAATTCTTTCCCAAAAATATATCTCCAAAATGATTTATGGTCTTCTGGTTCAAATCAAAATTGTTTCTAATGTTTTACATCTTAATTTCAGAATCAGACAATACTGTTGCTTTGTTTAGAACTTATGGAAGACTATAAACCATGTAGGTTTGGTTTTGGCAATGCATTTTTCCTCTCTTTTTCCTGAGTATAAGGTAAGAGAAAATATGTAAATATTTGGGTGAATATCAAGGTTGGATGATTTCAGATACCAATGATATCTTGGGAATTAGTCAATAAAACTTAAAAATAAAAACACAAATTAATATCACAAAAATTGATTTTAAGTAATCTATGAATTTAATTTCTTCTCTTAAATATTAAACAATAAAAAACTGAGTCACTTACTGATAAAGTAGCAAGTGAAAATATCAAAATATACAAAACTTAAATTTTTGAAAATAATTTACTCCTTATGTATTTGTATCACCACTTTTCATTATTATGTACATTGTTTCATCTTAAGAACATGAATCGTTTTGTATTAGAGAATAAAAAATAAGAACTAATCCTATCTTCAAGAGGCTTAACTTTAGTTGATGACACATGGCAATGAAAATGGAATGACTAACAATATGAGAAAGCTCCAGAGAAGTATCAAAGGAGTGATTCTGTGAAGACTTCTTGGAGAAAACATGAGAGTGATAATCTCTCTAGAAGAGACTATAGTTAGTTCCTGAGGACTACAGGTAAGTTATTGGTAAGCTACTTTTTGCAAGATGAAAAGAATCAAGAATTAAGCTTGATACGGATGACTGTTCCTTCAAAGAGTTTACATATATGAACATGGCCAAATAAGATTATCTTGCTATGATTAAGAAAAAGTAATTTCAATTTTTTTAAAAAGGAGATTATCATGAAGGCTTCATAACAGGAAGAAGTGGGAAATTTACCTGGAAAGGCAGCTTAGGACCTAAGATTAGAGATCCTTAAGATGGAAGGTAATTTTGGATACCATCATATGAGTAATGAAGAAACAATGGCAATCATTATGGAGCTCACTGACAGGATGAAGGTATTTTTATGACAGCATGAAAAACAGGATATATCTATATATCTATATCTATCTATATCTATGTATCTATAGAGATATAGATAGATATAGATATAGATATATCTCACAAAAATTATCTAGAATATAAACTACATGGAAACAAATGTTTTGGTCTCTTAATCTATTACATCCCTTAAAGAATACCTGGGATATAGTACAGTAGTTGCTTATAAACTCTTTGAGAAGATTAATAGGGTTTTTGTTAATGGGCATGCGATTCAACAGTCCTAATCCAGCAATGCAAATAATTCATCACTAAATGTGAACTCATTATTGAGCTAAGTTTTGAAATGTGAAACAGACTTCTGGGGTGTACCATGAAGAGCTCCATGGACTCACTGTCAGCAACACAAGTGAAACTGTTACAACCTATAAAAACATCATTCAGAGTTTCTAGAAATCACTATGAGAGCATATAGCAAATAAATATGCATTCAAGAAAGTCTACCAAAACTCAGTAGCAATAGCTAGCATCTGTAATATTTGAGTTACAACCCACCTACTCTCTCCCATCCCCACAGCTCAGGTTGATAGAAGTTCAAATCTCATTGGGTGTGATGAGAAATATAGCTTCCTTCAGCTTCCAGCCAAGGGCCACTTTATGTCACCATGAGGGGCATACCAACATAAGCATATGAAAGTATCAAAGAAAAAAAGGAAAGAAAGGAACAGAAAAAATTTTAAAGAATTAATGGCTAAAAACTTCCCTAATTTGATGAAAAAACCCAAATGTTAATCTAGAAATCCAAGCTCAATGAACTTCAGCTAAGGCAGAGGGAAAAGTGTCCACATCCAGACACATCACATAAAAAGTTCTAAAGGAAAAGAGAATATCTTAAAATAAACAGTGATAATAACCTTTACATACAAAGAAACCAAAACAGATCAATAGTCGACTTCTCATCAGAAACAATGGGAGGCCACAGACTAAATGATCTTTCAAATATAAAGACTGGAAAAATTTTTTCCAGATAAAGAAAAACTGAGAGAATATGATGTTAGCAGAGTCACCTTATAAGAAATATTAAAGGATATTCTTGAGGTTGAAAGCAAGTAAACCTACATGAAAACACAAAGAGCACCAGTAAACCATACATACCAGAAAAAAATCACAAGCTATATATCTGATAAGGGACTATATTGTGCAATCTCAAGAATCTAAAATACATAAAGAAGTATTAAAGCTCAATAATAAAAGTATAACCCAAATAAATAATGGGAAAATTATCTCAACACACAGTTCACCAAAGAAGATATGCAGATGGCTAATAAGAACTTGAAAAGATGCTCAATATCACTAGCCATCAAGAGTACGTATATCAGAACATATAGTAATGAGATACTACTCTACACCCACTAGGATGACTAAAATAGAAATAGAAAATAATAATAACTATTAGCAGAGATATAAAGAAATCAGAACCCCCATACACTGCTGGTGGAAATGTAAAATGATGTACTCACTTGGAAAATTTTCTGGGAGTTCTTTAAATATTTAAACATAGGGGTGCCTGGGTGGCTCAGTGCCTTTAAACCTCTGCCTGGCTCAGATCATGATCTCAGGGTCCTGGGATCGAGCCCCACACTGGGCTCTCTGCTTAGCAGGAAGCTCTCTGCTTCCCCCTCTCTCTATGCCTGCCTCTCTGCCTACTTGTGATCTCTCTCTCCATCAAATAGATAAGTAAAATCTTTAAAAAATAATAAAAAAATCAACAGTTAAGCATAGAGTTACCATAAAACCCAGCAATTTCATCTGCAGGTACATGCCCAAGAGAAATGAAAACATATCCATACAAAATCTTGTACATGAATGTTCACAGCAGCATTTTTTAAAAAGTGGAAACAATCCAAATGTCCACCAACTACTGAATGGATAAATAAAATGTAATATATTCAGGCAATTGAATATTATTTGACAATAAAGAAAATGAAATATGTCACAGATTCACTTTGCAAACAGTTCACAATACTAAGTAAAATAAGTTGGTTGCAAAGGACCTATATTGCATGGTTTCATTTATGTGAAATATCCAGAATAGGCAATCTATAGAAACAACAAAATTGAATAGTGGCTGCCTATGGTTTAGAGAGAGGGAGGATCTGAGGGGTGACAGCTATGGGATGTGAGGTTTCTTTTTGCCATAATGAAAATGTTTTAAAATTTATTATGGTTCAGGATGTACAACTTCGCAAAAAGCCACTGAAGTGTAAGCTGAAATGTGTGAATTGCATGGCATATGAGTTACTTTCAATAAAGCTGTTAAACTTTAAAAAGAGAGAGTGAATCCAGATTTATTCACTTAAATTTGTTATGATGAGGGATTCAACATTAGAGACAATGTGGAGTCACTTAATCAAAGCCAAAAGAGGATCAATGGAAACCAACTTATTCTCATATAAGTTCTTTCTAGGGCTTTGCCTCCTCTTGTGCATTGATAAAGCCAAGTAATCAAAATGGATGGGAAGCTAAAAATATTTTGAATAACAAAACATGAAATAAAACTAAAATAAAATCATTAAGGCATAAAAAGACAGAGTAAAACTAAAATAATAATATGAATTAAAGGTGAAATTGTAAAAATTATAAGAAACCAGGATAAAATAGACATAACTAAGAATATCACCTAGATGAGATATAACATAGGTAAAATAACATTAAAACAGATGAGACAGAGGTACATTTGAAGAGTCTGAATAAAAGAAGTAAAAGATAAACATGATAAAATCAGTTAAACCATATTATAGATAATATGAGTAAAAAGCAACAGAAAAAAAACTTTGATATTAAAAAATATGTTAAATATGACTGCTTTACAAAGTCCAGTACATAACAGATAGTAATAGACCCAGACAACATAACTAGTCAATAATAAAGATACAAAGCAGATGGTTTCCCTAAACACTGAGTCCCTGGGCACATAGTCTCAAGACTGATAGAGAAATCACCAATTTCTTGCCTTCTTACCATTTGTTTACTGGCTATATTTTATACTCTGTAGAACAAAAGAGGCAGGCCAAAATTAAACACATGTCATACTTATTCCCACACTGACGACACTTTAAGCTCCTTCCCATTAGAAACTAGCAAGCGTGTATTCTCAGACACATGCTGACAAATGGAACAACTAGAAATTGATCTCAGACATCAAGGCATCAGTGCTCTGATTCTGATTGTCTTATTGTGCATTGTGACCTAATATATGACCCTTAACTTCAAAGGGTCCTATTTCTTCATCTCTAACATACAATGATCAGACTAGATCACAAGATTTATACCTTTTTTCTAGGTACAGTCCTTTATTCAAATGAAGTTTTAGTGGAAACTCATCAATAACTTAGATAAAAGAACTATCAATGGAAACATTATTTAAGCATTAAGATAATTTACACCCATCAGATGGGCAATGGTATGTGTGAAAAGAAAGGTTTTCACGTGCATTAATAGTGGCAATATATGTTGGTACAATCATTCTAGAGGGTGAGCTATCAATATGTACAAAATATTTTATTTTTTTTAAGATTTTATTTTTAAGTAATCTCTAAACCCAATGTGGGGCTCAAACTCACAACCCTGAGATCAAAAGCAGCATGTTCTACTGACTGAGGCAGCCAGGCACCCTTGTATCCAAGATTCTGTTTAACCCATAAAATAAACTCTTAGGGAGTTTCATTAAGGAAATATTAGATTAGTTCACAAAAATATTCATTGGAGCATTGCTTTTAAAAATAAATTAATGGAAAAAGGACATATGTCCAAAAAAGAGAGAATGATTAACTCCAGCTTACTAGGAAATTATAAAAATGATTATGTAGATATTTCTCCTAAGTTTTCAATATAAAAGAACAGCTCTGTTATTTTCTAAAGCTAAAAACTATCATGGAGAACACTTTTCATAGTGTTAACTAATATAATTTAAAAATAGAATGTCAATAAATGGTGGTGGGAAAATTGGACAGCTATATGTAGAAGAATGAAACTTGACCATTCTCTTACACCATACACAAAGATAAACTCAAAATGGATAAAAGACCTCAATGTGAGGCAGGAATCCATCAGAATCATAGAGGAGAATATAGACAGTAACCTCTTCGATACCAGCCACAGCAACTTCTTTCAAGATACATCTCCAAAGGCAAAGGAAACAAAAGCGAAAATGAATTTTTGGGACTTCATCAAGATCAAAAGCTTCCGCACAGCAAAGGAAACAGTCAACAAATCAAAGAAGCAACCCACGGAATGGGAGAAGATATCTGCAAATGACAGTACAGACAAAAGGCTGATATCCAGGATCTATAAAGAACTTCTCAAACTCAACACACACAAAACAGATAATCATGTCAAAAAATGGGCAGAAGACATGAACAGACACTTCTCCAATGAAGACATACATATGGCTATCAGACACATGAAAAAATGTTCATCATCACTAGCCATCAAGAAGATACAAATCAAAACCACATACTTACCACATTACACCAGTTAGAATGGCCAAAATTAACAAGACAGTAAACAACATGTGTTGGAGAGGATGTGGAGAAAGTGGAACCCTATTACACTGTTGGTGGGAATGTAAGTTGGTGCAGCCACTTTGGAAAACAATGTGGAGATTCCTTAAGAAATTAAAAATAGAGCTTCCCTATGGCCCTGCAATTGCACTATTGGATATTTATCCCAAAGATACAGAGGTGGTGAAAAGAAGGGCCATCTGTACCCCAATGTTCATAGCAGCAATGGCCACGGTCGCCAAACTGTGGAAAGAACCAAGATGCCCTTCAACGGACGAATGGATAAGGAAGATGTGGTCCATACACACTATGGAGTATTATGCCTCCATCAGAAAGGATGAATATCCAACTTTTGTATCAACATGGACGGGACTGGAAGAGATTATGCTGAGTGAATTAAGTCAAGCAGAGAGAGTCAATTATCATATGGTTTCACTTATTTGTGGAGCATAAGAAATAACATGGAGGACATGGGGAGATGGAGAGGAGAAGGGACTTGAGGGAAATTGGAGGGGGAGATGCACCATGAGAGACTATGGACTCTGAAAATCAATCTGAGGGTTCTGAAGGGGCAGGGCGTGGGAAGTTGGGTGAGCCTGGCGGTGGGTTTTATGGCGGTCACGTATTGCATGGAGCACTGGGTGTGGTGCATAAACAATGAATTCTGGTACACTGAAAAGAAATTTAAAAAATAAAAAATTTTAAAAAATTAAGTAAACAAACATTGTTTAACCCAGAAAATCCACCTGCTAATATATCCCAAATAAATGCTTAAGCAATTCTGTAAAGGAAAAAAAAAAAAAAAAAAAAAAGAAAAAAAAAAAAAAGAATGACAAGAAAATTAACTAAAAAAAATAAAACTAGATAATTTATTCAAAGGGTAAAAAATATTGCAAAGAATCATGGACATAGTATAATTTAAGAAACATAAAGATGAAAACAGAAGGAAAAAGATAAAACCTCACAACACATGATCACTTTTAAAAAGGCCTTAGTAGGGGTGCCTGGGTGGCTCAGTTGGTTAAGCATCTGTTTTTGGCTCAGATCATGATCCCAGAGTCCTGGGAAAGAGTTCCACATCAGACTCCTTGCTCAGAGAGGAGTCTGCTTCTTCCTCTCTCTGCCTCCCCCACCTCTGGGCTTGAGCTCTCTCTCCGCCTTGCGTGTGCTCTCTCTCTCTCTCTCAAATAAGTAAAATATTTTTAAAAATAAAATAAAAAAATAAAAGTTCTCATAAGTTGTGATGAGCACTGGGTATTATATGCAAGCAATGAATCACTAAATTCTACTCCTGCAACTAATATTACACTATATGTCAACTAACTGGAATTTAAGTAAAAATTTGAAACAAAAGAATGCTATATTTTCATAAATATATGGATAATTAAATAAAAGTTCTTAGTAAAGATAAGACATGATAAATATTGCATTTTGACTCAAAAACAAAACTCAAATCTTTACTTTTTTTTGAAACATATAAAATTAAATGAAAGGAAAAAAAAGACATAGGGATGAGACAAAACATAATATAATAGAGACAATATGTGTAGCACTGCCTACGTCAAACTAAATAGAACTCAAAATAATAACCCTAAGTAAAAAGAAAATAAATAGCAACAATAGGAATTTTTCATTTGATAAATCAAAATCCAGATAGACTGAGTCATTATCATGTGCCAAGTATAGCATTAGTATATATAATTACTCAAACTCTTACAGAACAAAAAATTGGAGAAAATATAATCGTTACTGATTTTCTATAGCAAAATGACCAAAACACCCAACAAACAGGATTGAAAAATAGGAAATATTTATTTTACCTAACTGAAGGTTAATGACCAAATGCTGCTTGATCCAAGAACCTTCATCAGGTTGAATCTCTCCTTTCTAATGCATGTTGCCATATCAGAAACAGCCTGTATTCTGCCAAGTTTAGGTCCCCAGGAGGCAGTAGGGGGATGTAATACCTCTCTTTCAACAATTCTGGATGGGACCCTTAGTCTCAGTGAACCCCATGAAAAAAGCCATATTCTGTTTGTCCAGCATAAGCCAAAGAGCTGGAGTAGAGTCGGCTCTACTGGAAGCATGGTAAGAATAAGGAGATCCCCTCAAAAATAAAATAAAGTAAAAATAACAATAGAATTACCAAATGATCCAAACAATCCCACTTTCAGTAGATATTCAAAAGAATTTACAGCAGCAACTCAAAGAGATATATTCAATGCCATGTTCATAGCAGTATTATTCCCAACAGCCAAGATATGGAAATCATTTAAGTTTCCATTGAAAGATAAATGAATAAAGAAAATGTGGCTATATACCCATTCAATGGAATATTATTCAGCTTTTAAAAAAAAAAATAAAGAAGGAAATCCTGCCATAAGCAAGAGTGTGGATGAATCTTGAAAATATTTTGCTAAGTAAAATTAGCCAGTCATAGAAAAAATGCTGCATGGTTCCACTGTTATGTGGAACCTGAAAAAAACAAACTAATTGAAACAGAGTAAAATGATGGCTGCCAACGGCTGGGGAAGGGGAAAATAGGGAGTTGTTCAGTGGGTATAAAGTTTCAGTTATGCAAGATGAATACATTCTAGAGATCTGTACAGAACTGTGCCTATGGTTAACAATACTGCTGTGTGCACTTAAAAATAAGACAACAGATCTCATGTTGTATTCTTACTACAATAATAAAAATAATACTAATAAAAAGAATAGGAGAAGAATGAAAGATGAATAAATCACTAAAAACAAAAGTAAAGGTGCATTTTAATTGATATATTTGTCAGGTTTGCAAAAGTTAGAAAGAAGTCTGTAGCTTACGACAACATTACATAATGGTAACTAAGCATCAGTTGCAGCTACTCTGATCCATATATCTTCTTTTTCCAAAATTCAGGCTGAGGAAGAGCCACTACTTGAGACATGTCATTTTTGTGTAAAAGAGAAAAGAATAAAAGAACTCATAGATATTTACAATGTTTCTTAAAGTTTCTGCTCACACATAGTGTGGACGAACTCCTCACATTTCATTGGTCGGAGTAGGCTAAAAAAATCTAACCCACGGTCAAAGTGATGGAATGTATATGTGTCAGCAATGAAGTCACATGGCAGTGGGTAGGATGTCTAATCAATCCTCTGACAGGGAAGGGCGGCACTTAGTAATTGTAAACAGTAAGAAAGTCTACCCCTTTCATATATCTTAATATAACAATAATTGTTAGGGTACCTGGGTGGCTCAGTCGGTTAAGCGTCTGACTCTTGATCTTAGCTCAGGTCTCCATCTCACGTCACGAGTTCAAGATCGGGTTTGTGCTCCACAGTGATCATGGAGCCTACTTAGAAAATAACAAAGCCTGGATGGCTCAGTGGGTTAAGCCTCTGCTTTCGGCTCAGGTCATGATCTCAGGGTCCTGGGATCAAGCCCCATATTGGGCTCTCTGCTCAGCAGGGAGCCTGCTTCCCCCCTCCACCCCGCCTGCCTGCCTGCCTACTTGTGATCTCTCTGTCAAATAAATAAATAAAATCTTAAAAATAATAAAATCTTAAAAAAAAATAACAAAGCCGAACAAAATATCAATCTATATATATATGTATGTATACATATATATATTTATTTATTAGATATATATCTAATTTTTTGACCAATAAAATATAAAAATTAAATATAATGAAAAGTTTGAGTTTTTGGCCTATATCTGCTTATATCACTGTCTCTGTTTTATCTAAATAACTTAATCACCTAATCTCTACCATCTTCTCTTGCCTTATGGTGTTCCCAATGCCCTGCAGTAATTTTTATTATTAATTAAGTTGACCTATTGTTCAAATAGTTGAAATGCTATCTATGAACTCAGAAATATAAGTGGATCAGCAAGAGAAGAACTAATTTACCATATACACAGAATGAGTGTGTGTTAGACACAGAGCAAAACACAAGAATTGGCAGGGTGACTGTAAATCTATTTCTTTTTTTTTTTTTTAAAGATTTTATTTATTTGAGAGAGAGAGCATGAAAGGGGCGAGGGGCAGAGGGAGAAGCCAGCTCCCTGATGAGCAGAAGGCCCGATGTGGGACTTGATCCTGGGACTCCAGGATCATGACCAGAGCCGAAGGCAGTTGCTTAACCAACTGAGCCACCCCGGTGCCCTGTAAATCTATTTCTTCAATGAATTGGTAAGATACTAATTAGGATAAGATAAATTACTCTTTTTCAGCCTTTAAAATTCAAAATACATACTCACATGAACATAATATCTTCCTTCCTCACCCCTTAGCATTTTTCACACACATACACAAGATGCAAGTTGCTATGGTGATATGCTCATCTCCATGGCAATTGATCATAACTCTATGCATGTGTCCATTGTCTCTTAATAGACAAATTATAGGCTCTAAACCTAAAGATGTGAATCTTCAAAGAATATACAAAACAAATTCACAAAAATTGAATTTCTACCCAACAAAGAATTTAAGTATTCCTAATAATACAATAAAGAGATTGGAAAAGCAGAGGTATAGAAAATTAATAGCTAAAATGAAACTATAAAAAGTACATGCTGTTGGAAAATGAAATCTTCCAAACAGCTGCAAACATTCAAAAATGACTGTGCTCTCATAATATACATGCTATAATTTGGCTTGTGGTGGTCTCTGTGTAGTTGAAACGATCCCCAGCAGAAAATGAGGTTCAAGATTCTTATCCCCAGAAAGTCATCATGGTAAATA
The DNA here is from genome assembly GCF_002288905.1 of Enhydra lutris kenyoni. NCBI lineage: Eukaryota > Metazoa > Chordata > Mammalia > Carnivora > Mustelidae > Enhydra > Enhydra lutris. Next base: position 27,789,651 of record NW_019154102.1, read on the forward strand.
TGTCTAGCCTCTGGAAAAAATTAATTTCTACTCATATGCAGAAAGTCATAAACATTGACTAGAAATATGAATAAATTGAAAACTCCTGACCTACAGAGAAAGATATAAAATAGGAACTTCCATTTCTGGTATGATTATAAAAATCAACATCTGAATTCATATATAAAATGTATCTTTTTTGTTAACTGCAACAAAAAAATAACTTTTAAACACTGTCATTGGATTCTGGTTAATTTTGTGTTGCAAAGAAAAGCAACGTTTTGTGAGAGGCAAAGTCCTATTTTTCAACAACAGCTTAACATTTTAGGTTTAAGAACAGTATTTATCTTAATATGCAGACCACATTGAAAACATTTTTATATTCTACTTAAAAGAGTCTTTACTAATTTTAACAAGTCAATTTACGAAAGTTTTTGGTATTCTATAGTCCAGACTAAGGTAACCTTCATTTATAACCTTAAGCTACCTAAATAAGAGTAAAGTAAGTGGGAACATCAAATTTTTACAAACACAAAACAATACACTGATTATAAATGTTATAATATTTTTTATTTAACTCAGATAAGGTATGAAAAAGCATAAATGTAGAAATTAGAAAATTTTGCAATGAGATTAATATAGTTAATTTTATAGACTGTTTTTTTAACAAATTAAAATAACTTCATAACAGATGTCAGTAAGCCAAAAAAAATGTGCAAAATGAATACTTCTAAATCCAACCACTAGAACTTGACCATCATTTTGATGAGCATTGAAGAGTAAGAAAGTGAAAGAGCAAGAGATCACATCCTGCACTATGGAACTCCATAACATTACATTTTTAGATACTAATTTGTCATGCTCCACACTTATTAAGCCATGCTCTGTTGACAGATCATTTTATGATTATTCAGTAGTGTATTAAAAACTGAGATACATACATTGAGATTATATTTGGAGAAAATATTTTTGAATATACTTTGACTAGCTTACTATTTAAATGCTAGTCTTTCTCTTATTCGCCTTTAGGGAAATTTTGAATTGGAAATCAGCTAGTATTTATTTTCCTCTCAAATAAAACTGTTCCTCCTTGTTTAAATACTTAGAACATCTGTATAATATATGGGCAATGAGACCTTTCTAATCTCAGCAAAAAAAATCCAGATAGAAATATATAGGCAAAATTCATGTATTAATTTATAGGGGGGAAAATAGCTCCGGGGTGCCTGGGTAGCTCAGTTAGTTAAGCATCCAACTCTTGATTTTGGCTCACATCATGATCTCAGGGTTGTGGGATCAAGCCCCTTGTCTGGCTCCACACTGGGTGTGAAGCCTGCTCAGGATTCTCATTCCCTCTGCCCTCTCTCCACCTCTCTCGCTCTCACCCTCCCTAAAACAAACAAACAAACAAAAAATTCTCCAGCAAAATGTAAAATATCTAGTTACCCAAAATATTATATTAAATATGTGTCCTTATTCTTTATGGTCCCTAATAGCATCTATTACTAAAGAAAGCTCAGAAGCAAAGATGTATCACATTATCTGACAGAGCATTGCTTGGAAAGAGTGTGCATTGGCCTGTTTGGAAACAAGCCCTCAGTTGTGTGCTTAGCTCTCATTGACCTGCTTTTTGTTAATGGCACCAAAACACAGTCAGAATTATTTCAAGATATCATTTCCATGTATGCATTTCTATTTACAAAATAACATATAATATAATTAGAAATAAATACTCATCAAAGAAGAGATGCCTCGGTGGCTTAGTCAGTTAAGTGTTTGACTCCTGATTTTAACTCAGGTCATAATGTCAGGGTGGTGAGATCAAGCCCCACATTGGGCTCCACACTGAGCATGGAGTCTGCTTGGGATTTTCTCTCTCCCTCTTCCCATGCTCCTCCCCGCACTCGCGTGCCCGCAATCTCTTAAAAAAAAAAAAAAATCATCAAAGAACCCTTTGAGAATGGGATTGAGAATTCAGTTTATCCAATTTTAGTCTTGCTGCAGTGGAAGAGTCTCAGATATCATGAAATACACAGCATCCTCAATTAGGTACAAATATGTGGGAGATTATATTGATTGCATGGCATTGTCATACACTCTGAGTCAGTCAATGACCCAGTTAATGCTCAATACCGAGAGAGTCATTTGCTCAAAGATGCTATGGCTTCTATATTAAAAACATGTTTCAAGGCATCCTCATAAGAAATGGAACAAAGTGAGAGGCTTATGATTCTCTCTCTTCCATGACCTTGTCTTATTCCTCTATAGCCCCAATAGACCATGCACATATGTGTTAATGCTCACCAGCATGTATCAAAAATCCTTAACTATCTAAATTTTACATGCTAGACAGGAAAAAAAAATATTTATTCCTCACCATCCACAATCCATAGCCACACACAGAGGGGCTTTTAGTTTACCCCATACAAACATATTTCAAGATTTGCAAAGAGATATCCTAAAATTCTGGGAAGAAAAGAGGCAGAATGTTCATTATTCATCAATGTAGCTATTATAACTAGCTGGATCAGAGGAGAGGAGATTCAAAATTTCTTTCCTAGATGAGGTTACTAAATACTTTTACAGATTAGGGCTCCTTTTGACTTATAAGAGGACCCTGTAACTTTAAATTTCTATATCCTAACTAGTTAATGATTCCCCAAATTAGCTCTAATTTTTTTTATAAAATCTCTCATTTTCTTCCTGTATTAGAGTGTGAAATTCATAAGAAAACCAGTCTTTTAGTCACTTCTAGTAGTCCCACTGGCCTATGCTGTGCTTGAGAATACTGTGGTTCATGGTACATAACATTAATGTCCCAGGAAGCTACACACAGCCCACCCTCTAACATCTGTAAAAAAAGAAAAAGAGGGGGGAAAAAAAAGATGGGACAATATCCCTAGGGCAGAATAGAAAAATAGAAAGTGTAAAACCTGGAGCATCTTACCAAGGCCCTACTTAAAATAGAATACTTAAAACAGAATAATAATTAAAGTAAATAAAGGCAGATTCCAACTTTGGAAATGTCAAAAATTCTGTCCCCATTTTTTTTTCACTAGAGTTGACTATAAAGGGTGAGACTTATAACAATTTTGAGACTGATTATGCTGCATTTATTTGTGTGAGTATTTAAGTCTGCTAATTTTTCTCAGGATCATTTGAGTCATAGATTAATTATGTTATGTTGTGTTTTCCTTACCATTATTGCCTAGATAATTTACAATCTCCTTTTTTAATTTTTCCTTTTATTCAAGAGTTATTTATGAGAGATATCTAATTTTTAGTTTTCTTCTTTCTCTCTTTCTATGTTGATATTAATATTAATATTATTCAAAGAAAGTGGTCTATGTTTATTTTGAGTCATTGAGCAATTAATTGATTAACTCTTTATGGAGACAGAAGGACTGTAGAGTATAGGTGCATGTTATTTCCCGAAAAGAAAGCAAAGACTTTCATGTGTGTCCATAGTTCAAATATACAAATTATATGATCACAAAACCTATTTCATCATTACAGAGGATATTTGATTAGGAAGAGCTGAAAGACATGAGATTAATTTCTCTATGTTTGTTGTGTCTTATGACAATTCTCTTTCCTCAGTCTGTATTTGTATTTTGTATATTTTTATATTTCTAATCTTTCCTCCTGTCTTTCCTTTCTTTCTTCCCTCATTCCTTCCTCCTTCTCTTCTTCCCTCACTTTCTTGCTTTCTTCCTTTCTGTGTGTTATAAATGTATATAATGGCTATAACCTCACTGTAAGTTTGTCCTCTATGATTTTTAAAGTTCATCTTTTTCCCTTATTGAATCTTCTTAATTTGATTTCAAAATACTTGATATTAATAATACAGATTTCCTTATTTTTTGTTAGCAGCTATCTGGTTTACATTTTTGCATACTTTAAGAATCTGAGTGACATTTCTGTGTGTCATTTTCATTTCAGATATATCTTTTCTAGTAAACTCAGTGTAGGATTCTTTGTTAGAACTTGCAATTATATTTCCTGTAATAATTAAATGTGTTCTGTTTACATCAATTGATGAGAAATAGGCTTGGTCTAATTCTTTCAGCAAACATTTTCTTTCCAAATACTGTCTCGGTTCTTTGTGTTTTAAAATATGAGACTGCGTTTTCTTACAAACACATGGAGATTGGCATGTGTGCCTCTATATTTTACTATAGAATAGTGCACAGTGTATGGTTGGTTTCAGTTACACAAACAATTTCACTTAAAAGTTTGCATACTACGCTCTGTTTCCCTACCTCACCAAGGCCTAGATATTTGCATCAAGAGCATACATGACAGTGTCAGAGAATATAAAATTAGGGGTGCCTGGGTGGCTCAGTGGGTTAAAGCCTCTGCCTTCAGCTCAGGTCATGATCCCAGGGTCCTGGGATCGAGCCCCACATAGGGCTCTCTGCTCAGCAGGGAGCCTGCTTCCTTCTCTCTCTGCCTACTTGTGATCTGTCAAACAAATTAAAAAAAAAAAAATTAGAGGTTTCTTGAATTCTTATAAATCCTTTTCCTTTAACAACTTTAGCAACTGCCACCACTCTGATCCAGTCATCGACCACCCAGATTACTGCAACAGCTTCTTCACTGGTCACACTACTCACTCCTGTCAGTCCCCTCTTTTTCCTAGCCTCAACTCAGCACTTGAAGGGATCCTTTAAAAAATCTTGCTTCCCTGTTCAAGTCACACGGTGGTGTCCGACTGATCTCAGAGTGAAAGTCTTGTTTAATCTTTCAGGCTTTATTTCTATTTACAAGAAATCCCTTTCAAATTCCATCCCAACAATATGGCCTTTTTCACTGCAGACTTTATTTGTCAGCTGAAAGGAAAACATCAGTTACCAGGTTGTCCTCACCTCGCATGGAGCAAAAACTTTTAAAACATCCTTCTTAACTCTACTGGGAAGTGGCTTAGCCAGAAAATAAAAGTGGAAAATATTTATTTATATTCAAAGACATTAACTCTATGTATCCTCACTTAAAAGACATTTATTGGAGTACCAGGGCCTCTTCTTTTTTATTCTACTTCTATCCTCAACTGATAAAACATCAAGTGGGGATGCTAAAATACAATTCCAATGCTAACCATTCACCCAGAATTAGTGTCTGGCCAGCTAGCTACAAATTTCAATGTTCTTATTATCCCCCCCAGTTTTAATAAATCACTAGAACAACTCACAGAACTCACTGAAAGTGCTATACTTAAGATTATAGTTTTATCATAAAAACATACATAGGGCGAGGTCTGGGAGCATTACAAACACAGATCTTTTGTGTCATCAGGATTTACCAACCATGTGAATATGTTCACCAACAAAGAAACTCCTTAACTTCAATTTCCAGAGTCCTTAGTGGGGTTTTATTATGTAGACAAGGTTGATTAAATCATCAACCACACGAATAAACTTCTCTATTCCCCTGCCATCTCCCAGAGGTCTGGCATTTGAATGTCTGAACCCTCTAATCACATGCTTGGTCTTTCTGGGGGACAGCTCCCATTCAGGAACTATTCAGGAACCCAGCATGAGTCACCATGCTGGCAAGTGAAAGAAATTCTTTTCACTCAGGGAATTCTTGGAGTTTTTAAAGCTCTGTACCAGGAACCAGGGACAAAACCCAACTATATTCTTTATCATACTATACCTTCCCAACATTCATGTTCTGTTTCCCTACCTCACCAAGGCCTAGATATTTGCATCAAGAGCATACCTGACAGTGTCAGAGAATATAAAATTAGAGGTTTCTTGAAATCTTATAAATCTAATCTGAATTTCTTAAATCCTATCTACCACCAACAACTTCATTAGTTGAAGCCCTTTGTTTTCCAATAAAATAACTCTCAAACTCGCTGGGACCAGACACCACATACACATTTTTAAGCCACAGCACAGCTACCTCTAAGGTTACTAATACCCACAGACGTATTTTGTATGAAATTTTATTCCAATTATTTTCTTGTGCAATCCTGCCACATTACAACAAATTAAAAACAGCAACTTAATTCATTTCCTTCTCCTGGCCATGTTACTTATGAGCCTTAGGCTCTTGAATATGATAAAAGAATACATTATAACTGAGCATCAGAATTTAGAAGGATTCTATTGATCACATAGTAACTATGACTCAGAAACCAGGCATTGTCTGACTTATTATTCTTTGAGGAGATAGATGGGAAGTATGGTCCATTCCTCTATGTTTAGTACCCTGCCACAAAATCACCATGGCAACTTATAAAAGGGCATAGGGAAGGTCTTTGATGTTATCACCTAGGAACCTTTTCTCATCTGTTGAAATTCCAAATAGGCCATGTATAATTTCAAATATCTTAAAATAACTAGATTGTACATAATAAATAGAAAAAAAAAACAGCATTCTTTTGGTGTGGTAATCATTAACCTGGTGCATCTGATGGCTATTGCTGGCCAAAAACAAATATTCTCCCAGAACTGAATGGCAATATCTTCAAGTTTTTAGTTTAGTATTGAACAAAATGATTTAAAATCCATTTTACAAATTTTTGGCCTTTGAAGAAATATTCTACTTAAAAAAATAATGTCAAATAACTAGTAGAGAAAATTTAAATTTTCTCTGGCTTATAAAGTTTATTCTAAATCTACTGAATATCATGACCTCTTTTAATTAATGGGAGGTAAATCTAGTATCAGGTCTCTGAATTCTTGGCTTATGAATATGGTTACATCCATTGACTCCTAAAAATTCTCAGCTATGTAAACTTACTCTAATTAGCAGGATGGGAAAGAGAACACAAGCCTCTGAATGATGTGAGAGCAGAGTCCACTGTCTCCCAAAAGAAATAGAAAGATCCCTTTAATTTTTCATATTTTACCTTATTCTCTGGTCTATTTTTGATTGAATTGACAATGTGGTTTGTTTTATCATTTTTAAAAAGATGTTTTAAATGAGTTACCATAGAACAAACTGACGCTCTGGGCCAGTGTGCCTTGTTTTTCCTCTGCTTTCACTCATCTCACATACACACTGCCACATACACCTAAGAAATATTGCTACTTCCATATTAGAAACAAAGTAAAGGCTCATGTCCTATAGTAAAACCATTTATCATGATGAATGCTTATTTCCTGAATGAGGAAAATCTCATCTCACAACACGCAACTCTCTACTGATGATAATTCAGTTTTGTGTTAAAAAGGTACCTTCACAGTTTACCTTTAACCATAGAGTAGGTTAATTCCACATAAATAATTCCTTTGAATTACTTGAGTCTTTGTGAGGAAAACCTTATTCTCATTTCTCATAGTTGTGACTTCAGTAAACAATGACTTCTGAAAGTAAGCAAACTGGGATTATCTAAAATGCAAAAGAAAAGACTCCGTGTAAACTTGTGGAGTTTGACTTCAGGATGCTCACATGCTTACCAGTTCTTGTCATTCTCTAAAAAGAATAATTTCAAATACAAAAGAAAAAAAAAATAGAAGAAATCTGTTACCCAGAATTTTGTGTGTGTGAAGGACTCACATTGCTAATGGAAAACATGGAAAAAGCAGATGGAGTGACCATGAGATAATTTAAGCCAAAAAAAAAAATTTTTATATATATACATATATATTATATATATTTTTATATATATATTTTATATATATACATATATATATATATATATATTAGTTTTAAAGATGATGGCATACTAGGAATACAAAAGGAGGTAAAGAATTAGAAGCATGTATTAGGAGAAGCATTTAGCTCTTAACAGGTGAAGTTGAAACTGAGTGGAGGAGGAAAAATATAATCATCCCAAAGTGTACAGACAGACTAAACTGTGCCCCATGGCTCAGGTTAGGAGAGTGCTGGGCAGGAGGGAAAGGACACAGGGAGGAGTATGTGTGTCTATACAGACAATATACAGGAAAAATAAGCAAATGCAGGGAGGAAATGCAGGGAGGGTATAAAAGGAGAGTCCCCAAGGGGAATATGCAGAGGATACATGCACAGAAATTCACTAGAATCCAGAGAGATTTTATAGAGAAGAAAAAAGGGAAGGTCTGAGAAAAAAGTTTGTGCAAAGCCTTGTTGAGGAAGCCCACATCCAAAACAATATTCAAAGGCATTCTCTGAAAAGATAAATTGATTTTTAAGAAACGATTGGGAATTTCCCGTTGATGACAGGGGAATTACCACAATAATCATAGCAGCCAACATGTGCTGAATGATCACTGTATGGTGAGCACTGTGCTGAGGACTTGGCCTGCTTTCTATCACTTAATCTTCATGGAAAATCTATATGTTCTGAAATCTTTACTTATTTCCTAGAAGAAAGAGGCCATTGATCACTTTGGGTCATAAAGCTGACTTGCATGACCTCTTTAGCAAAACTGTATTTGTGGAAGCAGAGAACAGTCCAGAGAAAAAGGATTTTCTGAAATCCATTATTTTATCTTTAAGCATCAAAAGTGATAGCTCTGGATTACATGAGCATAGAATATTACATAAGTGGGGAAGTGGGTCCTCCATAGACTGAAAGGATTTGAAGAAAGACTAAGAATTTTGGTTCCACTAGACAGTTCAAGAAGGGAAATTTAGGTATATAGGGGGTCAGATCCACATGATTTGTGCTCCAAGCTTGCCCAGAAGGATGAACATAGGGGCAGAGATAGCAATAATTAGCTATTTGGGGGAACCTGAGACCATTGAGAGCTACTGGCACACTTTCAGTCCTCTAGTGGAGGTGCCACAGACTGTTACTTTCCAGAAAGATCCAGGGTAACAGTGCAGCAGCAGCAAAAAGCAGCTAGATGGGTAAGCCAGAAGCCAGTCTGGATTCCTCTGTGCTGGGAATCTTGAGAAAAGAATCCAGAACTATCCAGGTGACCAGAAAGTTGGCAGAGAAGTGTTGAGAAAGCCCAGGGACCAGAGAGGCATGAACTTAAAAAGAATATGTGAGGTGTGAAGATTGTGAGTGCACTGGTAAATGGCCAGGATTAAGGACCTCAGCAAGGGGCTGCCAGAGCACATCATGCCCTCCCGAAGCCAGAAATTATTACATCTTCCTCCAGAAGATACCAGGCCCAAGGAGCCTAGACCAGATATTTCAGAGCAGAGTCCAGCAAGTCTGCAGAGGACACTTTGTTAATCCAAATACCTCCAGTCTTCCTTTGTTGATTCAAGATCACAAGCCCTCTCTAAAACCTTTGTCAAAACCTTGGAGAGGAGAGTTGGAGAAGAAGAGGAAGAGAGCAGAAACTGAACACAGCATTTTATCCAAAAGTGACTCTGTCTTTAATAGGAAGACCCTGATTACATTCCCTGACTGAAGAAGGCCTATCACAATGGAAATAAAATGTAGATCTCCCAGCTACCACCACTCAAAACCATCACCTGAGGGGCGCCTGAGTGGCTCAGTGGGTTAATGCCTCTGCCTTCAGCTCAGGTCATGATCCCAGAGTCCTGGGATCGAGCCCCACATCAGGCTCTCTGCTCAGCAGGGAGCCTGCTTCCCTTCCTCTCTCTCTGCCTGCCTCTCTGCCTACTTGTGATCTTCTGTCAAATAAATAAATAAAATCTTTAAAAAAAAAAAAAACCTGTGGGTAGGAGTGCTTATACACCAAGCATGAATAAATTTTGATTTCTGTGATACTAGATTTCAGAGTGTTGCTTGATTGTAGGACTTTAGAATCATGTTTTCTCTTTCAAATGGCAATGTAATTTTGAAATTATCTATTACTTAAAGTTTTGAATGATCATACCTATAGAACTGAGTTGGCTATTTCTTTTTATTTAAAACTGCTTGATAATTTAAAAATCTCCAGTTATTTTCACAACTTTTATTCAATTTTGGTAATTGAGTCAGTTTGCGATTATCCTGTTTTTATTAAAGCTATTACCTAAGTTTGGTCTCAACTATAACTTTTTCCTTCCCATTAGTTTTCTTTCGCTGGCTTAGAATGTTTTTTAACTTTAAACTCTTGAGTTGAATAGTTAGTTAATTTATTTTCCTCACTTTTTTTCAATAAAATTTTGTTATTAAAATACAATTTCTTATAAAATATTAATTTTTATCAATATTATCAGGGTAAAGAAAGTATACTCTAGATTTGCAGCAAATCAAATTAAATAAGAACTCAAGTATAATTTTTTAGTGGGCATTTGTTGGTTGCCTCTAGCATTAATCATGTCCCTGTTCCCTTCTTTTCATGATAATGTCCATAATTTTGCAACCATATTGTTCCAATTTGGAAATAATACAGGCCATGCTGCCCAAGGACCTAGGGGCCTTCTGGGAAATGCCAATTCCTCCCTAGGAGTCCATGCTATAATATTTGTCAGAAAGACCAGGATGGTACAGACCAAGATTTTCCATAAAACAAAGTCTTAAAAAAAAAAAAAAAATAGACTCGTACTTAGATGCTATGTGTTTATCTTGCTAAGGGAATTGAAACAATGAACATTTCTCACATAAACATCCAAAATGAATTTTTTATGTATATTTTCATTATCCACTTGGTTGCCATACCAAAGCTGAAGCAAGAATTCAGAACTTTGGCAATGTGTCCAGTTCGATTCTCCTCACTATCTATTTTATTTTAGAGGTGAAGAATTTAAACCAGGTGTAAGAACTGTGGGTATCTCAGTTTTACTAGCTACAATTTTGCCACTGTTGAAATATATTGTGTTGAAAACTTATAATTTGGAAATAAATATTTATGCATTCTGAGAACATATCTTAACCAGTCATTTTCAAATAATTCTTTTACTAGGCTGTTGGAATATATTTGTTAATATTTTATTTACTTCTTATTTGCTTGCTTTAATCACTTTTCTGTGTTTGTAAATTGAGATAACCTGAATTTATCTGGGACTTGACTCTTTTCTGTAAGAGGCACCATTGTCCTAACTGTAACCATGTTATGGTGTGGCCACTTTATTTTGAAATCTACCTCAATCAAGGGCACTTGTATTTCCATAAACAGGTTTTCATTTTATTTCTTATAAGTATTGTCAGCGTTGAGATTTTCACCAGCCTGACTAGCCCATGCAATATCATCTCTGCAGTCTTAGAGCCACTGATAATAAAAATTTGGAAAAAAATAATGAGATTACACTAAAAATAAAATTTTGGAAATCTTATCTTCATACACCTTGTAATGTATATTTTTTTTTACAAGTTAAGAATCAATTCAACATCTTTCTCTAACCCTCAATTTTTTCTGCGCTATCATACCATGAAGAATTTTTTTCTTCTTCTCCTGTGGATGCTGAGTTTTACTGTCCTCTAGTGATGATACAAATGTTTCCTAAAGATTTACATTTCTTTGATACTTAAATAAAAATTTGTCCAGAATGAAAATTAAATAAATAGGTGCAAATCATGATGTTGATAGTACACACAACCATCTTTTTTCCCAGGAGTGCTACCATTTAAATGAAGCGAGACAAGTCCGTACTGCCCTAGGTTATTTTATGTCCATATATGTCTACACAACCTGAGAAGTGGAGCTAAGACAAACATTTCTCAAGTAAAACTACCATCTGCTTTTATTGCTCTTCGATTTTCAGTAAAGCCTGTAAGATTTAACTATAAGAACAGACACTCTGATGACTTCTCTCTCCATATAAGAAGAGGATCATAAACAGAATGAAAATACTCCCATTTTATATCCTTTTCCCCATGATATCCTAAACAATAAAGTAATAGCAAAATAGCTAAAAGCTTGTAAATTCCCTTCTTTATAACAGCTGCAAATCAGTTCTTAACATCTATTTGACTCTGGAAAAGCAGTAGGAACTATCTTACGATGTTGGCATTGCATAACAAAACAATTTCTCTTTTTGAAATAGCAACTTACAAATACTGCAGTGGCTAATTGAATACTAATAATTTCAGGAAATAGAGTCAATATTGGGACTTTCCTATTATATATAGGACAATTTCTCTCTTTTTACTTCCTTCTCTTTTACTTCCTATTGATTTTACTTAAAATCAATAGGTTTGGGTATTACTTGTATTAAAATAATTTTATCTGGACATATAGATAAAATTCGGCTCAGGATGGTTTTCATATAATCGCTTGTATTAGTTTTCTATTGCTGGATAATGAAGTACCACAAACTTACTGGCTTAAAACTGTGTTTGCCATCAGCTTGCAGTTTCTACAAGTCAAGTATCCGGGTACAGATTAGCTGGATCCTCTGCTCTGGGTCTAACCAGGCTGAAATTAAGGTGTCTCATCCAATGCTCAGAGTTTATTTTAAGCTCACTAGTTTTGGGCAGAATTTAATTCCTTATGTCTATAGGACTGAGGCATTCAGCACCTACAGGCTGTCTACCATTGCCTTCCATGTCTCCCCTTCCAAAGCATGGTGGTAATTTGCTTCCTTTTAAGACATCAGTAGAAGTTCTCTAATCTCTTTGACTTCTATGAAGTCATTTTAAAGAATTTATCTGGTTAGTTGTTTATCATGTCCATCCAGGATATTCTCCTTTTTTGTTTAAATCAAAGTCAACTGATTAGAGAGCTTAATTAACATCTACAGAATCTCTTTTGACATATAAGGTAACATCATTACAGAAGCAAGATTCTGTCATATTCACAAATTCCACTTACACACAAGGAAAGAGGATTTTCAAGTCATGTTCACCAACCTTGAATAACTATATATTCTTCTATAATAATTCATTATTGTGTTTTTATATATAATATTGAATATTTTTATAATATTCAAGTAACGTTCATTCCAGAAGCAGGAATCTTGGGCCCATCTTAGAATTACATCTGTCATAACCATCTAGCTAATCTATGACAACAAGCTTCCACTGAGTACATGAAAATCACATACAACTAAAACTTAGAGAAATAGGACTAAGGAAATAGCTACCATTTTTTTTTTATTATTATTCTTACTGTATTCCGGAAACTGCCTTGTAACTAACTGAATCTGGATCTAATTGAATTTTCACAATAACCTTATTGTCTAGGTATTATTATTATTATTATTATTCATCATCCTAAAAATCTAGAGAGGTTGTTAACTGGCTGTTTTGAGGTGAGACAGCCTTTGAATGCTAACGCCTGGAGTGAAGCCCAAACTCTCTAATGCTGGTGCCTGGCTCCCACTGGATCAGCCAGTTTTTCAACCTCCTACAAGCCCTCATTCTGAAGATGCAAAGATAGGAGGGTAGTTATTATAATCATAATGGTTTAGAAGCCCTCAGCCATGGATAGAGGTACTATGAGAAGATGAGTTTAGGGCAGAATTAAGAGCTGTTTCAGTGTTCTTTTAGGGAATACTGAACGTGTATATCAGAATTGTGGCAGGGAAGGTATAGTTATGACAGGTGACAATGGACTTGCTATCTCAAGGGGTTGGGATATTTCTGAAGGGCTGAACATATACACCAAGGATCACGCTGGAGCATTGAGAACCTGAGTTCCAGCAAGACCTATCACCATATTTCCCTTGAGTTTCAATACCAGCTAGAAGAGCAAGCCTTGCTTAAAACTTTTGAGGATTCAGGAAGTATTGGTAATTTCAATAGTATGCCCAACACCAAAATGAGTCCAAACAAATGTATCACTCTATACATATAAATAACCAAGATAGATTTACCCCTCCAAACATGTAGTTATGTCAGACAAACAACATTTTGGGAAAAGGGAGACTCCAGACAAATGGACCATTCTAAACCCACAGAAAACTCTGGACCCAAATTATTATAGACCCAGTCTCCTTCATATACATGTTCACTTCTCACATAACAGCAAACTCAACATATTGACAATTTGACGTACAGTGGTGGCTTCAGACATACCAAAATTTTGGGCACCTTGATTTTCTCATCAAAATCACCCAAGCACACAGTAGGAATCACATACCCACTTCAACTTAAATAGGATAAGGGAACCAAACTGAAATTTCTTTGAGACAATATCAGACTAATTTATAAATCTTTATATATTTGTGAAATATGTGAAACACTTCAATATGCTTCCTCAAGGCCAGTTGTTTTCATGTAGCTACTCAGACAATGATGTGTAAATCATTAAAGGCCATAAGAAAACTATCTTTTATTAATCTATAATTGTGATATTGATAGGTGACAAACACTTAAGGCTTGTAAGAATTGTATGTATTTTGAGTTTTTGCTTAATTTTGCCTTTTAAAGTCATCACAGAATTTCTGCACAACTTAAATTTCAGTCACCAATTTTGAATTTAATAAGGTGTATAAAGGTCTGACAAGGAAAGCTTTTCTAAGAAAAGCTTACTTCTTAAACCTGCATTTAGTGGTAGACATCTATAAATTACTTTCTCAAGAATCCAATTATTGGACCTCATCATTTTTTTTCTGGGAATATTGAGTTTGCTACTTGCTGTTTACAATGGAATAAATAACTGAACTGCATTAAGAATGCATTCAGTTACACTGGAATGAATATGTTATGTAAATTTTGTTTTTATTTTTAATAAAAGTTTTCTTTTAGTGTTCCAGACTTTATGGGTATATTGGCGCCCTGGTCTAGGATCAACATGCCTCTTTCACTTGACCATTGCTGATTCATTCTTCAAAAATACTTGCCAAGATGTAAAGCCTTCACATTTTTATATTTCTTCTCTTTTTCTATTTTCCTACCACAATTACTGAAAACTTTAGTGAAGGGATTTTCTAAACAATATTTGGGTTCTAAGCCTACTCTTAGTTTCCCTGGAACAGCTATGGAAGCACCAATGTGCCAAACTCAAATGATGGAATTTCTGTCCAATGTCACGCTTTGCATGAAAGTTCCTCGGCTCTTATTGGAACTGTCTTAAACAGTGCCTTTAGATGGGCCTTCCCACAGCACTGCGCTCCCCCAAATCTACTGATTACTTCTGAGGTGAACATATGGCATAATTAGGCTGAATGAGTCATAAGGAGACTTCAGTGCATGTGAAGAGAAGTATTTTCTGTTACCATTACCCCTAGATTTGAAGTTGGGAGAATGGGAATCTAGGACTGCTGGAAATTTCCATGTGAAATCCAGGAAAGAAGACAACAACCTAAAGGCAGAGTCATACTGGAAGCTTGTTTCTACCCTTATCAGGCCCTAAATTTGGAGTTTTCTATTATAGGGGACACTAAATTGTCTTTTTTTCTTATTGAGATGGTTTCCCCACTTACAAGAGGAAATATCCTAAATAACACATCACTTTTGCAACAGAAAGGCAGTAGCTGCCAAGATAGAATATGAACAAGGGCCTTAACGTGGCCTGAAGAGTCAAGGAAGGAAAGTTAACTCTGAGTAGTAACAGCTAAGTCAAAATGTGAAAGGTGTCTAAGAATGATCCATATCAAAGGGAAGGAGAAGGAGTGGGGAATATATTTCCAAAGAATGAAAACCTCATCTGAAGAGTCTTTTTAACATTTAGAGAACTGATAGAGGGATGAGACTAGAGAAGGAGAGGAGAAATTTGATCTGATTGGAGAGAAAGACAAAGACTTCAAAGGGTATATATTGACCTATGTTATTGGTCTTTGAATAGTTTTTTTGTTTTGTTTTTTTTGTTTGTTTGTTTTTTAATTAAAAAGTTACTTCATTGCCAGAACTCAGACAGCACAGTAGAAGGTACTGATGACATCTTCCAAATCTCTCATGGAAAGAGACTTTCAACACCTTTGTTTCTTTTCTTTGAGAAAGGATGGCTAGTGTTCACCCAAAAATGCTTATTCAAGTACTTACAGTATTTTCTCAACAAATACTAAAAACTAGAAGCAATTCAAATGTCCCTCATCTGGTAAATGGGAAAACAAACTCTGGTACCTCCATAGAGTAGAATACTAATTGATAAATACAAGGAATAGGGGAGGAAAAGGCATTAGTACATGAGGAAGGAACACTAAAAATAAAGTATTTATTATTTACTTATACTAATACAAATAGTTATGCATTTATTGTCATCATAAGTTTGAGATTCATATAAGATGCCCTAGTGAGAATTTAGGGAGGGAATTGTGTTTATTTAGAAGTTTTGCGCTCAATGAAGAGGTTAGAGTTTGACAGTCTCTGAGAAAATACCACATAATAAATGCTGTTGAACCTGGATGGGTAAGCAAGATCCAAAAAGGACATCTGACCACTTCACAGCTCCTGTATCTTATTTCATAAGAAAAAGATGTAAAATATTTAGTATTTATAAGCTACACTAAAAAAAGGAGATTGAGTCCCATAAAAATATTTCTCCAATCAGGGTTATCTACTTTATTTTGATTAACACTATGTCAATGAAAAAGCTGGCACTGCTTTTTATTTCTAAAATATTAATATCTGAACCTATGAGAAAAGAAGCCTTATACACACACATTTCTAATCCTTCAGTCTTATAACAGTTTGGAGGTTGTTCATTTCCAGAGGGAGTTCATATATTATCTTATTTTACTTTAGAAAAACCTCCAAGGAAGAGTATTGTTGACAACCTTGTTCTAGGGATGAGGAAAATGAAGTTCAGAGAAATGAAGAAGTATCCTGTTAATAGTGTCAGTGGCCAGCAGAGACCAGAATGAATTCCATTCATTCAAATGTAAAACATGTTGAGCATCTACATAAGCCAGATAAACCAGAAATTTCTGATGGTTACAAGCAGGATTTTAAAACATCCAATTATCCTGCTCCAGGTGTAGCTTCCTATATGTCAGGATGGGGAAAGGCACAATCACCTGCACCCTACAGTGGCATCAGTGATGAGCACTCAGGCACTCTGGCAGCATGCCCAGCACTCCCTGCCCATTTCCAGTTCCTAGTACATTTGGAGGCTACATGTTGGTATTTAGAAACCATAGTCTACAATTGAGCCAACATTTTAAGGAGCCACACAAAAGCATTGATACAGGTGTCCCACAGAAACCATGCTTTGAGAAATACTGTCCTGGGAGCCTTTTTCTTTCACTTACTCATTTGCTGTAGGGATGCTAAACACCTGCATTTGAATATAAACTCCCTGCTAGAATAGAAAACAGGGCTAGGGTCTTATGGCGGCTTGTCATTGGCCTAATAAATATATTTTAAAACAGATTTTATTTATTTGTTTTAGAGAGAGAGAGTGAGAGCGAGTGCATTAGTGACGGGAGGGGGAGGGAGAGAGAGAATCTCAAGAAGACTTCATGCTGAGGGCAGAGCCTGAGAGATGCTTGATTCCAAGACCCTGAGATCACGACCTGAGCCAAAATCAAGAGTCAGCTGCCCAACCAAATAAGCCACCCAGGTTCCCCTAATAGATTTTGTTTTAAAATAAAATGTGCAAGCATATTAAATGGGATACTGTGCATTTTCTCAGTTGTTGATGCCTGAAATCATTTGACCCGTTATTTCTGCATTGACAATCTAATAATGTTATTCTACTCATCTGGTAACAGTTATCCAGACAACTCCAAGATATACCCTGAAGATTTATCCATTAAAAAAATAGACTTAAGTAGGAATATCACAACCTGGCCAGCTAAAATAGCTATCTTCGAACAAGACTACTTTTGTCTCAACAAAATCTCAGCATTTTCTCTGTGAGTTTATCTTTCTGATTCTGAGTGACACATTTCATTAAAACTTTTTAAAAGATTAACAAATGGGGGGTGCCTGGGTGGCTCAATGGGTTAAAGCTTCTGCCTTCCACTCAGGTTATGATCGCAGGGTCCTGGGATCCAGCCTCACATCAGCCTCTCTGCTTAGCAGGGAGCCTGCTTCCTCCTCTCTCTCTCTCTCTTTGCCTGCCTCTCTGCCTACTTGTGATCTCTGTTTGTCAAATAAATAAATAAAATCTAAAAAAAAAAAAAAAAGATTAACAAATGGTACCACAAACCTGGACATTTGATGACACCAGTCTCCCTGTGCATTTCATAACAGTGTTCATTTTCTAAGATTGTTGTTTATATATTTAAGTGACATAATTTAACCCTAGCCAGTAAATTGTAGAGAATTTCCATTCATTTATGATGGTATGAGAGGGCCGTGATTTACCAAGAAGCTTTCAGTATAAACTGTATGAGCCAGGACAGAAATCTAAACACTATTAAACCTTTTTGTATGTATGCCAGTGGCACAAATTTTGATGACACATTTAAAAGCTGAAGCTTAAGTGTGAATTTAGAAGTTAAAAATCCATATCTAAAAAAATACAATAAAAAATACAACACAATAAATTCTAGGAAAACAGTTAAACTGATATAGTCCCATTAATTATATTATGTTATATTATGTTTCTAGTCCTTTCAAGGTTTTAAATGGCTTTGGATTGAATGCCACATATTTACAGAACATGCCCAATGTTTATATTACTTTGTCACTCTATCTTTGACAGGGCTACTTAAGCACCTCTTTATATATATATCCTCATTCACTTTTATTTGTTTAGTTTTACTTTGTAAAACCATTCAGTGGATATAAACCACTAAAAATGCCAGAAGATAGCAGAAATAAAAATTATAATCTGTTTTTTTCTCCCACACAGCTTTTCCACTTCTATTGCACATTTCAGTAGTTCAAACCCTGCATTTCTCAGTTAAATTGAATGCAATAATCATTAATATCTAAGTAAAACCATAATCTAAATAGAATTTAAGCTAGTCATCTATTTTTTTTTTCTCACTGCATGGTTAAGACTTAAAATAGAAAAGACAGAGAAGATACAAAGGAGAAATCTCATGCTGATGGTTAGTGGGATGTCACTGAACTTTCTCCCATCATTACCATTATCTACTCTCAGTTTTCATTAATCACTGTGTTGTTAGCAACACAGTAGTTAAAAGGGGCCAGGACAACTTCCTTGTTTGTCAGTATAAGGGGCAGAGAGACATGTTCAACAATTTGCAACATCCTAGAATTCAAATTCTGAAGGAACGAACTCCAATAATTGCATCATTAACTTACATCAGACAACAAGCTCCACCAAATCAACTAATGAAACCATTCTACAAAGAAAAAGGAAAAGCTTGCCCTTATGAAAGACAGTGTATTCTTACTAAACAGGTGTTGTTGAATTAATGGTCTGAGTTGAATCTCAGACACTGATTTGGAAATGTTCTTAGTATTTATTCTGTTAATGGCAACTTACCATGATAGGCTCCCCAGGAAACAGACTCTAAGAGAGGAATTAGCCAGCAGGAGGCTTATTAGAGAATGTTCTTGGGATCAACACCTGTGGGAGGGGAGCGTGGGGAAGGAAGGAAGGAAAATTAGGCCATAGGAGAAATTTAGCTGCAATGCTACCTCACTGAAACCCTCCTTAGCCAATCCTGCCCAATGAGGAGCTGCAAAAAAGGAAAATCCCTTCCACATTTTCCTGAGTTAGATAAATGGAGCCAGGTCTTTATACTTCCTCCTCTCTGCATGCTGGCCACCCAGAAAGCAGGCTTGACCTTGGATATGGCAAGTCTCTTCAACACAATTTTGTAGGTATCTGATAGATGAGGGTTTTCTGTTGGTAAAGTTTCCAGAAGCTAGAAAAATGCAGTCTTTTATTTCTGAAGGGTAGTCTGGGTGGACCATCACAGCATCCACCACATGACCAAATTTCAAGTTATATATTAATACCTATACCTATTCAACACACAAAAACCAGTTACTGTAGAAGAGGCTACACTATTGCACTATATACAGAAATACAAATATGATTTTCTTGCACTATATTTCAAATTCAGCAATTCACTAGTTGTGTGTGTTAAAGTGCTAATCAGTCTTTTAGGATTAATCATCATCTACAAAACTAAAAGTTTCAACTAGATCAGAGGTTGGCAAACACTGTTATATAAAATACCAAATAGTAATTTTTTGTTCGTTTTTGTGAGCCAGATGGTCTTGTTTCAACTACTTAACTCTGCTGCCTTAATCTGAAAGCAGCCATAGGCAACACATAAACGATTATGTGTATCTGTGTTCCAATAAAACTTTATTTGCAAAAGAAGCTGACATCCACAGGCTAGAGTTTACCGACCCCTGAGCTAGATGATCTCTACCATCAAATGACACTCCACATTCTATAACTCCTTTTCAGAATTAACTAATGCATATCTTCTTAAAATTATGTACTATAACTCCTTTTAGAAATAGATAATGGTGGAAAAAGTAAGTTTTTAAAAAATATTAAATGCCTTAATATTTTCCTTCCCAATTTTAGTAACTAGAAATATTTACGGGTAGGTTTTAGTCATACATAATGCTTACAAGATTTACCCACTAGGAAAACCGATGGCCTCTAAAGCGTATTTTTGAAAGCACTACGTGGAAAAAAGGGTGACTGAGAAAAGTTAAATATTTATTTCTGGTGTAAAGGAATAATTATGCAGCCCAAACAGAGCAAGTATCTTGAAAACTACATGAAAATGTGTGTGTCCAAGTAGAGACTTCATACTTATAACTGGTATTTTGGAGTATACAGTAATGAGAAAGATTTATATTTTTTAATAATAGAATTTTTAAAAAAGACAAAGTTATTTTTCCTCCAGCCCATGTCTTTCTTTTATTCCTTTCAGAAAAAAACAAAAACAAAAACCTTAAAGTTCTCTGATAATGTACTAAAGTTATCCTTCAAAGAGATCAGAAAATGCTTTCAAATTATATTTTCTCTTCATTTTTTCCCTATGAAATAACATAAGGAAAAAGTCAAATAAATGTCAGAATATGTAAAAGCATTTAGGAGGCACCAAATAAATGAGATTTGAATTAATTACATCGACTTAGTATACTCATATTTTTTTATGAAATGATATAATAAACACTATTCATCATACCTGCATTTTATCACTAACAAGGATCATCAAATGGATTCCTGAAAATCAAGCAATTTCCATAATGATGACTAAAAGAGTCCTAGATGCTGGAATATGTCACTCCAAGCTAAATAATCCTAACTGACAAACTGGAAATGCAGAGGAATCATGTAGATAAATAGCAAGCATAGCACAGGGAAACAGAACATACTGGAAAGAAGGTGATGATAGCTGCCTGAACATTAAGACAGATATATACAAACAACAGGGAGAGAGATATGTAACTGTTACTTAGTTAAACCATGCTCTAGTGTATGTGTGTGTGTGTGTGTGTGTGTGTGTGTGTGTATACATATATACACACAATTAAAAGAGCCAGTTCAGGGCGCCGGAGTGACTCAGTGGGTTAAGCCTCTGCCTTAGGCTCAGGTCATGATCTCAGGGTCCTGGGGGATCCATTCCTGCACCGGCCTCTCTGTCTCTCTCTCTCTGTCAAATAAATAAATAAAATATTAAAAAAATAAATAAATAAAATAAAAGAGCCAGGTCAAGACTAAGATCTTGTTCCTCATTTCAAACTGCCTGTGTGTTTAGCTAATATGCAGACAGCAATTTTTGTTTTCTTTATATTGTTTCACAGGAATAGATCACACACATCTAAATTGAATTTAATAGTATGGAGGTTCCTCAAAAAGTAGAAAATAGAGCCACCATATGACCCAGCGATTGCATTACTAGGTATTTACACCAAAATACAAATGTAGTGATTTGAAAGGGCACCTGCACCCCAATGTTTATAGCAGTGATGTCCACAATAGCCAAACTATGGAAAGAGCCCAGATGTCCATCAACAGATGAATGGATAAAGAAGATGTGGTGAGTGTGTATGGATATTACTAAGACATCAAAAAATGAAATTCTGTCATTTGCAACAATGTGGATAGAACTACAGGGTACAATGCTAAGCAAAATAAGCCAATCAGAGTTATTCTTTTTCACTCATTAATGGAATTTAAGAAACAAAACAGAGGAGCATAGGGGAAGGGAGGGGAAAATAAAACAAGATGAAATCAGAGAGGGAGACAAACCACAGAGAATCTTAATCATAGGGGAAAAAAAACAACAACTGAGGGTTGTTAGAGGGGAGGGAGTTGAGGGGATGGGGTAACCAGGTGATGGACATTAAGGAGGGCACGTGAGGTGACGCAATGAGCACTGGGTGTTATATAAGACTGATGAATCACTGGGGCGCCTGGGTAGCTCAGTGGGTTAAAGCCTCTGCCTTCGGTTCAGGTCAAGGTCCCAGGGTCCTGGGATCCAGCCCGGCAGGGAGCCCCGCATCTGGCTCTCTGCTCAGCAGGGAGCCTGCTTCCCCTCTCTCTCTGCCTGCCTCTCTGCCTACTTGTGATCTCTGTCTCAAATAAATATATAAAATCTTAAAAAAAAAAAAAAAAGACTGATAAATCACTGAACTCTACTACTGAAACTAATAATACACTCTATGTTAATTAATTGCATTTAAATTTTAAAATTCTTAAAAAAACAAAATAAAGGGGCGCCTGGGTGGCTCAGTGGGTTAAGGACTCTGCCTTCAGCTCAGGTCATGATCCCGGTGTCCTGGGATCGAGCCCCATATCGGGCTCTCTGCTCAGCAGGGAGCCTGCTGCCCCCTCTCTCTCTGCCTGCCTCTCTGCCTACTTGTGATCTCTGTATGTCAAATAAATAAATAAATAAATCTTAAAAAAAATAAAAAATAAGCTGAATTTAAGATTTAAGTAGAAAGAACAGCAGGGAAAAGTTATGAAGAGACATCTATGAAACTCTCCTCAATAACACAATTTAAATTCAAACCTGCTTTTGAAGATGGGTTGTGTTATGATCCTGTAGTGATTAGTACTCTGCAGTGTAATGATGGGTCTTACATCAGTTATTTTAGCATAAATTTAAAGTCACTTTCATATCTCTTTTGACTGTTCCCCTTGTTTCTAATCATGAAATAAAAAAATGTTGTCTTCTTTTACATGAAGTATAGTCAAGTCGTTTAATACCACCATTTGTAGCAGTAGGGAAAAGAAGCTGATTTTTTTTTTTTTAAACGGACAATAGGTCTGTGACCGGTTCCATTAAAATCACACATAACTATTTCTCTGTCTGGGTTTGAGGTCAATGCTGCTTATCTAATTTTAATGACTAAATCATATTTATTTCCACTCAATAATACATTCAGTTCCAAATGACTTGGAGAACTACAAAATCTGAAATTAACATGCTTTAATCATTTGAGTAAGATATAAAACCCATAAAAGCAATTTATAGTTATTACTACTATAATATTTTTTCACTATTTCTATCTCCATTTCAACAAATCATGATTTCATAAATTAGAAAATGGGTAGGAAAACCCCAACTTTCATGTACCTAGTAATCCATTAAATTATTTTTATATTTTACATGTTCACCTCTCTTTCAAACTCTATACATAATTGTTCAAAATATCAAGTATGAAGTATATCTACCCTTAGGAAATGACCTACAATAATGCATTAATTACTTAATCACATAATCAGAGTGATGGCTATGCATGACTTATTGGTGTGTCAATGGACAACTAGACTAATACTGGTCAGTTGTAAATATAATACACTAGATTGTTTCAGAATGAAATGGTTAATAAATTCAAGAAAATACATGATGAGACTGAACATTTCACTGAAGAACTAGAACTAAATTTGAGGAAGATAAGCTAATTGAAAGTCTAGAAAGAAAAAATACTAAATTTAAGAACTCAACATGTGTGTTCATTCATCAGCCAACTGGACATTGCTGAGAAAAGTACTGGTGAACTGAAAAATAATGCTGTAGGATATATTCAAACTGAAACACGAGGAAAAAATATATGAAAGTGAAGTAAAACAAAAGAGTACAAGCTGTATGTGTGCATGTGTATATACATATATATGTAATATATATGTCATACATATAGCAGTTTTACATATAACATTGTATATATGTCACTTCTACATATAAAATTATATACATGTCCCTTATATATATCATTATATAGGTATGTATATAAAATTGGAGACTCAGAAGGAGAAAGGAAAGAGAACTGGACAGAGCCATATTGGAAAAGAAAAAAGCTAAGATTTTCTTGAAGTTGATGAAAGTCATCAAGTATAAGCCCCAAGTAGTATAAATAAGTTTAAAAATCACAAGGCACATCATAGAAAAACTACTTAAAATCATAGACAAAGAAATCTTAATGAAGCTACAGGAAAGGAAAAACACTATCTTTAATTGTGAAACAATAAGGATGTTACCTGTCTTTTCAAAAGAACAAAAATCAATGAAACACTGCAATAGAAATCAAATATATAATAACCAAATGCGTTTTAAGAAAACACTAATATGTGGCCCCTGTAAAATCTAATTAAAAACAAAGAATGTATAACTTATTGATATTAAGAATGATAGAGGCACACCCAGGTGGCTCAGTCAGTTAAGCGTCTGCCTTCATCTCAGGTCATGAACCCAGAGTCCTGGGATTGGCTCTCCATTCAGTGGAGAGTCTACTTCTCCCTCCCCCTTGGCTTACTTCCCCTGTTTGTACTCTCTCCCCTACCCCCTGTCAAATAAGTGAATAAAATCTTAAAAAAACAAACAAACAAACAAACAACAACAAAAAAAACCCCTTTAACTCAAAAATCTTTAACTGGTAGATCTTCTGGAACATTAAAGAAGAAATACCAATATTATACATATTTTCTAGAGAATGGAAAAAAAGAGGAAATATTTCCCAACTCACTCTATAAGTAAAACTATGCTATTAAAAGTTTGAAAGAACACTAAAAGAAAAAAAATATATATAGGCAATCTCACTCATCAACATAGATACAAAATACGAAATAAAAGGCAGCAAATAAAAAAAATAAAGCATTACATACATGAAAACAAAATTAGATTAAATCCAAGAATATATAAGTAATGTATTTATTTATTTATTTATTTTTAAAAAAGATTCTATTTACTTATTTGTCAGAGAGAGAGAGTGCACAAGCAGGGAGAGCAGCAGTCAGAGGGAGAGGCAGACTCCTGGCTGAGCAGGGAGCCCAAAGCGGAACTCAATCCCAGACCCTGGGATCATGACCTGAGCTGAAGGCAGACGTTTAACTGATTGAGCCAACCAGGTGTCCCATATATAAATAATTTAAATTAAAAGTTTACCAATGTAATTTTCCAAGTTCTTAACAAAGGAAAAAAATAATATATTTTGATGGATGAAGACTAAGTGGAGTTTATATAATTTAATACTCATTTATGGAAAAAAAAACTCAGCAAACAAAGAAATAAACATTATCTAAACTGAATCTTTCTAGCAGTAAACAACATATTTACTACTGAAAGAATAACAGCTTTCCTCTCAAAATTGGAATGAGAAAATTTCATATCAATAGTTCTAGTTTTATACCATTGGAATTTCTAACAAAACAATACTGAAAGAAAAAGTGAAATGCACTATTATCATATAGAGGAAATAAAACTGAAGAAAATATAGAAGAATAATACAGGAAATCTATTAATATTGAATTAGGAAGATTGTTGGACTTAAGGTCAGTATAGCTAAAAAAAGAATCTGTTGCTGTATCCCAGCAACAAATAATTAGAATATGAAATCATAAAAGTGATACCATTTTCAATAGCATAAAAAATCATTACATAGTAAATAATAAATATAATGAAAGATGTGAAAAATCTCACTAATAAAATGGAAAAGAACAGAGGGGTGTACCCTGAGGTCTCAGTCAGTTAAACATATGCCTTTGGCTCAAGTCAAGATCTCAGTGTCCTGAGATGGAACCCAGTATCTGGCTCCCTGCTCAGCAGGGAATCTACTTCTCTCTCTGCCCCTCCCCCTGCTTGTGTACTCTCTCTCAAATAAATAGAAATCTTAGAAAGAAAGAAAGAAAAAAGAAAGAAAGAAAGAGAAAGAAAGAAAGAAAAGACAAGTAAAGAAAAGAACAGAAAGAAAGGAAGGACAAGGAAAAGAACAGAGACAAGAAATAAACCTGCACATACATTCACACTGAATTTATGACAAACTTGTCACTGCCATGCATGGGGGAAATGATGGGCTTCCTAAAAAATAGTTTTGGGTCACTGGATTTCCATATGGGAAAAACATGATTCTGACTCATACCACACACCATACACAGAAGTTTAATATTTGAATGATAGGTCTAAATATGAAAGATCAATCAGGCTTATTGAAGATAAAAAGGATAACATATTCATGAACTTAAGAAAGGCATATAATTCTTTTTTTAACTGGGTCTCAGATAGAACTAATCACAAATAAATGATAATTGTAGAAGAAATTAGGGAGATAGAAAATCCCCTTAGAAGACCACAATACAATTTTTTCAGGCAAGGTCCAGTAACAAATGCTAAAATGAGGTGTGAAAGCCCAGCACATTTGTATCATCTTAAAGTATCTCTTCCGAAATAGTAATTAAATACAAATGGAAAAATACTAACTATATCATGCAGAGAGCCTAAACAGTTTTTCACTTTTTCTTTTTCTTTCATGATTTTGACTCTTTTGAAGACTACTGATAAATTACTTTACATTAATGCCCCTCAATTTGTGCTCACTTGATATCTTCTCCTAATAAACTTGTATTATACATATTTCTTCAGAATACCAAAGAAGGGTGTTTACGATTCAGTGAGTTTTACTAGGGGGTACCTATTGTTAATATATCTTATTTTTGATGTTAATCTGTATCATTTGGTTTAAGTCATTTCTGCTAGCTCTCTTCGCTCTAAAGTTCTTTCAGAATAAAAAAGTTTCAAAAAAGTGGTGATTTGGATCTCATTAAACTGGTAACATTGAATGAAGGAAAGGGTAAGACGTCGAAAGAAGATACGTACTATATATATGTGTGTGTATATATATATGTATATATATCTGACAAGGGTTCATAAGCATGTTATATTTAAAAGTCCAATAAATTAATAAAAAATAAAAGGCAATCCAGTAGAAAAATATGCAAAAGACTGAAACAGATCATTTCACAAAATCACATATTCAAATCACCTATACATATATTAAAAATTGCGCAGCAGCATCGAATCACAAGGAAATTTAAATTAAAATTATATAGCACTATACATGCAATATAATAGCTACGACTTAAATAAAAAACAAAGAAAGAAACAGATAACATAAAGTACTGGCAAGGAAATGACCTAAATGAAATATTCACCGTTGGTGGCAATATAGATTGATTTAACGACTTTGCAAAAATCCTTTGGCGATTTCTGTTAAAGCCTAGTATGTTTCTTGCCTTCTGGTCAAGCAATTCTATTTCTAAACAACCAAAATATGCATTAGGAAAATGAAAAACTGCATTATGAATGGATGTGATGTTTCACATCCATTCATAGGAGCTTCCCGGGTGAAACTCCAAACTGGCTGAGTACCCAGCGGGCAAGGAGAGGCTGAAGAAAGAAGCAGACCACTCCAGATTGGGAGGTGGCGGGCTCCATAAGCAAGGGAACTCACCAGTGAGGCTCGTCTTGAGTGGCTGCAGGTAGAGGGGGTTTCTGCACTCATCCGCCAGATTCGTAAAAGTTTACGTAGAGGGTTTAAGGATGCAGTCAGCCACACAGCCCAGGGAGTCTCAACAGCGTATTGCTCTGGCCAGTCAGGTTGTTTCCGTAAAGGCGGCTCCCGCCGGCGTGGGAATAGTGGGCGGAACTAACATTCCACGCACAGGGCCGGAAATGAGGAACCTCCAATAGCCAGGGTCCAGCTTCCGGTCAACGGGTGGTCGAGGTGGTCAATCTGAACAACACGTCACTCTCTGGAGGCGATGTCCTTGAGACAGCTCCAGTGTGGGAACGGTAGCCTGAAGATGCTTTCCAAGGACAGGACAGGACAGGAGGTGAGGACCCTCCCATCATGAGTCGGGTTCACAGGGTCACCCGGCGGTCACGTCCTCTCGATGACCTCCCCAGACGGTGAGTTTGTGGCTGTATTGTATATGGAACACTTCACAAGCAGCAGAAACAAAATTATTGCTCTAGGCAACAACAGTATGACTGAATCTCAAACACAATATTGAACCAAAGGATCTAGACACAAAGTAATTCCATTTAAATAAATACAGAAATAGCGAAGTTATTTTGTGGTGGCAGAAATATGAATAGTGCTTACTGTTGGCAGGGAAAGATGTAGTAACAAGAAAGGGAGCACAGTGATTACTTGTGATACTGGGAGCATTCTGCTTCCTCATTTGGATAGTGGTGACCTGGGTGTGTGTATACTTCATGAAAATTCTAAAACACTTACATAAAGGATATTCACAGAAATTTTTTCAAAGAGTCAGTTTTAAATATCATGAATGACCAGCAAGAATATTTTCATTTTTTATGCAAATCTTTATTCTGCTATCACTAAAAATCGTATTTGCAAAAAATACATATACATTAAATGCAAACATTTAAATATTAAGGAAATGATTAACATATATGATCCAATTATATACACCATGTGGGGAAAAATTACTAAAAAGACATACATCTAATTTAAATGTATTATCTACAACTTTTATGTGTTACTTTTTTTTTTTTTTAAGATTTTATTTATTTATTTGACAGAGAGAGATCACCAGTAGGCAGAGAGGCAGGCAGAGAGAGAGGAGGAAGCAGGCTCCCTGCTGAGCAGAGAGCCCGATTTGGGGCTTGATCCCGGACCCTGGGATCATGACCTGAGCCGAAGGCAGACACTTTTTAACCTGCTGAGCCACCCAGGCGTCCCTATGTGTTACTTTTAAATTAGTGGGATATCTTAATAATGGAGTATAAACCAATTGAGTTTAATTAATAACTTATTTGACCAGCTAAACCCAGTATGTTGTGGAAGTAAAAAAATAACTAAAGGTTATTATTAACTGTGTATTTCTAAACTGCTTCATATCATTGGGTGGCTTTCTGATGTTGGTTTTGTTCCTTTTGTTTTGTTTGGGTTTTTTTTTTTTTGTTTATGTTAGTAAAAATTAAATATATCCCATTATTATCATTATTATTTTTATTAGCCTGTTTTCCTACAGAAAATAGTAAAAGAACAAGTGTAAGGCTCTGTTTTGTAAGGGGTTCAGTGCTCTGCTTCATTGAATTGAAGGCTTTAGGACTTTTATTCATGTATTTATTGATTCGGTCATGTTTTCCTGTTTTTGTTTGTCCACTGTGGATTTATTAGGTTACTGCTCAATGATTGCGCTTATATAATATACAAAGGTTTCTACTTTCCAGAAAGTGAATCAGACAGTTGGTAATTGACAATCGCTTTACCTCATACTTACCAACTTAAATGAAATTCAGGAGTTCTTTGGTCATGGCTACCAAAGTCTTAAAACAGTTGCGCACTTCTATTATTTATGTGTTAATGGTTTGTTTGCTCAAAACTATTTTTTTTTCTAATTTCAAATAAAATCAATTTTGTTTCTGTAGGATAGGAACTTAGTTATTTTATCTTTAGCAGTAACATATTTGATTCATTTGCCCACAGTAATATCTCTAATTTACAGGTGGTTTTTATGTTCATCCAGACATTCTAATTCTGCCCCAAGTCTTTGGGTATCTTTTCCCAGTATTATGGCTATCAAGTTGTTATTGAATTCTATAATTTGCTGACGTGTACTATGAAAGGGTTCTCCTAATAGAACAATCCTGATTTTTTCCAAACCAGAACCTTCCTTAGCTCACATAGAAAGTTTGCTATTTCTTCACTGATACCTCCTAAGAAAAACATGCAAATATCAAGAAAACAGTTTTAAAGAAAGATGCATGTAGACATTAGTTGGCAACCCTTAATTTTCTTGAAAGAGAACATTTTTTTAATTTAAATCTCTAATGCAGTGATTCTCAATTAATTTTAGAAGGATTGGGTTTAACCCATTATACAATTACTATAGAAGAAAGATGACTTCTAGTTTAAAGAGTATTAGAGGGGATCCTGGGTGGCTCAGTTGATTAAGTCTCTGCCTTCAGCTCAGGTCATGATCCCAGAGCTCTTGTATCAAGGCCCCACCTCAGGCTCCCTGCTCAGCAGGAAACCTGCTTCTCCCTCTCCCTCTCCCTCTTCCACTCCCACTGCTTGTATGCTCTCTCTTTCTCTCTCTGTCAAATAAATACCTAAATAAAGTCTTTAAAAGGAAATAAATGAAGAGTATTAGAAAAACTCTGAAATTTAAGGAATGGATTTATGCTTAAATCTTATCAAAGTAATTCAGATTTCTGAATCTCCAAAATAATATGTCTGTTTGCTTTTCTATAGAAATAGTATACATATAAAGAAAAGAGAAGCAATATTGAGGTTAATGGTGGCTATATAAGAAATCCTCCCATAAAAATAAACTTTATAATTAATTAAAGACAAGAGATATAGGCCAACCAGTAAAGAAACTGTATTTCAAAAAAAAAAAAAAGCTATAGGGCACCTGGGTGGATCAGTCAGTTAAGTGCCCACCTTTGTTCAATGCAGGTTATGATCCCAGGGTCCCAGGATTGAGCCCCCTGTCGGGCTCCCTACTCATCAGGTAGCCTGCTTCTCTCTCCCTCTACCACCCTAACTGCCCCCCCACCCTGGGCTGTCTCTCACACACTGTTTCTCAAATAAATAAAATCTTAAAAAAAAAAAATCTATAGGAAACAAACATGATGACTGAAGACAACTAATGGAAAGAACCTAGAAGTTTGAATATTTTGCACTTTAAGTATGATATGATGATCTTAGAATTTAGGTCACTTAACTACCTCCCTTTACTATATTGTTTTAAAATATACTTGTCTACCTACATTGAGAACCACCTCAGACAACTTTATTGTTCTTTTTGTTTTATTTTGTTTTGTTTTGTTTTGTTTTTTAGAGAGAGACTGGGGGGAAGGGCAGAGGGAGAGGGAGAAAGAGAATCCCAAGCAGGCTCCCCACTCAGCGCAGAGCCCAAACAGTGCAGAGGAGGGCTCAATCTCAGAACCCTGAGATCATGACCTGAGCCAGAATCAAGAGTCAATGCTTAACCACCTCAGCCACCCAGGTACCTCTATGGTTATTGATCTTAATTTTCAAGCATAATTTTTAAAATTCAAGAGGAGAAGACAAGTCTTGTATTTACCTATATATTTACCCATTTTGTTGCTCCTCCTCACTCTTCATGTTCCAAATTTCAGCATGTGCTATCTTGATAGTTAGTGGTGTCTGTTATCTTTTCTCATTCAACTTGAGATTTTCCTGGTTTGGGGTTTGACAAGTAATTTTATCTTAGATGCTTTGACAATTATATTTTGAAATTTTTTTTCTGTTTAAATACTCTACTTTAGAAGGTCATCAACCTATTTAGGATAAAACTGCATTTTCTAGCCACTTTTTTGTAGGAGAGGGTTCAGTTGTCACTCTAGTTACACAAAACTTTTGTAGTGCTAATCTAGTCCACCCTATTTGTGTGCTACCCCGAGAACAACACTTCACCCACACAGTCTCTGAAATAGTGAGGAGGCATCAGGGAAGGGATCTCTGCTTTTGTTTGTGCAGGGTAGAGGTGGTTGTTGGGGATTCACCATGCAGTCTCCATGGCCTCTGTGAGATGAGGGGTAAGAGGGACACCACCTCATTATTACATGGCAGAGTTAAAAGAGAAGGCTCCACGCACAGACTCTGCCAAGGAGAGATGCCACCTACTTATTGCAGGGAAAACTTGAAAGACAGGATTCTGTTCACAGACTTTGTACCAAAGTGTTTGATGGAAAAGAGGAGGAACGAGGTCATCATCTTTAAATTATTAACAGTGATCATTATGACCAAATCAACTGGTGCATTGAGGAATAAGTAGAAAGAGTCCTTTATCCGCTGTGTGTGTTTGAGAGCTAGGTAGTGAGTGGGAAGAATTCAACGCCAAATTTGAGTAAACCAGAACACCACTCAAGACACATGTCATGATAGTGAGAGCTTTATGAGCTAAGATCACAAGGAGAACCAAGTCTAAAATATATTTTCTTGGGGCGCCTGGGTGGCTCAGTGGGTTAAGTCTCTGCCTTCAGCTCAGGTCATGATCTCAGGGTCCTGGGATCGAGCCCCGCATCTGGCTCTCTGCTGAGCAGGGAGCCTGCTTCCCCCTCTCTCTGCCTGCCTCTCTGTCTACTTCTGGTCTCTCTCTGTCTGTCAAATAAATAAATAAATCTTTAAAAAAAATAAAATAAAATATATTTTCTTTTTAAAAAAACTGGCACTCAGCAGTGAGGTGCACAGCTTTTTGTTTTTTTAATATATTTTATTTTCCAAAAAGTGGTAAGTGATCAGTTTTTCCACTATTAATCTTGTTTCCTTCTTACTCCAGATACCTGTATGGGTATCTATCCTAGTAGAAGCACATTTATTTGTTGTGTATGGACTCTTTTAAAAAATATAGACCCCTAACCAATATCACTCTCCATTTTATGGGCCACTCAGTAGGAAATAGGCCATCACTAAGTGAGGGAAGGAGACTTTGGACTGACAGTCTTTGTGATAAATCCTATGTTGAAGAATCCTATTTGTTAGTTACTTGCATAAATACTTTAGTTTATGCTCATAAAATAGTGAGTTTAATATTTTGAATTACTCCCTAAATCAAAAATAAATGATATTAAAGTAACGTGTCTTTGATTTGCTTTTTATATGAGTCACAGAAAAGCGATAATCCCTATGGAAGCTGTGGAAAGAAAAAGGATTTCTGTAATATCTTAATATGTTAAAATATCTATTTAAGATAAAAACCCCAGTGGGGCGCCTGGGTGGCTCAGTGGGTTAAGGCCTCTGTCTTCAGCTCAGGTCATGATCTCAGGGTCCTGGGATCGAGCCCCGCATCGGGTTTTCTGCTCAGCAGGGAGCCTGCTTCCTCGTCTCTCTCTCTCTCTGCCTGCCTCTCTGCCTACTTGTGATCTCTGTCAAATAAATAAATAAAATTAAAAAAAAAAAAAGATAAAAACCCCAGGAAGAAAGAGAGAGCAATGATTTAATCACTACTCAGATAATATTTCAAAAATTTCAAACCACATATGCAATGCTCAAGGATTTGAAAATCTGAATATCACCCATTTTTCCTTCAGTTTAGATTGGATGACACGGTCTTCACAATGTTTAAGGAAACAAAATTAACGCTCTTCTAATAGTCTGCATGTTTTATTTTTAAAAGCTATATTTCCCAAACTTTTTGCAAAGAAAAAAAATTTTTGATTAAAAAATGGAGTCTTGGGTCACCTGGGTGGCTCAGTGGGTTAGGCCTCTGCCTTCAGCTCGGGTCATGGCCCCAGGATCCTGGGATTGAGCCCCACATCAGGCTCTCTGCTCAGCAGGGAGCCTGCTTCCCCCTCTCTCTCTGCCTGCCTCTCTGCCTGCTTGTGATTTCTCTGTCAAATAAATAAATAAACATCTTTAAAAAAAAATCGAGCCTTAGAATCATAGAAAAGAAATGTCTATTATATGTTCTGCTGATATCAAGCTATTTTTATTATATTTGTCTCATTTTAAGCTTTTTCAACCACAAATTTCATTCAGAAGATGCCTGAGTGGTTCACTCAGTTAAGTGACTGCCTCCGGCTCAGGTCATGGTCCCAGGTTTAGCCCCATGCTCTCAGGCCTAGGCTGCTTCTCCCTCTCCGTCTCCCATTCCCCATGCTTACACACTCTCTCTCTCAAATAAATAAAATATTTGTTAAAAAAATTCAGACTCTCTAAAGTGTATTTATAGAAAAACACAGATTTCTTATACTTGCATAACAATATTTAATATATGAAAATGACACTTGAAAATGTCACAAAGCAAATTTGACTGTATCTGTGTTATGTGCATGTGCACCTGTTACATATACATAGATATCAAAGCCTTGAATCTTTGAACTCCTCAAAAGACTCAATAGCTTCAAAAGTTATTACTAGTAAGTTTCAATAACTTGGAAGAAGCTTAAATAAGTAGCACAAAAGATTCACTAATAATTTAAAAGCCTGGCTCATTTAGTGATGGTAAAGGTGACTTAAAAAAAAACAAAACAGTACTTTATTTCATCTTTTATTTCAAGAAACTAAAAAGAGAGAGATCAAAATAGAAACCAGACTGGTTTCTAGTCTCTACTTATTTTTAGTTTAAGTAAATATACATTATAATTCATTTATTCATTTCACATTTTAAAAACAGTTATGGTATTCCCAGCACTGTGTAGGACACAAAGGTGGTACAATGGAGTAGAATGTAATTTACCTAGTTAATAGAAACATTGTGACTATTCACTAAAAGTCTCATAGAATGATTAATCCTTTGAGAGCAGCATCTCCTCTTCTCATCAGCTACTGTGGATGCAGTGATTATTGGCCCATCCTTAAATGGCCTCCTCTAAGTTTTTGCATACCTATAACATTATAAGTAACACTGTAATAGTAATTGTTATAGTTAATTTCTGGGTGATACTGACATTTATTATAATAAAAACTATAAATTTATAGTACTAAAATGTTTACAAACATTATTATTATTATTTCAATGTTGTGGACTTAAAACTAAAGGATATGGGCTAGAACAGTTGAGCCTCTTCCTAATCTGAAAAAAAGAAAAGAAAAGAAAAGTCATCCATCTCTTCCAGAATTTTAACTTACTGACTAGCATGAGCACCTACACAATTGGCAAAACAGAAGCTGGAGAAATATCCCTGCTCTTTATGCCATCTGCTTTAATTTTACCTTGGGAGCCAGTAAAATGCAATGATTAGGGGCACAGGCTGTGAGCCAAATGCCCCAGAGTCATAGCCCATCTCCTCCACTTTCAGCTGTCTGACTTTAGGCAAGTTATATCATCTCTCTGGAATTCAGTTTCATCATCTGTAAGACTGGAATGAAAAAAATTTTATCTATCTTCTTTTGGATTTAGTGGCCTAATACATATAAATGTCCTTGTACTTGGTACCCAGTAGCTACTACTATCTGCTCTCTTGGGCTTCTGTTTTCTTTGCTTTGATACTTCTGCTAATTTTATCCTATTTTTTATTGTTCAGTAACTATTCAATTTTTAACCTTCTTTGTAAGATAGTATGCTTTCTTACTTTCCAGGAATAATATAGTTTCTTTCATCATACTTGGGCATATGTTCTCAGTATGCCATTTTGAACTAGATGTCTGTTCTGGAAAGCCTTACAGTTTTTTGAATTTCCTTTTTATGTTCATATCACTTTGTGTATTACTTTTCTCCCTAAATTTGCCATTATCACATGGCAGGAACCATGCTTGTCCTCTTCTCCAGCCCCAGTGTCTAAGGATGAATCTGGAATATAATAGACATTCAACTTAGAAAATGAGTTAAATGAATAAATTAATTAATATACTGAAGAATAAATGTGTACAAAGATAAACATATATACCTCATCCTCAGTCAGAAAAACAGCCTGAGGGAATGGCAGTCCACCACAATCTTTCTGTGTTGGTGGATGTTAGACACCTTTTAGTGGAAATAAGAATGAAATAAACATTAAGGAACTTATATTTATCTCTTCACTTATTTTACTCGACTGACCTATAAGATAGTTTTCTTTATCTTCCTTTCTTCAGATGAGGCATTTATGGCTCAAAGAAATTGTGCTACATAATTATGCTACATTGTGGTGCATTGGAAGGTGGTGGGTGATGAAGCCTATATGCCAGTCAGTCCTCATATAACTCACTCATGTCTACAACCCACAGTGAAAATCACAGTCAAAGGGATCTTTCTGGGTTTTCAAGGCATCTCCAAACAGCGTCATCCCTGCCCTATCAGAAAAGGACTGCCTTCAAGCTTTGTTTATTATATCAGAATATGTTTCAATATAGTTTTAACTTTGGAAATAAATGAAAACCACCCAAATAAGGACAATCAAAGGCAGATTATTCAAAGCTTGCAATACCACAAAAACAGGCTCCACCACACTTGTATTTGGCAGAGACTGAAAGGCAGTCAGAAGAGTGGGACAGCTTTATAGTTGAAAAGGAAAGTCTTTAGGTATTCCCTGATTGGAGGCTCTTGGCATGGGAATGCTGTAGTGGACTAAATAGAGGTGGGGTGTCTTATGCAGTAGGTTACAAGTGCATTGTTTGCCTTTCTCCAATTGGTCCTATAAAATGGTGAAAAAATTACACATATTATCAGTTATTAATTAAGTCCTAGTCTCTTGGGACTAATTTCTACAAAGCCTATTTGGCTTTCTGAACTGGGCTAAAACAGATAATAGGTTGGCTTCCTGATTGCTAATTGCTGTTAAGTTGTAATGCAGACTTCTATTTTCATGTATTGTCTGGTTATTGTTCATTTGTATATCCAGTCTCTTGTTATGCTTATCAGGAAAAAGCAAAAGATAAATAAGAGTGATAAGAACATGGCACTAGAATTTTCAAGTAATGTGAAAAATGGAGTAGAAGATACTAATCATCCATAGGGATGATCTAAAATGATGTATTAATATGATATCAAAAAGGGTTTGGCTCTGTATTATAAAATAAATCAGTTAATGTCCCAAGAGGTTAAAAAAAAGTGGCTTATAGTCATGAAAATTACAGAACTTAGAACAGTAGACTACCATGAGGAAAGCAAATCCAATTACATCATTAAGCAGGAACAAGAACAAAATCATGGCCTTGAAGGATTGATGCCCACATATTGGAGTTTGGGATAGTAAGGTATGAAGAATCTATTATTCTAACAAGTAGGTACAGACGGACTAAAAAGTGGCTATTGTATTATGATGATATGTGAAACTGAGGTGAGACAATTAGGGGCAAAAAAGGGGATCAGTGGTTAGAGATGAAGAACAGCAATTTAGGAAGTCCATGAAATGAATGACAGAAAGTGACTTGATCAATGACAGAGATGGGGATTTATATTAAATACCAATAGTTGAGAGGCAGGGGCTGCAGACATACTGCAAAATTACGCTTTGGAAAGCCTAGCCAATGTATTGAGAAATCAGTGGTAGCTCAGCTTTTGAAAGTTCTGGCAGTTCTGGCAAGTGCGAGGTAGGGCAATAAAACTGTGGTTGAAAATCCAATATAGTAACTTCAGAAGCAGCAGGTTCCAATAATGATAGAGGGTAAAGATATTAGCCCCATTTTATATATATCAAAATAGTGGCAATTTCCCTGTCTGAAATGGCAGCATCTCCTTGGCTCCATGTTTGTTCACAGTTCTCAGAGACTTTCAGAATTTTCAAAATTTCTGTAAACCCCTGTAACAGTCTCAACTCCCATGTTATCTCAGAGTAATTTTCTCACAATTGACCAATCAAGGGGAGTTTGGTTGCCAGAGGATTTTAGAGATGTGTTAGGAAATGTAGTCAGAGTATTCCTGGACTTACAGTGTGGAGTCCTCTTTGGTCACATGGCCAGGATTTCTCGACTCCAATGTAGGATAGTAATAATGAGCCTGTAAGAAAAATGAGTAAGAATTTGTCAAATTTGCATTATCAATAACATCCAGAGATCTTGACAGAGTCATATCTCTCAGTAACATCAATAGCCTTAGGTACTGGGTATTTAAAACTATGTGAATTCGATTTGATGCTTCACATATCTGAGGAACAGTTGTGTGGGTGGCACAGAGTTAGCCATAGAGGACATGATGTTGAAAAAGAAATGTAGCTTATTTCCTCCTAGAACTAAAATCCCATAGGGAATGACATTATATTTCTTAGTACAAGAATAATTCAGACTAGATATAGAAAATTAAAAATTAAAAGTTTAAAAAGCATGCAAATATGACCCAGCTATACAAATTGTACAACTGAAATTTAATTCTATAAGCTACTTATCATTGAACATATATTGAGAAAATGTATCTGCATCAATATGTATTCATCTGTGATACAGCCTGTGAGAGTGTGTTTATCTGGTTTATAGACAATTTAAAAAGTTTATACAAAATGGAATTCATAGTTTTAAATGTTTCCATTGTTACTCAATGAATACTCAATAAATATTTTAAAAAAGGCTAGAAAATTACAAACAAACTGGGTTAAGATAAGGAAGAAAAAAATTAATAGGTAAAAGCAGAAATTATTTTTAAAAGAAAAAAGTGAAAGAAATAAAACAAGGACCTGGTATCATAACACAATGCTAATCAAGTAGAATTTTTAAAAATATAACCTACTGTAGCTGATCATGAGAATCAGGGAAAAATTATGAATAAACCAGATAAATTATATGGATTTATGCTAACACCTATACTACACCATCTCCATGATTTCATGATTCCACAGAAGAGCTGCCATTACTCCTAGGTTTTTATTTATATGAGTGAAAAATATGGGTATTTTCCAGGGGAACAAACAAAAAGAAATCACAGACATTATTTTAAAAATCAGAAAATCAAAGGATGCAAGAACTCATAGGATTCTTTGGGACTAAAGAACTTATCAGTGTGAGAAGAAAGGCTCAACCCGATATTATGCTCAAATATAATGTGTTAGCAAAATAAGTTTGGGTGACCACATCTCATTACCCTTTTCTTCTTTTATCCTAACTAGAAACCAATGCTTCATAGTCATGGTAAATACAAAGAAGTGCATATAACTGAGAATGGCTATGTGTAGCATTGAGGGGAACAGCAGACAAAGTTATTCCAAGCAGTTATTGTCAGGGCAGAATTTTAACGAAGATTCCCATAAATTCTGTAACTCTAAGCAAGTGTTTTGTGCATAATGTGGAACTTTAGGAAAATAAGAAAGACATCTTTTTCTTAAGTATAGGAATGATATTTTCTGTGAATGCTTGATTTCCAAAGGGACTCTGAGAGCAGAATAGTTCATTTTATGATCTCTTCTTTTTTCATGGAACCACACTAAGTAAACATATATCAATCTGAATAAGAACAGTAAATAGCAATTGTTTCCATATCTTTCCCTTGAGGCTAACAAAGAAAATAGAATAAATTTTCTAGCAATCAACAAATCATAACTAGATCTTACATTTTTATATTGTTTTTGGGAAATGATAAACTTTGCCTTGTGCTGTTAATGACATAGAATTATTCCTTAATGATGAATTCATAAATCAAATCTTTTTTAAGATTTTTTAAGCCATTGTTAATAACTGTTTAGTAGTAAAATTGTTGTAATGACACAAGGTTGAAATCCAAATTAATATGACCCAGGAACTGAACAACCAATTAATAAAACATGACAGTATTTCCTATGATCCTAAATCCACTGGAAAAGTTACAATTTTTTGAGGTCATTCATTGTAATTAGTAGTGTCCGTAATATACAGCATACTAAATTTGTATCCATACATATCTATACATCTTATGTACATACATATATACATAAAGTATACTTAAGCATATAAGCACACATCTTTGTATATTGAGTAAAGAATAGTAGCTATTATTAAATGTTAGGTAATTTGATCAAAATCAAAGAATTCCAATCATTTTATGTTTGCCTTTTTCAACAAAATATACAAAAAAAAATTCTGTAGAATAGTCCAGGCTTTATAATTATGTTTTAAGATATAAAAACTAGTATGGGCACCTGGGTGGCTCAGTCATTTAAGCATCTGACTCTTGGTTGCAACTCAGGTTATGTTCTCGGGGGTCAGGAGCCCCTGAGATTGAATCCTGCTTCAGGCTCCCTGCTCCACTTCAGTAGCATGCTTAAGATTCTCTCTCTCCCTCTCCCTATGCCTCTCTCTCTCTCAAAAATAAATAAATAAATGCATAGCAGCAATGGCCACAGTTGCCAAACTGTGGAAAGAACCAAGATGCCCTTCAATGGACGAATGGATAAAGAAGATACCATACATATGTACAATGGATTATTATGCCTCCATCAGAAGGAATGAATACCGGGTCACCTGGGTGGCTCAGTGGGTTAAGCCTCTGCCTTTAGCTCAGGTCATGATCTCGGGGTCCTGGGATCGGGCCCCGTGTCGGGCTCTCTACTCAGCGGGGTGCCTGCTTCCCCCCCTCTCTCTGCCTGCCTCTCTGCCTACTTGTGATCTCTGTCAGTCAAATAAATAAATAAAATCTTAAAAAAAAAAAAAAAGAAAGAAGGGATGAATACCCAACTTTTGTATCAACGTGGATGGGACTGGAAGAGATTATGCTGAGTGAAATAAGTCAAGCAGAGTGAGTCAATTATCATATGGTTTCACTTCCTTGTGGAGCTTAAGGAGTAACACGGAAGACATTGGGAGATGGAGAGAAGAAGTGCTTTGGGGGAAATCGGAAAGGGAGAAAAACCATGAGAGACTGTGGACTCTGAAAAACAAACTATGGGTTTTGAGGGGGTAGGGGAGTGAGGCTGGTGGTGGATATTATGGAGGGCATGTATTACATGGAGCACTGGGTGTGGTGCATAAACAATGAATTTTGGAACACTGAAAAATAAAGTTAAATTTAAAAAGTAAATAAACAAAAAAGACTAAAAAAGGGAAGGAGGGCTCTTTCATTGTTCTGTATTCCAGGGCCTAACCATAGTTAACCATAGTCCTCCCATCTGATCCTCCTCAGAGGATATTGTGGGAGCAAAATATAGTGTGAATATTAGGTGCTTCGAGTATGAAAAGTAAATTAGCTGACACTGTGGAGGACGGAACCAAAATTGGAGTTTCCACAAAGATTCCTACTTAAGTGCAATCACTGGGGAAGGAGGACCCTTAGAAAATGGGAAGGACCACTTAATTGGACCTTGCAAAATTCTGTCTTGGGTAGCTCTGTTAGAGGTGGGAAGGCACAGGAAGAGGGACAGTATCTAGAAGGAAGGCAATGATATCCAGGGCCTTTCCTGATCAAGAATGGAACTCCTTCTAGAACAGGTGCTCTCTTTATGATTCTGGGAATATTCAAGATGGGAAGAAAGCCCAGAATGACTGACAATGGACTTCTTTCCCAATCCAGGCATTTATATATGGTTGAGACAGACTGAATATGATTAAAGCAAATCAAATTCAATTTGAACAACTCAATTACAGAGAATTTTATGCCTGTTACTCTAGGAAGATGGAATTTTGACAGAAAGTGTTCCTCTACTTATCAAGCTCTTATATAGTATAAAATTTTGGTAGTATAATTGCTCTGATTTACTGAGTGCCTCCCCCCGTCTGATGATACACATATATCTGTGCCTCTCATCCTCCCTGTGGTATAGGAAGCATCTTTGTTTTACTGAGGTCCAAAGAGTGCTACATAACAAGTCACCCCAAAACTTAGTGGCTTAAGAGAATAATAGACACTTTATTCTCTCTGTTGAATTCTGTGATTCAGAAATTCAGCGAGCTCAGCTGAACAATTACAACTTGGATCTCTCATCCAATTATAGCTAAAGCATGGCTAGATCTAGAACTATAGCATACCATTCTAGCAGGGCTGTCCAGGTGCCTCTTTCTCCTCATGAAGTCTTAGAGTCTCTCTACCTGTGATTCTTCAGTGTTGTCTCTTATGGCAAAGATTTCAGCTTCTCTACAATGTGTCAGCATGACAGTGCAGTCAAATTGCATACAAGGCAGCTAAACCTTTCAAGAGTGAGTATGCAAGCAAAACAACAAAGAAACTGCTTTGCCTTTCTCTGTTGCTCAAAACCATCACAAAGCCTTGCTTATTTTCAAGGGAGGGGATAT
The DNA here is from genome assembly GCF_002288905.1 of Enhydra lutris kenyoni. Classification (NCBI taxonomy): domain Eukaryota; kingdom Metazoa; phylum Chordata; class Mammalia; order Carnivora; family Mustelidae; genus Enhydra; species Enhydra lutris. The sequence continues at coordinate 27,831,016 of NW_019154102.1, forward strand.
AAATCCTTCTTGATAGAAGAAGTACAAAAGAATCTGTGGATATATTTTTAAAGTGCCACAGGGAGTACACATAACACATAGAAAGCAAGTTGGAGACCCCAGGTCTTTAAGAATCCAGGGCTCTTCTAAGCCAAGCATTTCTCCACTTTAGTGTGACCAACTCAGATACAACATAAAATAAAAACTCTACATAAAAACGTAACTTCTTGGTAATAGGTACAATTGGAACATTTTCCTTATTAAGTTTTAAAAAAAATTTTGCCAAAATTTTGTTGGCAAAATAGTGCTAGTTGTAGAAGTAACACAACATTACATAATCAAGTTTTGTCTTTGTTATCCAAAATAACATATTAGGAATTCAATACATATGCTCTGAATTACAGGGTAATTTATTAAAAGTTTTAACATAAAAGGTCTCAAAATACGTTGTTCTTCTGTTCCTGCCATTGTCTAGTTCTATTCTTTCCAGTTGTGCATTTGATTTCCTATTTCTTCTCAGTCCCTAAAAGATGCAGCATTGAAATCACTCCTTGGTATTCTCTGCCTTTGTGATTAATGGCAGTTTAAGTTGGCACACAGCCACAATAAGTAATAGAATTTAATCTCACTATAAATTTTTAAATTGCAAAGGTGAAACAACAGAAGGCCCCCTTTGTGGGAGAGCAATGTCAAACAAATGAATGATTTCTCCACAGTTAAAAAGTAACTCAGCAATGAGTATTTGTCATTTCTTGTCAGAGGCAAGCATGTGAGGCATTCTGGAGTAATTTACAAACTTGTTCATTCCTACCCATTGTACACTAACTACTCCCTCAGTCTCTTCTTTCCCAATAGAATAGAACAATAACTTTAACCTGGCCTCTGTTATTTCTTCTCTTAACTACCATGCATATAATTAACTGCATTGGAGTTTTCTTTTGAGACTCTTATTTTTTCTTATAGAGAAAGCATATAACAGTCATTTTTTGTTTTTATGCTTATAAACTTTATATTTCCTTTTTTGCAACCTGTTATACCTCATTTCATTTTAACCATTGATTTTTTATTCTTGAGAATGCATTGCTAGATTGAGAGGTGTCATTTACTTCATGGGAGGCACAGAAATGTTACTTACCTAATAAAAGTATAGTTAAAACTACATGGACTTTGAAGAAATATGGTGTAAAATCATGTGAGAAAATAATGCATAGTGTTATGGCAGTTATACAAAAATATGTATAAATGTGGGTAAGTAGTAAACATGATATGCAAATTTGAAAGAAATTTTTAGGAACACATTTATTAAAATGATGGACTCTAGTAGCACTACTCACATTTCATAGATAAGGACATAATTTCACAGACCCATAGATAGATCATACCATAATATTACAGCACAATTATTAGGAATAAGGACAATTTACAATGAATATTTAATTTTGTAGTGGTTGATTGACTCCTGGGGACATGACCCATTCTAAAGATGGAAAACTAAAAATCAGAAGTCCAATTTATGACTAACATTGATATTTTTCCTATAGTATTTGTGAGGTCATAGAAGATGGTATATATCTTCTACATATGTGCATAGAACACAGACATATCAGTTAACTTTTCCACCCTATGTGACTCTTAGCTACTAGTGGAGAAGGAAGTGCAAGTAACTGCACAGGTCAATAAAAATAGAAAAGATGGAGACAGTATGGTCACAAGATACAAGTAAGAAAAGTACTTTAAAACATAGATTTATGAAAAACTGCACCTTATTGTTAAACAAACAAAAAGCCCTTGAATCAGAACACTAGTGGGAATTATGAGTAATGGTGTCCTCCCCTACTCAGCAAGAACAATTTGAGGGAATGAGAGAGAGGGACACCACAGCATAAGTGTGTAAAGGTTTTCCAAAATACTGTGACTCTCCCAAAGACATACAACTCTTCAAGGGCAGAATTAGTGAATAGCTGAGGTATATGACCTCTAGTGTCTTGCTCATTTTGCTTTATCATTCTTGCTTCTACACTGAAGCCATTCCAGTATTTTATACACAGGAAACAGGAAATGACAAATTGAGTAAATGATTCCTGAACACAAATGATTCTGGACACATGCACAGGCACACAGAGAGAAAGACAGACAGAATCAGACAGGCAAACAGAAAGAGAGACTCAGTTTTTGATCTCTGTTTAAGGAGCTACTGTATATTTTATAGTAAGTGTATTTTGCATTTCCAAATAGAAATATTGTGGCTAGATTTACATATCTCTTAACTAAATAATTTTGTTTGACAAGGGATTCAGTTATATTTGTAGTTGTATCTTTAGATTAACTGTATCTAGGGTATATACTGGCATATAGTAGGTGTTCAAGACACAGTGGCTAAACTAACAAATGACACATAGTATTTACACTTACGCATTGAATTTCACAAAATGTAGAATTATTTGCAAAGATAAATTGCCACTGTAGGCAGAACCTATGACATGTGCCTGGACAAGTTTTACTGTCAGGAGGCACTTGCCATTACTCTGCATCCCTCCTTGTGTTTTGTCAAAAGCATCGTAAAGGCATAGCTCCCCCTGGATAACATAGACATAGATTGACAACCAAATTACAAGAGGAAGCATGGGTATACCTATTACCTATTGTTGTAAGACAAATTACCTCAGAATTCATGACCTCAGCTTAAAACAAATGTTTATTTTCTCAAACATTTCCTGAGGGCCAAAAATCCAAGAGGGATGGGTCAAGGGAAGTGGGAGTTTCAAGCTTTTGGTTAAGGAATGAACAAGTCGAAGGGATGAAAGGCACAGTATAGGGAATATGGCCAATGGTATTGTAACAGCGTTGTATGGTGAAGATGATAGCTGCACTCTGGTGAGCATAGCATAAAGTATAGAGTTATTAAATCACTGCATAGTACACCTGAAACTAATGTAATGTTGTGTGTCAATATCCATCAATAATTTAAAAAAATATGTATAAGAGGAGCCTAACTAGATAATTCAAACTCAGAGTTGGCATGGCTATTAGCATCGGAAGGGTGGACAAGTGCTAGAGAATTTGCTTCCAAGAGGATAACTCACAGGGCTGTTAGCTCGAGGCCTCGGTTCCTTGCTCAGTATCTTACCATAGGACTGTTGCTTAAGTGTCTCTCAGTAGAGCTGCTTGAGTGTCCGTCTGATATGGCAGCTCGCAGGTAATCCAAAAATGAGACTCAAGAGAAAAACATGATATTTTTTTTTTGTCTTGGTCTTGGACATCACACATTCTCTTTTCTGCAACATTCTATTTGCTAACAGTGAGTCACTAAATATGACCTGTATTTAGGGGGAGGGGAATTATGCTTCACTTTTTGAAGAGAGGAGTATCAAAGTATCTATGGAGGTATTTTTAAATGATCACAATAGGATCACAAGTTGTGTATCAGATTGTGTTATATGAGTTTCCAAGTTGTGTATCAGATTGTATTACATGTGCATGTGTGTATGTACACATATTATTTTGAAGACTTTTAAAAGAAGATCATTTACATTTTTGTGAGAGGTAGTTGGAAATCTAAATGTAATGATGTCCCACACCAGAAAGGATGCCAAATATATTGAACTTGGCACAGAGGTGAAGAATGAGGAGAAATTTGGCACCAAGACAGAGGAAAGGGAGGAGTCCCCATTAATGAGCATGATAATAAGTGCACATGCAGCTGCACACGTTAACACATCTGCCTCCATTCTTACACCATGTCCTGGCAGCTGGATTTAGATGACGGTTAGTGGCCACTGCATATTCATCATCACCTTCCAGTTCACCCATACACCAAAAGGAAGTGATAAAATACAAAAGACAAAATCTTTTTTCCATGACTGCCAACAGCTGACTACACGTCCTCATCATATGCTTTATCCTTGAACCAGCCTCACAGATTGATTGCATGTGTCAGCCCAGCACCTACCACCCACCATTGTGAGCTGCAATTCTGCCAGCAACGATTATAAATACAGGAGGCTGTCTACCTGTAAAATATTTGAAATACACGTAGTTGGCTGGATGAATCTTGTTTAAAATTGCCCTGTGAAACCCTAAACAAACACCAAAGTAATTTGTAGAGTTACCTGAATATACTACCTACTTTTAAATGCTTTGTTTTTGTGAAGTGTCTTCAGGAAGACTAGGCAACTAGTGTCACCAAGTTTAAAATGGGATTTTGTGAGTCTATGAGAATACAGACATAATAATACTGACCTTAGCAAATATGCACATTTTTTAATTAGTTGTGAATATCTCCCCAGTGTTCCCTGACAGAATTTAACATCATTTCCATTATACTGCCAAAATTTTATTTCTTTTTTATTATTATTGTTTTTATTTAAGTATAGTTGACACATGATATTACATTAGTTTCAAGTGTATAACATAGTGATTCGGCTTCTCTACAAAACTTTGTTATTTGGTATAGGGGTCCAAACTACTGCTGAGTTTTATCTTATAATTAGGGATGTGTGAAGCAGGACAAAAAAATAGAGTCTCACTCACACTATATTGCATATTTCCTGAAGGGGAAGTAAACAAAATTAAGAGTATCACTTTTTATCAACTTTTAAAGGATAAATCAGCCTCTGCCTTCAGCTCAGGTCATGATCTCAGGGTTCTGGGATCGAGCCCCGCATCGGGCTCTTTGCTCAGCAGGGAGCCTGCTTCCTCCTCTCTCTCTGCATCCTCTCTGCCTACTTGTGATCTCTCTGTCAAATAAATAAATAAAATCTTTAAAAAAAAATAAAAATAAAAATAAAGGATAAATCATATTTAACACATTTTGGGGAGATAAGGATACATGGTCAAAATTCAGGACTACTATAAAATATTTCATAATCTGCTTCTGTTGACCTAAAGGAAATTATATAAATCGAAGTGAGATTGATCTTATTTTGGTTTTTTCCTTGCTCCATGATTGTTCACGACTAATATGTGCACAAGTGACCCTTGCATCTTCAGCAGTTCTGTGCATCTGGTTGGGTTGTAGAGTCAATTACATCTTATTGCCCATAATCAGTATGTAGAAAGCCATGGTATAATGAGGAGAATAGACAAGGTTGTAATCTAATTAATTTTTATTCTGGGGGATGCAAATACTTTGGCTGGTTTTACCCTGTAGTGGTAAAGTTGTGTGACTTTGAAAAGATAATTAACCTCACTATATCTCAAGTTTTCATCTATAAATTACTTACCTCATAATTTTGATGTGAAAATTAAATGCAATAATATCTCTAAATGCTTAACTTGGTCCCTGATGTATAGTAAGCATTCAGCAAATAGTATTGTTACTTTTTAAATTTTTTTTCAAAGATAGTAGGGATTAAGATTGCAGAGAAGAATAGCTAAACAATGACATTTAATAATATGGTTAATCTTTATAGATTTGAGGAGTCTTGGATATAATTTGTTATTTTTACCCTTTAAATCATTCCTAAGATTCATAGAACTTTAATATATTTGCATATATTCTAAATGCAGTGTGACTCAAATGTTGGCCCACGGACTGGTATAGTCCATAAAAACAAACACATAGCTAAATAATGTTTTTTTTCCTAAATTTAAAGTTTGTTACTGGTTACAATGAAGAATTAGAAATTGAGAACAATTTTTAAACATGTATATAGCAACCGGACCTTGTCATGTCATTCAAATATGTGATTAGTAGTCTTGTCTTGTTGTACAGGGTATTTTATAAAAGTATCCATCTGTGATATATTGGAAAGTAAGTAAAAACTGATCCCTCACCACAGAAATGTAAGAAGTACTTCTCCAGAGTAGACCCAAGGTATTTCCAAGGCCTTTCTCAGAGTGAACCTAAAACCTATCCAAGTATCTATAAAGAGTTTAGAATGTACATATGGGTGCCAAAAACAAAAACAAAACAAAACAAAAAACACAAAACAAAAACAAACAGAAAACCCTCTAATTTAATTTCATTTTTTCAAAATTGTGAAAAATGTAACACAAGGTGCTACTATTATAAAAATCTAATATCTCAAAGTCTATTACAGAAATCAGTAATTCATTAAGGAAGCAAGAGATAAATGACTGGTTACTGCGTTCAGATTTTCGTGAAAGTACAGGTCAGAATCCACCTAAAAATCACAAGTATCGGGGTGCCTGGGTGGCTCAGGGGGTTAAAGCCTCTGCCTTCAGCTCAGGTCATGATCCCAGGGTACTGGGATGGAGCCCGCATCGGTCTCTCTGCTCAGCAGGGAGCCTGCTCCCCCCTCTCTCTCTGCCTGCCTCTCTGCCTACTTGTGATCTCTGTCTGTCAAATAAATAAATAAAATCTTTTATAAAAATTTAAAAAATCACAAGTATCAGGTTATGAATGGAGCTGGATGTCAATATAAAAACCTTCTAGGTCAGAGATCCCTACCATTTCCAAGATCTATTATTAAAGAGTCAAGGGTCCTGAACCCACAAATGAGAGAAGTAGAAACACTTGGTTAAAATGGGGAAGTGAATTGCCAAGGACCTGGGAATGTCCTGAAAATTTGCTGTCTATGTTTGATAGATGTTAAAGTGCTAGGAATCTGAATAAAGCATTTGCTACCATTCTGCTACTAAGGCTCTGGGTGTTTTCAGCAAAAATGCGAACTTCATGTTAGCAAGTAAAAAATCAATTTTCTCTAGTATCTCCAAAGCATGCAATTGCTCAGTTCTTATAGCTCCTTTTAGGTAGACTTCAATGGTCAATGCACCTTGTTCTCTCCAAGCACTAAATTAAAACTCATTCTTTCTATGTTCAGAGCTATGATTTGAATGTTTTAGTAAGGAAAGTAGGTATGAAAAATTATGTATTAGACAATATAAATGGATTGAAACTATGAGTCATGGAGGTCTTTTTAGAGGTCATTCAATGCCTTTTCTGAAATGAAAAGGATCCAGATAGAGGTCATTCAATGCCTTTTCTGAAATGAAGTCCTCAGGGAACTAATCTTCAGCTCAGCTTTATTTTAAGAAATCTAATCCCATTTTTTTCATTTTTTGAAAGACATTTCTGTCTGGACTTCTCACCAACGCCTCAAAGTCATCAACATATTTACACCTAAAATCACTTTCACGTAAACTTTTTCACTGTCCGGAATTTCTCATTTACTGTAGAGTTGACATCCCTTTCTTCTAGCCTTCAGGGTTGACAGTCTCTGAGCATTTGTTTGCTTTTATCACCTTCACTAACCCATGTCTCCTCAGCCACTAAATCTGCCCATTCTTCCTTGGATATAGAACTTTGTCCATACTTTTCTTCCCACTTCTGCTACAACAACATTAGTTAATGCTCTTATTTCTCTGGACTCTTGACTCTTTCCTGGAGTAATATTTCCTTGTCTTTGGCTACCTCTACATAATAAAAAGGTACTTTTTAAAAAGATTTATTTATTTGGGAGAGAGAGGCAGGGGGACAGAGAAGAAGGAAGAGAGACAGTCCTCAAGCGGACTCCCTGATGAGCTCAGAGCCTGACGTGAGGTTCAGTCCCACAATCCAAATCATGATCTGAGCCAAAACCAAGAGCTGGCCATTCAACTGATCAAAGCATCCAGACACCCTTAAAACCCCATGTTTTATATTTTATGTGTATTTTGTGTGGTGAATGAATTTTGGAAATGAATCATACTAAGATGATGCTTAGTCTAAGAGGACCTGTAAGTTGAAGCTATTAACAGCTGATATTAAATGATGAAGCTTCCTGCATTTGTGAAATTAATTCTTAATTCTCAGTTATCAGAGAAGGAAATGGAAACTGAGAAGGTAAACAGCACACAGTAGGGCAGGATACTTCCTGATTCTCTGGAACTATCACTGTCTCTTGGAATTCTTGGTGCTTTGAGGGAGACAGATGTCCAGATGGGCACCATTTTGTGGGGGTGGTAAAATTGAATCTATTGTATGAAGGAAGACTGGGAGCCAGGAAGGAAGAGGTCCTTGTAATAAGTCACAACCTGAAGTAAGACAAAGCATGTAGATTTAAAAATATTCTTTGTATTTATTTCTCTTGCATTGTACTCTCATCCTCAGTAAAAGTAGCTGTCAAGTTGGCAGAGAGTTAGTGTGTGCCATTTCTATGACTGTAAAGAGCAGTTGTTGAGTAAGTTGTGCTCCCTGGTGGTTGGCCCACAGTAGGTGCAATTAGCCTGTGGGGAAGGAAGCTTTGAAGTCTATGGGAATTTCTCCTTTCTTTACTGGTCTTAGAAAAATCCGTTTTCATTTCATTAATTACAGTAATTTTTTTTCACACCCACACAAAAATTATCAATAACTTTTAATTACCTAGAGTAGTGATTTTCAAACTATGTTCTGTGGAGTCCTAAAGTTACATCAGTGTGACTTAGGGACATTTCAGTAGTGGCTAAGAAGGCAGGACTCTATCCTCTAACGCTGCTTTAACCAGCCTCTCTCTCTTTCTCTCTCCCCCAAGTTCTTCCTGCCTCTCTTCTTCTCTCATGGTTTGCAGTTCTACATAAACTTTCTTTTAAAAAGAAGCTTTAAAACTACAAAAAAAAAAAAAAAAAAGGTGCAAGAATAACAAAATAAAAGTTTAAAAACCATTAACCAAGAGAGTAACAACCAAATTCTTTAGTCAGGCATTCATGGGTTATAAATAATCTGAAGTAAATATTTCTGGCTTATTTTTTACTGGTTATCTCTTTAACAGCAGAATTTGATTATTTATACACTCTATAAAACCCTATGTAAACTGTATTATGCATTCTGCTATACAGAGTTTGGATTTCCTGCCTTAGGTTTGTTCACAGTCCTTTTTTTACTTGATATGTTCTTCCCCTTAAATTTACTTGAACATTGTTTGTCCTTCGTTGACCACCTCTATCCAATGCAGTCTCTCTCTTCCAATTATATATGCTTTCTCTTGCCACTTTTTGTATACTCTCTTGCTCTTTGCATTAAAGAGGGTGTTATGTAAAAGCATCTTGTAAACTGTGAGTCATTATTACAATTATGCTTTTTTCTCTAATTCGAACTTCAATTACTCAAGACTGGACTTTCAGTTGTCGCATATAACTGTCTCTCCTTTTATTTGGTGTTTTTATCTTGGAAGCATATCAATCTTTTAAAATGCAGACTGTGATAATCAAGCTTTGACTTTCAACCCATATGAACTAATGTTTCAATTTTCCTGAAGTCTGCTATCTTTATCAGAGGTCATGAGCACATCAAATTGTGTTTATGAGGCCTAAAACAAAGGCAAGTCATATGTGTGACCTTCAGTAATATTTAGAATAGAGACATTATTAAAACTACCATCCAAGTTGATACTATCAGTGCCACGTGGGAGAGATTTTACTGTTACTAAAGGAAACAACTAGTTTTCAGTCCTGACTTTAAACAAGAGGTAGTTCTTCTCATGCAAAGGGGTTCATCATATCCTTCTCATGACACAGGAAGTAGTTAACATGGATTCCAATGAAAAAACATTGCTTTTACCACAGAGACCCTAAAAATAAAATACTCTTATCTGAGATCATCACACAGTAGCTCCTGGAATTGTTAGTGGAGTTAAACAAGCAGAGTTTAAAAGTCACCAGTGTTTAGCAATGAGTGCTCCAAAGCAAGAGTCCAATGTCCCAGTACAGACACATGGGACAAGGTGAGGAAGGATATGTAAGACAAATATACCTTTTCCAAACAGAATGCTCCCTAACTAGAACGTCCCCTTATCCAATTATTAAGGGTTATCTCTAATTTCTGGTGAGTGATAACAGATACCAAATTTTCTGCAGATCCTTTATTAGTGGTTATAAATAATTTTAAATAGTAAATGCTATAATTATAGGTATATTTATAGTCATATTACAGTCACAGTTATAATTGCCATATATTTGTAATTATGATTAAATTTATGATGATAGTTACATTTATAGTTCTTGTTAAACTTGCAACTTCATGTCAGAAAGATCTGTGACTTTAACCACTGAAACCCCAGCACTGAGTTTATCACCTAGAACATAGTAAGTTATGTACAAATGCATGTTGAATAAAATTAAGTTTACCAAATAGAAACCTTATTATGCTCAGTATATAATTTTGTCAGTCTATAAAATAGAAAGCTGCTCGAGACATTTAGAATATTAATATACAAACAAAAAAATTCCTGGCTGACTGCTTTCATTCTGAGGTTTTGGTCATCCAAATGGACACAGCCAGATAAAAATGACCTAGATAAAAAATTTGGTCTTATCAAAATCTATATAGTTCTTGAGATGCTACACTTTTGCCCTAAAATTCTGCCCTGAAATCTTTTCTTATACCACTCCATTATGTCAGGAATTGCTGAAAATAGTTTAAATGAACAAATCACAACACTAATAATATAAATATCAGCATGATTGCCATTTATTAATTTACATGTATTATGGTTTCTCAATGTATGTATGGCAATGCACAGGCACAATTATAGAGCATATTTGTGTTTTTTAATCTACTAAGTGCATTTATACATAGATATAGATATAGATATAGACATAGACATAGACATAGACATAGATATAGATATATATTAGTCCTTGGAGAGCATGGAAATTCTGCCCAGTGATATTCCAAAATCCTGGGTTAGGTGAGAAGTCAATACGCCTCCTAAGGACAGTTCTGCTACAGGATGCCTGGGTGCCATTCCTCAGGCATCATCCTGACATATTTCTATATCATTTACAAAGCCATATCATCTGACACAGGGTACTAGGTTGGAAGGAAATGCTTTGTATCCAGGAATCCAGGAGAGAATAAAATCACAGAACAGATACAAAGTTTTGGAAAGCAAAAAAAAAAAAAGTGTAGTATAGGAGGAGAATGCCCTGAACTAAAATTTCCTTGGCACCTTTCCATCTTCATCAGCACTGATGTGAGAATTTAACTTTCTCTTACTCCCACCACAAATTCCAAACTTTCCAGTACTCCCTATATGAAGCATATGTCCTCCTAATATACAGTACTGCATTCATCTAATACATGAATCATCTTATTTAATTCATTTTGGGGGGGGGTGAGTCTCATTTCCACAAACTTTGTGGTGACGAACAAATGTCTCATTATTTTACTCAAATCAAATAAATCAGACACTAACACTTCATCCTATTAGAATGGTAGGTTGTCTACACTCAGTAACTTTTAAGGAGTTACTTCATCCTTCCTGAAGTTACATATATGTCCCTACCACCACAATAGCTACTAATATCTTCCTTTTCTAAGATGGCATCATCAAAGAGATCTGCCTTGCTTAAAGAGTTGTGTCACTTTCATGATAAGCTTGAGGACAAAATTATTATCCTACCTTGGAGGGATTTCCTTGAATTTTCAAGGTTGTGCCTCCTCACCAGCATCCTGGGCCTGGCATATAGGCCTCTTTGCTCACAGAATTTGAACACCTTAATTCCCACCTGGTCTCTGAAATACCCAACTATTAAATTTCTATTTCTGTCTATTTCCTTCCCTCCGTAAGCATGATGCCTGAGCCTTGTCAGACCCACCCAGTCCTACAGGCAAGGATTCCAAAAGGGTCCATCTATCTTCTTGATAGGAAAGGAAGAGACCTGTAAGAAAAAATACATAACACATTAATATTTCAGTAAATTATCTTCCCACATTGCAATTTTTCATGTAGATAGGCAGAATTGTTATTCCTTACCTTTCCTGGCAAAGAAGCAAAAAGGAGTCCCAAGAAAATGCAACATCCTTTTACCTGAACTTACTGATGAAAAGGAAAAAGATGCAGTTTGCTGGGGTTTTATCTCTACTACAGAAGCTTTTAGCCAAGAGAAAAAGAGGATAATTAAAAAACCAAGGATTTGTCATTTAGTACAATTTAGTTCTCCATTGAATCTAGTTAAGAATACTATTTAGGATACCAGTTTGAAATGATAAGAGAGAGAACAGATACAAAAGCCCTTTACTATTAATCCATGTCCCTTTATTTCTATATTAATAGTAATTCTTCACTCAATTAATTTGTTTGTTTTCATAATAGCAATATTATTTTCAAATTTTACATGTACTACTCTCCTCTAAATTTTTTGTTGATGATCATGTTTGAGTAAAAAGAAAGGAAAGGAGTATTTTCTTATCCTTAGAGAGTGTCTAACATCTATGGTAATGCAAATTCTATTTTACTGGAACAACTAATAATAACACTTGTTAATTTATGATTGGAATGCAATCAACCTGGCACTTTAACTTTGGGTATAGCTATAAGTGTCCCTACAAATTTGCAAATATTGAATATTTTCAGTTAACTAGATTTTATTTAATTTCATCCTGGGATAGAGCTGTGGTTTGGCAACTTCTCCAGTGACAGTGACAAACCGGAGGAACACAGCCAGCTACGAAATTGCCACTTACTAAACCCCTTGTCAATTCACTTCTGAGTTCTTTGAAAAGAGTGATTTCATAGCCTTTTCTCTACAGTCCTAATGCCCTTTGTAAGATAAATACCCTCCTAAATGGTCACATCTGCTTTCTTTTGGCCCCAAAAATGCTTAGTCAATGAAATAAGCCACCATAGCTACTTTCCTCACTTGACATTAAATCAAATTTTGTGGCAAAGGAACATTGAAGACCAAATTGTGTGTGCTATTCATATAGCTTGGATTACTTCAAAAGTCATTTTATTTTCCCAAGGTCTTTAAGAGCAGTTACTTTCTCATTTATTTATTCATTCATTTATTTCTTATTTATCAGCAAATATTTATTAGATGCTTCCTATATGCCAAGCACTATGTTAAGTATTGTAGATACAAAGATTAATATGTCACGGTTCCTGCTCTCAAACAGTTTGCAGTCTATTATGAGAGACAAATATAACCAAAGAATGATAAGTACAGTGGGATTAGAGGGGTGAAGGTAAAAGTGATAGCAGGAAGGGAGAGAAAACTGTGATTAACTTTCCTAGGGTCGAGGATATCAGGAAATGTTTCACAGATAAAAACCCTCTAAAGCATGGATGCACAGATGAATTTTTAGGGTAGATTAGAAGTGGGAGTCTTTGTCTAGTTTGGGGATCAAGGTAATGTTGGTCTCATAGAATGAGTCTGGAAGCTTTCCTTTGGAAAAAATAGAGTTTCTTCAGTAAATAGTGCTGGAAAATTGGACAGCCATGTGCAGAAAAATGAAACTGGACCATTCTCTTACACCATACACAAAGATAAACTCAAAATGTATGAAAGACCTAAATGTGAGAAAAGAATCCATCAGAAGCCTAAAGGAGAACACAGGCAATAACTTCTTCAACCTCGGCCACAGCAACTTCTTGCAAGACACTTCTAAAGACAAGGGAAACGAAAGCAAAAATGAACTGTTGGGGTTTCTTCAAATAAAAAAGCTCTGAACAGCAAAGGAAACAGTGAACAAAATTAAAAGGCAACCTATGGAATCGGAGGAGATATTTGCAAATGACATAACAGGGCTGATGTCCAAGATCTATAAAGGTCTTATCAAACTCAACACCCGAAAAACAAAGAATCCAGTCAAGAAATGAGCAGAAGACATGAACAGACATTTCTCCAAAGAAGATATAAAAATGGCCAACAGACACATGGAAAAAAATGCTCCACATTACTTGTCATCAGTGAAATACAAAACAAAACCACAATGAGATATCACCTTACACCAGTTAGAATCGCTAAAATTAACAAGACATGGAACAACAAATGTTGGCGAGGATGTGGAGAAAGGGGAACCTTCTTACACTGTTGGTGGAAAAGCAAGCTGGTACAGCCACTCTGTAAAACAGTATGGAGGTTCCTCAAGAAGTTATAAATAGAGCTACCTTATGACCCAGCAATTACACTACTGGGTATTTACCCCAAAGATACAGATGTAATGAAAAGAAGGGGCGCATGCACCCCAGTGTTCATAGCAATGTTTACAATAGCCTAATGTGGAAGGAGCTGAGATGTCCTTCATAGATGAATAGATAAAGAAGATGTGGTTCATTTATCAATGGAACGTTACTAAGCCATCAGAAAGGATGAACACCTACCATTTACATCGATGTGGTTTGAACTGGAGGGTATTATGCTAAGTGAAATAAGTCAATCAGAGAAAGACAATTATCATATGGCTTCACTCATATGTGGAATATAAGGAATAGCATAGAGGACCATAGCGGAATAGAGGGAAACTGCATGGGAAGAAATCACAGAGGGATACAAACCATGAGAGACTCTGGACTCTGAGAAACAGAGGGTTGTGGAAGGGAAAGTGGTTGAGAGGTTTGGGTAAGTGGGTGATAGGCCTTAAGAAGGACACGTGATATGATGAGCAACAGGTGTTATATGCAACTGATGAATCACTGAACACTACATTTAAAACTAATAATGTACTATATGTGAGCTAATTGAATTTAAATTAAAAAAATAAAGATGCTTTCTACAGAAAAAAAAGTGGGGGAAAATATTGAGATTAATTGATGCATATTATAGTTAGAGAGTTGTATATAGTTCTGTTGGTACTAGAAAGGGAAAAAAATATATAACTTGGAAGTGCTGATGAATAAGATTGAAGAGATGAACCATTAAGGGATGCCTTTATGTGTAAAGCTTAGGAGTTTGGATACTGTCCTAGAGGAGATGAAAGACAATTGGAGGAAGGAAGTGTAATGTAATCTAATTTGTATGTTTAAAAGATTATTCTAATGGCATTGTGAAAGTTATGACCAATTCTGGATTCAGACAAGAACCAAAGTCTTAGATCCAGTGGGGGCCTTTCTAGTGCTTACTTTTTATTATGTTTCTATGACATTCAATATTATTAATATAACTCTTCTACTGTAGATTCTGTAAATCACTCTTTTAGTTCTCACACTACATCTGAGCATTTCACTATTTCTCACTTCCATTCAATGGTTTTTCCAATGATAAAGACAAGAAATAAGACCTTAATGAAATAATAAAAATAGGAGTATTAAATAACAGAAAGGATAAGTAACAAGAGGTTATTGGTTATGTTTATGAGAATCTAATAAATGGTAAAAGATAATTGCCTTATGTACAAGACTAACTGCAAGTTTTAAGATACAATTTGCAAGAATATTGACCTTTGTCTTTTTTATATATTTCAACTTTTACAATTGGATTTTAGATTATAAAACATTAAACAGCAGCCATTTAGTTGTAGGTGGTCAAGCTTATGTTTTTACAGTGACAGTCATTTCTTTTACATTGCAAACATAGGTTATGATCCACAGAAAATATTAAAAGTTCTATATTTCATTGATATTTTATCAATTGTATGTGTCCTTCAAGAACACAATTTATGGATAACTAAAGATTTTTGGCTTCTGTAATTATAGCAAAATATATTGATTACCTCAAACAATCTCTAAGCATTAATGCCTATAGATGATCATGCCTGGCTAATGTAGATTTCATCTGAGTAACAAGTGTTCAGCATTATATAATAATTTACCCAAAAGTTTATTATGAATTTGATAGGAACGAAATAAACAAAAATATTTTTAAAATAGTTAAACATTAATTTAGGCTACAGCTCTGATTTTAATAAATGCATGCAAGAAGATAACAGTATTTTTAAAAGATTTCTATAATGTTCATTTAACATCCTTCCATATCCTAGTTTAAAGTGTAGGTATCAAGAAAAGGCTGATTACTTGGCCATTGTATAAATAAAATATGGCCATTGTATAGATCTTCACACCATATTTTTTTCTTACCTGAGATATTAAATTTCATTCTCTATCCTGATTGTTTACCAATTATCTCATTAAAGTTTTATAAACATTTGAACTTATCAAAAGGAGAGAAGAAAGAGTTGACCAAGTAAAATTGTGAAAATCTAACAATAACAAAATGTTAAAATAACAAATGGCATATGGATTCAAATTACCACTGATAAAAATATTTACAATCAAATATTTAATAAGTAAAATCTATCTAGAAAACAACCTAATAAAAATGTGCAGTCATAAAACAATTCCAAAACAGACTTTTATGTGGCCAAAAAAGATTTGAACAAAAATGTTTGATGGTATTAATAACCAACAATATCAAACTAGCATTATTATTTGTCTATCAGATTTGTAAAGCTGTAAAAGAATAATATGACGTTCTTTTTTTTCAAGATTGTGTTTGTTTATTTGGGAGAGAGCGTGCATGCAAGCAGGGGAGGGGCAGAAGTGAAGGAAGAGGGAGAGGGAGAGAATCTCAAGCAGACTCCATCATGGACCTAATGTGGGACTTGAGGTCACAACCCTGAGATCATGACAAGATCATGACCATCCCCTACACTTGGCCAAAACCAAGAGTAGGACATTTAACCAATTGAGCCACCCAGATACCCCAAGAATGATATGACGTTCTCTTCATGCCTCAACACCTAACATGTTAGATTAGAAATTGGTATAAGCTCTCTGAAGGTCATTTTGACATTAAATATTAAAAGGCTGAAGAATTCCCAAATCTCTCATCAATTTTATGTTTGAGAAGTCATCCTAAAGTCAGGTGTTTTAAAGTGCACAAAATATGTTAAAATTAATGTTTCTCACAACCTTACATATAAACAAGAAAAAATACCATCTAAATTTTGAATAATAGATTAAATAATTGTGTTCTACAATCAGTAACTAATACTGTAGGTGTACATTTATCAGTTTTTACAGTCATTTGCTTTGTCGGATTAGTACATAAAACTCGTTACCAAGTTATAGGGATAGCAAAGTCTCATTTAAATTTATTAAAATGTACATGAAAGTGTATCTACAGAGAAAAAATTTACTAAATTTAATCTAAGTTATTCAAATGATTGTATCGGGGCACCTGGGTGGCTCAGTGGGTTAAACCCTCTGCCTTCGGCTCAGGTCATGATCCCAGAGTTCTGGGATCGAGCCCAGCATCGGGCTCTCTGCTCAGCGGGGAGCCTGCTTCCTCCTCTCTCTCTGCCTGCTTCTCTGCCTACTTGGGATCTCTGTCTGTCAAATAAATAAATAAAGTCTAAAAAAAAATAAATTAAATAAAATAAAATGATTGTATCTAGGGGCACCTGGGTGGCTCAGTGGGTTAAAGCCTCTGCCTTTGGCTCAGGTCATGATCCCAGGGTCCTGGGATCCAGCCCTGCATCGCATGGGGCTCTCTGCCCAGCAGGGAGCCTGCTTCCTCTTCTCTCTCTGCCTGCTTCTCTGTCTACTTGTGATCTCCATCTGTCAAATAAATAAATAAAATCTTAAAAAGAAATGATTGTATCTATATTACGAATTTATTGATACTTTTTCTTTATTTCCTTTTTTTTGGTTATATTTTAATGTTTTCCATAATGATTATGGAATATTGACAGATTTTAAAGAACACCAAAAATTAATATTAAGAAAGTCAGAAAGAAAGAAGAAATAAAGAAAGGGAACATATATTAAGGAGGAAAAAGATAAGAAAAATGTTATACCAAACTAATGGAAGCATGGTCAAAAACACTTTGAGGAATATCAATGGAAAATAGAGAAAAAAGATCATAGGGATCATGCTAAAGACCATAAGACTAGACAGAAAAAAAATCACCAATACAGCTAAGAGGCAAAATATGGCAATGTTTAAAAAAATGAACCATTTTGGAAAAGAGCCATAGTTTATGGTTAGGAAGGTTCTTATTTACTAATGGGGGGGATGATATAGAAATCCTAGATATGAGATTTTCCAGATAATGAGACCTTTGCAAAATGAGGTTTAGAAGGGAAAAGGATCAGAATGCCTGCACAACTTTGTCTGAGGAGAAGGCACAATGCTTGAGGATGGAATGGGCTGCTCCTTGTAATGAATATTGTAATATCATTACAGGACTTAGAGAAGGGAAGAATGATAGCTATATTAAAGTGTGTTTCATGAGAAATGAATTAAGTCAATTCTTAATTTTGTCCAGGTTGAAGGAAAAATAACTAAAAATTTAATATTTTATTATAAATAAGACATTTCCAAAAAGTAGCATTGATATAAAATGGAATGAGCTGCCTTTACAGATTGTCATTTTCCTCTTGGTGAAGTTGTTACAACGAAGATAAAGTGAATATTTTGGTGTTGCTCTAGATTTCCTTATTAAATTAAAGGATTAATGGAAAAATTTCTACTTTTCCTCAGATTTGAAGATTGTTTGATTTGACAAAACATATGTAGACAATATTCAAATCCCAGCTTGAACTAGATTAGCTTTCTTATTTCAATTCCAAAAGGCATAAAAATCCATCCCGTTAAAGCACATGGATGATAAAATCCCTTGTTTATCCTCTTAGGAAGAGTTGAGCAGTGTTGTCAAATGGAAAATGGAGAAAATATATATACAGAGAGAGAGCAATATAATGTAAGCCATAATGTAATGTTAAATTTTCTAAGAGCTACATTGGAAAAAAGTAAAAATAACAGTTGCAATTACTTTTACTAATATATTTGGTTTATATTAAAGTATTCAAACTATGATTATTTCCATAAACAATCAACACATAAAAACTACCATCAAGGGGCACTAGGGTGGCTCAGTTGGTTGAGCGACTGCCTTCGGTTCAGGTCATGATCCTGGACTTCCAGGATCGAGTCCCACATCGGGCTCCCAGCTCCTTGGGGAGTCTGCTTCTCCCTCTGACCTTCTCCTCTCTCATGCTCTCTCTCACTCATTCTCTCTCAAATAAATAAATAAAATCTTCAAAAAAAAAAAAAAAACTACCATCAAGCTCTGCTACATTAATTGTTGTACTGAGTCTTCCAAATCTGGTGTGTGTTTTACATTTAGAGACTACTCAATTTAAACACTACATTTTTACTGAAGTACTTGATCTATATCCAATTTTTCATTTTTTAATTAAGAGCACTTAGCATAATATCTACCATCTTTATAAAGTTTTAAAAATAGTGTTGTTGTTACTTATGCAATGTTGTATAGTTCTCTGAACTTGTTCATCTGGCATAACTGAAACTTTCCACCCATTGAACAGCAACTTCCCATTTCTTCCTAGCCCCTGGCAATCACCATTCCACTCTCCTTTTCCATGAGTTTGGCTATTTTAGATCAGAAGAAAAAATTAGTGACCTTGAAGACAAATCATTTGACATTATCTACTTGGTGGAGCAAAAAGAAAAAGAATGAAAAAGAGTGAAGATTGCTTTCTAAAAAGGGCCTTCATTTAGATTTCATAAATTTACTGTTGGAGTAGATTGACATACTCAAGTCATTCTCTGCTTAAAGTTTTCCAATTACTGAACTGAGTATCAGTTTTTAAAGTTATTTTTAAAATAATTGAAACTAAATAAAATTAAAACAAACTTTCCACTTGCATATGTCCAAACTCATCAGTTATTGTACACAATAAATATGTTTATGTAATTCTTTATATATCAATCAAACTTGAATAAAACTGTTTAAAAATTATTAAGACTTTCAGTTGCTGTAGCCATATTTCAAGTGCTCAGTTGCCACATGTGGCTTAGTAGTTATCTTCTTAGATCGGGCAGGTCTAGAAGAACCCAGAATCTTCACTACTGAGTAAAGCTATGGGCAATTTCCCTTGGTGGGATTTTGTTGAAAACAGATGGAATGGAAAATTGTAGAGTAGAGCTGCAATAAGAATGATAGCTAGGAGACATTATTGAAGGGAAAACTGAACTTCTTCCCACTCCCCAAATATATCATTTTAGCTTTTCCCCTTTTATCTCAAAATAATCTATATTCCTTATTTTTATGAAGATAGTTAGCCTGACTGTACTTTCTATATAGCATTTATGAAATCTCTGATTCTGCCATATCTTTTACTTAAAAAACAAATATGAAAACATCTATTATTTATCTTGTACTATGACACTTATATTTCATTTAATGTATATGACAAACCCATAAAGTGGGATGTAAGGAAATGGCAATGCAACAAGATTATGCAACTAGAAAGCACCAGATCTAGAAATCAAACCTAGGTCTCTCCAAAACTTAATTAACCATGCTTACCTAGGATCTTGATCAATACTGTGTCATAGTGGATGGTGTAGATTATTGATCAGCAATAGCCCACAAGAGAAGATACAGAGGAGAGGAGGCCCTGGAGCCTCCTGGACCACTAAAATTCACTTGTAACTCTGAATAAAAAGTGTTCACTGTCCATATAAAGGAATTCGGTTGTTGTGGTTGAACAGTGGGAGTTAGGGTTAAGAAATGGGCCCCAAAACCAGAATCATAACAAGCTGACCTCTTTATAGGGGAAAGAGAAAAATATGAATGTTACATATTCTCCCTCTGATTTTTCCTTCAAGGAATTAGATTTGTCTGCAAAAAATTAGCATTACAATTACAGCAATATGAAAACTAAAGAGAGCATTTTCTTCTCTGTTATCCAGTAGCCCAAAAGGCCAGCTGGGGATTTTCCTCTGAAATGTAACCTCAGTTACACATTTGTATTCCACACAAATAATTCATATTGTTGGGTTTTGCCAGTAATAAGCCTGAGAAGGGGTATTGTGGGGAAGAATTTGCCAAGTACTTAAGCAGGGCCAGATGAGGTTTGGGTTATATGAATGGAAAACAATGGCAAGACCCGATAACTATGTAGGTTAATATAGGGCAAAAGCTGGAAAAAAAAAAAAACTTTTTAATTAACTTTTGCAATATACACAAATGTATCTTGAATCTGATCATTTCTTGCCTATTCTACTTAAACAGCTTTACTCCAAGTCACTCTTACGGTGGTCAACAGCCTTCTTAAGGAGTCTCCTTAACGTCACTCTTGCCCTGCACTGTACCCTTCCCATACAGCCAGGAAAATGCAAATCAGATTAGGTGATAGTCAAGCTAAAAACCTTTCAGTCACTGTTGATTATACTAAGAGAAACTGAAACTCATTGCCTACAAGGTGTCCATTTACCCTTCCCATTTACCCTTCAGAATTCATCTCTTTTCTCATCTAATTATCATCTACCATTCTTGAGTCATTATGGCTTTCTTTTTGTCATTTGAACACATTTAACATTTAGTCTAGGCCAGTGGGAGCAAATGTTTTCAGTAAAGGGCCAGATAGCAAATATTTTGGGTTTTGTGGGTTATATAGTCTCTATCACAACTGTTCAATTCTATCTTTGTAGCATGAAAGTTTTCACATAGGCAATACATGACTGAATGGATGTGGCAGTGTCCAATAAAGCTTTCTTTACAAAAATAAATGACAAGCCAAATTGGCCTACAGCCCATGTCTTACTGATACCTCTTCTAGATTTTTGAGTTTTCTTGAATCTGTCATATACATTATGGTAGAAACATTCAAAAATGGTATACTGCTCTACATCTCTTTCCAAATCCACATTCTGGGACTTCACATTGGTGGCTTAAACTGGCTATGGTGGTAGCATATGTATATGCTTTTGAAATTAACTTGTTTTCGGGCACCTGGATGGCTCAGTTAGCTAAGTATCTGATTCTTGATTTAGACTCAGGTCATAATCTCAAGGTCCTGGGATCAAGCCAGTGTCAGGCTCCATGCTCAGAGGGAGTTTCGAGGATTCTCTCAAAATTGAGATTGATTGAGGATTCTTTCCCTCTCTTTCTTCCCCTGCCCCTGCTTATGTGTTCTCTTTCTCTCTCCCTCTCTCTCTCTCTCTCTCTCTCTCTCTCAAATAAATAAATAAATAAATAATCTTTAAAAACAAAACACAAAAATTATGTAATTAACTTGTTTTAATCTTATCTTTTATTCTCCTTCAGAGAGCTAACTCTTAAATATTTACCATTATATCAGACTTTCCTCCCATCATAGATTTTGGCAATATTAATTGGAACAAAATACCATACTCCCAAGAGTTGGTTTCTCTCAAGGCTTCTAGTGCTGTCAGTCGCATGGCTGACAGGCACAGGGAAGGCTTGACTTACCTCCTAGGCTAAAACACAGCTGCATGTTTAAACAGTTTTTAAAAATATATAAAAATAGCAGGTTATGCCAGTGATTAAAACATGCTTAGCATTTTAGCTTCACTCAAGACTTTGCAATAGATAGTCAATGTTAATATTCAAAGAATATATATGAAGTTCCACTTATATACCAAGCTAGATATGTATCTACATAAAAGCTGCATTAGTAAACAAAATAGTGATGTGATGAAAAATAAAGCAGGCAACAGTGGCGGAGGGGGGAGGGGAATAAGATGATAAGGTATGCTGGTGGGTGGTTTAGGGTAGATTAAAATTTTAAATGGAATGCGTAGAAAATTTCTCACCTAAAGTTACACTTTTGCAAAAACTTTGTATAGGGGGAGGGAAGTGGGAGAAGAGAAAGAGTTTTAAGCAGAGTGAACAACAAATGCAGATCTCTAAGGTGTGAGCAGGCTGCAGTTTTCCAGCCACAGCAAGGGGGCCCCCTGGCCAGAGCTGAGGGAGGAAGAAAGTTGTGAAATGGTGATGGTAATAGAAGGTTATGGAAGGAATGTGAGCTGCTGAAAAGGCCAGGGCTTCCCCACTTTCTCTGAGTTTGGAAGCCTTTGGAAAGTTGTTAGAAAACAAGTACTTTGATCTGACTTCAAGTTTCAAAGAATTGCTGGAGGACTGGGAAATGAGGAAGGAAAGATGGAGTAGATGAAAAAAGATTGTCAAAACATTGATTATTGTTGAGGGCTGGTGATGGATACATGGTGATTTTTTAATATTCTTCTATTTTGTGTATGTTTGAAAATTAAAATGAAAAAAGATTATATGTTGAGAATATAATGGGGCTTGCCAGGAGACCAGTGGGTGGTTATTGCAATGGTACTGGTAAGAAATGGCCATGTCTTGGATCAAATCAGTAGAGGAAATGAGAATTAAGACAGAGCCAGATTTTGGGCACATTTTAGAGGTAAAGCCAATAACACTAACCGAAAGAAGTAAATGTGCTTAAAATCTGCTTTCATTTTTTTTCCAACTTCAATGAGTTCTTTATTATTCATTTCTGTATTTTTTTACCCCAGGATTTTCATACTATTGAGACAAAAGATGGTGAAAATCAAATAGATTTTTAGAAATAAAATATTTATTTTTCTTTTTATTTTTAGTTACATGGGGCTTATTTAACCTTTAGCAATGTGACTGTAATTAAAGGAGTTTTATGCACTTGGCAGTAGATGAGTCTCTCTCCTGTCCAGGTTTATGAATTCCAATCATCAGGGTCTCATTTAAGCCAAGAATCTCAGGCTGTCACTACTCTTGAGAGAGAATCAGTGTCTCACTCAGCATTTCTCTGTGTTAAAATAATGCCATCTGTTGTTAGCCAAGCTGTAACTAGAGTCTCACCTGCACAGAAGGATGTTTGTTGGTTTTGCCATAAATTATGCCCACTCCAGCTTGTAGTTTCAGCTTTCCAAAGGAGAAGAGGCAGTTTCAGATGTTGGTAACGCTGAACTGAGTTAGGTCTGTAAAAATAAATAAATAAATAAAGGCATTCAATTAATTTATTTTCCTGCATTGAAAGAATAGCACTCATTACACAGTTTTATCTTTCTAAAATATTTACTTAGGTAAAATTTGAAGAGGCAAATTTAAAGATACTCCATGCTAGATCCAGACATTGATGTTATTTCCTATATACTCCCAAGATGAAAACTAGCATGATGGGGAATGAAGGCCATATGAAACAATGCTGGAGAAATACATAATACAAATGTTGAAAGCATAGCTAAGATCTTAAGAATGAAAGAGAAAATATAAGCAGAATGAAAATAATGTATGGAGGGGAGGATATGTGCTATGGTGAGTGCTATGAATTGTGTAAGCCTGATGATTCACAGACCTATACCCCTGGGGCAAATAATACATTATATGTTAATAAGAAAATGAAAATAATAACAACAATACTTAAAGAAATGACTGAAAGTCACATGTATAAGTATAAAAACTTATTCTGTCGCTGCCTTGCAAATTGGTGTGAAGGGAAGTATATGTCTTAGTAACTTGAGGGCTTTGTCTTAGTGATAAGAAGGGGTAGGCAGTGACAAGTATGGGGTAGGCAGACAAGCATGAGGAATTATGATGCCTGAACAAAGTTGATTGTTCCCAGAGAGAAATGGAGAAATTAAAAAAAAAAAAAATTCATCCTCCATCACAGGGTGAAGATAAAGAAGCTTGTCTGTCTTTGTGTGGTCTCATTGGAAAATAAAATTTCTCCTAAAATATATAATCCCACAGCTTGTGCAACCATCAGTTTTAGGAATGATTTCATGGTACCCATGGAGATCTGGAATCCTAAACATGGTAAATTAACACAATGATTAGTTAAAAGTAGGTAATATTACCAGACTGCTTTTTAGGAAGCAACCATTAATCCCTTAGGAGATCCATTTCAGGAACTCAGTTCTGAGCAGGTGCTTGTCTCCTAACCACCCCCCAAAACATGTGCTCACAACACAAAATCATGAAAGATATGGGGAAATAATCTGCTATGATTAAGCGTCATGCACAAAAGACTGCAGGATCAAAGTTCTAAGATCCTCAAATGATAAAGCAGCAGTCATAAAGAGCATAACATATAAATGTGAAAACCTATAAAGAACTTCCAAAGGTAACTGATACCCTTTGGAAAAAAAAAAAAAAAAAAAAAAAGAACTACATGCTGAGGAAGAAACAATGGGAAATTTTGAAAAATAAACAGATAATGCTTTTGGAAAACAAAAATGTATGCACCAAAAAAGAAAAAGAAGTGGAAAGGTAATACAGAAAATGAGAAAATGTGAAAAAAATGACATAGGCACACTTGAAAGATGTAATTGCTGGGAATTTTCTAGAATGACTTCTTGGCCTTTTGGCTAAGATCAAGTGTAGTATCTGTTCTTATCAGTAGAACTGATTACAAACAAACTCTCAAATTCTAATATCTATTCTGAGATATTATATAATGAATATCTAGAATCCTAATGAGATTGAAAAATCTCAGCAATGATAAGAAAGTCAAGAAATTTTATCTAAAAACAAGTATTAGACTGATCACAGACTTCCAAAAAATAGAGACCAGAATATAGTAAAACAAATCATGAAAATACTTTGGAAAAATAATCAACTTTAAATTCTAGACTATATATGTAAGTTATAATTATAGATTTTATATATACATATGTATGCCTATAAGAATAAAGGGGAGTCCAAGATGGAATAGTGGAGTGTAAGGAGCGACATGGGCTTTTGTTATATTATTTTCTGTTTCTTTGAAATCTTTAATATAAAATTAAATTTTAACTTAAAATTCCTTTCATTAACTTAAATAAAAAAAGAAAGGAGAGGCCAGTTTACTAAAAATACTTGAATATCTCATGAAACAGTTCAGTGAAACAGAACATGGGAAGGAAAAGAAACAGGACATTTCCAGATACTGCATCAACAGGAGTTATGATTTTTCTGTGCATAACTCTACCATCCATGTTACTCATTCCACAATTCTTGTTCACTTTTTCCATCTGTTCAGATTTATCAGGTGACTCCATATCAATTGTTAATGATTGGGAGCTCATGTGAATTGAGTCCCATTTCCATAAAAGAGTGATCCAATCCTCTTTGTATGAATTTCCTATGAAATTCTACCTTTTATTGCTTAACATATACATTTCTTTTTCTACATTTAAAGATGCCCTCAGTTAATAAGATGCATTCCCATATACTGCTATTAAAATTCTTTCTACCCATATAAATGGGAAAAAATCCCAAATGATATCTGTATGCCAAACCCAGATTTAATACCAGGGGACCTCTCTGTCCACATACAGTCTCTGAAACAATGAGTAGTCCTATAGTATGTCAATCTATATCAGGTTCTCATGTGATACTTACTGTTATTTTTAGAAAGGACCATTGATACAACATTAAATTCATTTATTTGGAGCCATTTTTTATGCCAGGCATTGCAATCAATATTTAAAGTGGATTAATGATAAAAATTTTACATTTTTGTGGGAAGGAAAAGCAATAAACTTTTTTTAAGTAAATTATAATAAATAGAGTATGTTAGAATTTGGTAATACTTGGATAAATAGGGTAAAGGGTATTAGAAATTTATGGAAAGGGAGGGGAAGTTTCATCTTTAGTTTAGGTGGTCAGGGTAGGTTCGTTGCCAGAGTGACAGTTAAGCAAAAATACAAAGGAAGCCAGGACATTCAACATATGTAATCTGAGTGAAAACTAAAGTACAGGTAACAGCCAATCCTCAGGCGAGATGGTGGCTAGAGAAACATGATGAAGTTGGAAAGTAAGTTTAGAGGGACAGTGGGGTTTCTAGTCCTAATAGATCACACTAAAGCCACTGTAAGCCTGTAGGCTCTTACTGTGTGAGAAGAGTTGGTAGGTGTTATGATTTGAATTGTGTCCCCTCAAAGGTCATCTGTTGGAAGTCCTAACCCCCAGACCTGAAGAATGTGACCTCCTTATCTGGAAATAAGATCATTACAAGTGTGATTGATGAAGATGAGATCATTAGGGTGGGCACTAATCCAATGTGTCTGCTGTTCTTATTTATAAAAAGCTACATTTGGAGCCAGAAACACACACAAGGAGAACACCAGGTGAAGATGAAGGCAGAGATTGGGATGGTGCTTCTCAAGCAAACGACGTCAAGTATTGCCAACAAATTATCAGAAACTAGGAGAGATGCATGGAACTGTTTTTCTCTTGTAAAAGTAACCAACCCTGCTAACACTTTAATTTTGGACTTCCAGCCAGAACTGTGAGAACATAATATATGTTGTTTAAGCCACCTGGTTTGTGGTACTTTGTTACAGCAGCCCAGCAAACTAATATAGTAAACATTGAACAAAGAAGTGAAATGACCTGACTTAAGTTTTAAAACGATCACTCTGACTGCTGTTCTAGATGCGAAAGGGGAAGAAGGAAGCTGGATGACCAATTAGCAAGCTCTTGCGTTACTACCAGCAAGAAATCTTAGTGACTCAGACCATGATTAAAATGTTCAAAAGTGATCAAATTCTAGATCTGTTTTGAAGGTACAGTTGGAAGGGTTTCTCAGTGGATTCAATGTGAGTTGTAAAGAAATAAAGAACCTGAGAATAACTGTTTTTTCTGGTGTGCACGACTGGAAAAAGGGAGGCGCCGTGAATTGAGATGTGGCGACAGGGCTAGGACTGAAATCAACTTCTCAGTTTCTCCTGACTCCCAAAATAATATCCTTGCCTTTAAAACTAATAGTGGGGATGTGGGGGGACAACTAATAGTGGGAAGATGTGCCAATATTCATTATCATAGCATTTAATCACTTATATGTATTATAATATCAATACTTTTGCTGTTGTCTTTCATTTGTCAGTGTTCTTGAGAAAATCCACACTCCTGAGTGTTCTTCACGTTTTCTTAATTATAATTATTCTGTGCTGGATAATTTTTCTTGGTAGTTCTCTATCCTGAAAAATGATGAGGAACGCAATCAACAAAACAATAGCAGATAATTTTGTGAAATAGCTGAAAGTCCATGACTTGTGTGAAAAGGAGCCCAGAGAAGAGCTTATACTTTCCAGGGCATGTTGTGGTAGATTTACCACTTGTTATTGCAAGTATCAATACTAAACAGAGAAACCTTTTACCTCAATATCCTGGAAGAATTCAGCATAATTGCCCCCATTTTGTTCAGAAAAAATTAAATCCTCAAAAATATGTGGTTTCTGGAATTATCCTACACCCACAGATCTGATCACAGCCTATTAAATAAGGGGAAAAATAAAAGAATCTACAGATAAAATTTGCATTAATTTTTCTTAAGACCAGAATCTATGAGTTTACAAGGTATAGCTGTACCTTCCATGGTAGTTGTGCATTCTTTATGTGATAGATACTTGAAAATAAAATAAAAGCTTGAATTAGGTCTATTAAAAGATCTCTAGGAGGGAAAGTTTACCTGGAAAAATAGAAGACTATTTGTGAAACAGAAGATGATTGGGAATTATTTTAAGGAAGTGATACAAAGATTAACTTCTCTGGATGGGAAAACCATAAATATCCAGTGTCTGGAGCAGAAAGCTCTGCCACAGGAAACCATAAGGTGGCAGTCACAACAAAATTGTGAATAGACAATTTATAAATAATGTTGACTTTTGGGCAGTGATGTTGATGTTGTACTTGAATTCATTGGTGTACTTTGAAGCTCTTGAGGAACCTCTGAAACTAAGACATGATGTTGAACATAAAGACATGCTGAATAAGAAGAATTAGTACTATCTCTTTTCACAGTACAGCCCTGTATTTCAGAGTCTTAAAAGTCAAAATATTTCCCAGACTCAGAGCTACAGCCCTGAATGGGAGGTTGTTTCTACACAATAGAGGCACTCCACATGAAGTCGGAAGTGCAAGAGAGGCCATCTTGTGGTTGCTCTGGCTACCGTTGTTGAAAAGCAAAGCTGTAGAGGCACTAGGTGTTTCTGCAGCCACATTCCAGTCACCGACTTTGTGGGAGTAGAAGAACAATTTTTAGCCACTTTGGTGGTGAGAATAGTATCAATGACTGTAACAGTGTGTTCCTAAAGTTCTTAGCCCTCTTTCTCTGATGTAGATCCTTTAATAAGCCAGTTGTTTGTTAATTGCCCCAGTCTAGATCCTCATGATCAGGGTTTTGTAAATATTTATTTTCATGTAAATCACTTCTATTTTAAAATATCAAGAAGCCTGAGTGATATAAGTTTTTGGAAAATTTGGGGATCATATGTTTTTTCTCTATCTTGAACAAGCAGGCCTTGAACTGATGGCTGGTTTCCAGAGATTCAGTGGAACGGACTCCGAAATAATGGAATTAACCAATATCTTACATCCTGACTGTACATACCCCAGGCTTTTGTGTCAGGGAAAATGCTTGCAAATTTAAATAATATATTGTTTACTCAAAATCTGAGAATGATTTCTGACCTCAGAAACTAAATAAATAAAATAAAAATGTCCTCCCACAGTGCTAAAAGTGGGCAAAAGAAGGGAATTATTTGAACAAAGACCCCACTTTATATTCCTGCTTCTCACCTTGAATAGAGCTATAAATTTGCTTTATTATTCAGACCTTATTTATACCTAATAAGTTGTCACTTTCATCTCTATGAAAAAGATGACGAATGAAAAGAAGAGCCCATTTGTGTGCCTGTTTTTCTGAGGCAATCAGTGTATCGAATGAATAAATGTAAATAAAGAACTGTAGGCTTCAGGGTGTCACTCCAGGGTGTCACTCCCAGATATGTCACATTGATTAAAAATGGCAGTCGCTCAAAAAACATTGCAAAGTTAAACTTCCTTCTAATTTTTGCCCATAATAAGACTCGGGATACTCTAAAGAATATAATTATGCCTAGTAACTTTTATCTTACATTTTAATTAATATTTATCAACACATTTCCCTGAGGCAGTTTAAAGAAAGGTGCAGTTGAAAATGCTCATTTAATTTTATATTGTCAAATTCAAATGAAAGTTGAACAAAATTTATATACCTATGCTATATTCTTTCCAACTATAAGCCATTTATATCTTTTAATAAATAATCACTTCTAGTTTGGTAAAATCAATATTGAATATGTATATTCTTTCAGATATGGTTTTTGAGATTATATATTTCAGACTACAATAAGATTAAGTAATTCAAATAAAATGTAATAAAAAGCTTTATTCAATGAGAAAGTGAAGGAAGTGAGATGTTTCTAATAATCTGAGAATTGTTTTACTGAAAACTTTTTTTCAAAATAGAAATGTATAAATGTGTCAAACAATCAGTTTGTCTGATTGATTACTCCGTAAGATAGATATTAAAATAGGTGACATAACAAATAATAATGATTGAATTAGTATTAATATTAAGCTATTATTCTCTTATGACTGGTAGTACTTAAAGTTTATATATACAGAAAAGGAAAAAACAGTATGAAGAGGCAGAGAAGCATGTTCTGGGGATCAGTAGATTGACATTTGTGCAGGTGCCTGCCTATGTTGTTTCAGTTGATTCACACCAAAATCTTTTATGGTAAGCATATTTTGCGTTTTTTTTATTTTCAATTCCAAAAGCTGAGCTACAAAGAAGACTACTAGATCATTTGAGCTATGGATCAAAAAATGGTAGAGCAAGAATGTAAACATAAGTTTCATATTTCCAAAGCCAATATTTTTTCCTGTGCATTATACTGGATTTTACTCCCAGCTTTATCACTACCTAGATGTGTAAGTTTGGACACAGTGCTTAAATTCTCTGCAACTGAGGGACTCCATTCATAAGATTCGTGGTTAAACTCCATGAGAAAAGAAATTTGTATGTCTTTATGATTTGGGGTTACAAATAGAATTGGAAAAGCAGGAAAATATCCCTGTTCATAATACAGCCTAAGAAACATCTATCTCAATGTGCCTTGTTTGTTTAGACTCTAGGAAAGTCAGGTAGAGAAAGGCAAACAAGATAACACTCAGCAAAGATGTACCAGATGAATGTTTGCTAAGGTCAACCAGGACTTGACTAGATGTAGAGACAGAGCACATCATTTTAACCTCAGGTCATTAATCTGATCAGAAACTGGACCATAGAAATTGTCCATCTCTGCTTTATGGCTAGAGTTATGCTTACAGAAAAATAAATACTAAAAACTGAATTTATTATTTTGGGTTCCTAGTGTATTTATCAAAACAATATACTGCAGAATACAGAAGAAAATGTTAGGAAAGAGTCTGTTGTACTATAAAGAATAAAAAAAATATTTGGTTTCTATGAAAGAGAAACAGAAACACTAAGGGAGTCACTAAAAATTATATGTAATGTTAAATAATTGTGATAAGGTGGAAAATTGCAAAATATATATGCAAATTCAATAGCTTCCTTAATGAGAAATGTTTAAAAGCAAGGAAAAAAGTATCTTAGCTACAGTATTAAAAAAAAACGTAAAATGTAAAAATTAATGTTGCAATGCACTCCTTTTATTTTTGACAATAAAAGACTCTAAAATAATGGAGTGTATACACACACAAACATTAGAATTCCAGGAAAGATGCAATTCTTATGCCAATAACATTCAGAATTTTAATCAGATATTGAGAGATGAATACCATACTGTGAAATGGCAGGTTAGCTTTACATTTAGAGTTTAAGGGGAATAGATCACCAAAGGCTTAATAAAAACAAAACAACAACAAAATTCCTGATGTTGAGGACCATGTCAAGAAGTAGACAGCAATGGGATGCCTGGGCCCCTTAGTCCATTAAGCATCTGCCTTCGGCTCAGGTCATGATCCCAGAGTCCTGGGATCGAGTCCCACATCAGGCTCCCTTCTCAGTAGGGCGCCTGCTTCTCCCTCTGACTGTTCTGCCTGCTGCTCCCCCTGCTTGTGTTCTCTCTCTGACAAGTAAGTAAATGAAATCTTAAAAGAAGAAGAAGTAGGCAGCAAGAGGAAACTGCCATCTAAAAATAGTTACATTATTGATACTTTACCATGCTCCAGGCAGTATGATAAGTACATTACATTTAACTTCGAACCCTAGCTTAGTACTTTTATTTTCTTTGATTTACAGGTTAAGAATCTGTGGATAAGAAATATGTGAACAAAGATCCAATCAATCAATATCAGGTCCTACAGAGAAAATATAAACAAATCATCAGTTAGGGTTCCAGCTATGAG
Organism: Enhydra lutris kenyoni; assembly: GCF_002288905.1. Lineage (NCBI taxonomy): Eukaryota > Metazoa > Chordata > Mammalia > Carnivora > Mustelidae > Enhydra > Enhydra lutris. The sequence goes on from NW_019154102.1 coordinate 27,862,595, forward strand.
ATAATTGAGGACAGATTGGTTAAGAAAAAAAAATTACAAAAATGTAAGCAGATAAAAGACAAGCAACCCAGGATAATAAAGTGCCTTGGAGGATAGCACCATTAAAAACTTTACTAATTATTGGCCTTACAGGGCAAGAGGAGGAAGCATTTTATCAGAACTCTTGAGGAAGTAGCCATAGGGGAGGGTGCCCTACAGGGGTGGAGGTCATTGGTAAGGTACACAGTCACCTCCTGGACACCTGGAAGGGAGGGAGTCAAAGAAGTAACTCTTCCATCCTTCCTCTCCTCCCAACCTCTGAACTCTTGGTAATGGCTTCCTTTGTCCTAATTCACACAGAAAACAGAGAGTAAATGAACATTTTGATTGGACCATAGAGATCAACTTCTTGAAGCATAAGAAAGAGTGGAAAGGGTTTATGAAGTGAACAAGGAGAAAAAAATGGAAGCTATCCATCACAACGTTTTGTATAACTTACAAGCAAATAAAAATCTCCAGATAGATGAGAAGATTCAGTAAATAAAAATAAAGATTAAGAGCAAATGCCCTTATAGTATAAGGAACAAAAACTGGGAAAGGATGTGGACTTTGAATCAGTGTGAATGGGGACTTTGACTTATTAATCTATGCATTTCTCTTTTGTTTGAACACCATAACTTCAGAGTATATTTATATTTTACTTTTGAATTTACAACTGAAGTTAACAACCACTAACTTTTTAATACATGATACTACCTCAGTTATAGGGGACATTTCAGGTCCTCACACCTGAGCCTTCACTCACAACACTATAAAAGCCCTAGGCAGCAAGATGATCATACCAGATACACTGCAGAAAGCTAGAGTCAAGCCAGAGTAAGAATCAAAACGACAGACTACCAAACGTAGTAGGAATAAAACGTGGTAGGAACCAAATGTAGTAGGAACCGAATATGTGGGGCTATCAAGTCAAGTTACAGACATGGCAAGTTGTTTGTGGGATAACAATAAAGAATGAGACAGATTCCCAATAAAATGGAGGAAAGAGGTCCCTCAGAAATAGCCTCAGAGACCACTCATGGTAGGCTATTTACCTTTGGCAAGCAGTTCTATTATTAACATGCTCAGGGTTACATGAACAGCTTCCATGACAGGTATGCAGAGTCCTCTACCTTGCTTTCTTTAAGTCTTGGCTATCTCTATTCAGAAGATTCAAGTGGGTAATTCTAACAAAATATTTTATAAGTGTATAAATGAAATCAACCTCTGGCCACATTTTCCTGGAATACTAATTTGGTTCTCATTTTGTCCAGAGCAATGTTTGACACATAGTAAACATTTAATAAATATTTTTGAATGAATAATAAGAAATACAAATGGCTCCAAGGTTAAGAGAAGACTGTAGAATACTAAAATGATTCAAATTAAATTTAGTACAATTTCAGAAATTTAGTAATTCCTAAAATGAGTCCTGGAAATAGATCTGAAGGGGAGATAACATATTTGAAACACAACTTGGCATTTCAGTCATCCCATTAATCTGAAGACTAATAGATCAGATTTATTTGTAAGAAATTTCCTCAGAAAATTAATTGCCTTGTTATTTCTTTTGCTTATTATCCTCTTTAATAAAAAAAAAAAACTATAAGTGATCAAGAATAAAGAGGTAATAGTCCACAGGTCATAGTAAATTCTTTTCTTCCTGACTCACCATTAGATAATAGTGAATGCCCCCAAATCCCTTCCGTGCCTAGGGGCCCTAAGTTTCATGCTCTGTTGAGCTCCATGAGACCATGTGTTATTAAACTTCATCTTTGCCAGTCACCTGCGACAATAACTTACAGGCAATCCAAGGATGAGTTGCAAGAACCTGTCCTCTATCCAGGTAGTAATGCTTATTGCCATTCCCAATGAACATAAAGGAGATGTCTCTGTTGTGGTATCTAAATAGATCCTGTAGTTCCCAGACAGTTTGGTAACTGTTTGATATAATTATTGTGTCTCATAAAAAATAAATTTTATACAGTAATACTCTAGCCTGCTGTGCTGCTTCACTTCAAAATAACTTATGGCTACTAGATTCCCCTGTACAGTATTGGTCCCCAGCAGTAATAAAGTTGTCATCAAGAGGTGATGATAGACCACTTTGCATTGTTATAACTGCTTTTTTGTATTATAACTGTTTGAAACTTTATGAGGTCTTCATAAATGTGATCAATTGCAATAATAAAGTTGTGAGGCATTTGTGGCACCTTATTTTTCTCTGCCTCCTTGCTTGTTGGTCTAATGTCTGTGATTGTATCACTGACTGCCATAGAGCTCTGGGCTATGAAAGAAACAACCAGATTAGCTTCTAGACTTGTTCCCTGGCTTCCAGGTACTTCCCAGTAGTTTCTTCATGTAACTGTAAACCTATCAAGTTGAAGCAATACAGGGATAACTTTTGTGTCCTACATAAACTAGGAGAGGCAAGTCTACACTCTAGGTAAGTTCATTTTTCTTTTTTTCCCCAATATTAGGAACATATTTTGTTATTTTATTATATGTTAAATTATGTCTTATTATATGTTAAAATATGTTAAAACATATTTTGTTATTTTAGTGATTGAATTAAAGTTTTTGTTTGATTTTCATTATACAAATAACATAGGAAAAATGTCCATTTACTTAAATAGAAAAATACATATTGACAAAATGATAAAGTCATCAAAAAAGATACCTCTAAGAAAAGATACTGCTCTACAACAGTCACAGGGAAATGTAGTCCAATTTTTTTTTGATAAATAAATAATTTTCATGATAGCTAAAGTGTTACATATGGTAAAGTGGAAATATCCCTACCATATTTCTACAATGCCCTGAAGCCTAGTCCCCAAGCACGACACAATATTAGCTCCAGAGACAAAATACCACTTTTTGTGCTATTTGAGTTGTTTGGTTTTTTTTAAGATTTTATTTATTTATTTGACAAATAGAGATCACAAGCAGAGAGGCAGGCAGAGAGAGAGAGAGAGAGGAGGAAGCAGGCTCCCTGCTGAGCAGAGAGCCCAATGTGGGGCTCGATCCCAGCACCCTGGGATCATGACCCGAGCTGAAGGCAGAGGCTTTAACCCACTGAGCCACCCAGGCGTCCCTTGAGTTGTTTTTTTTTTTTTTTTAAATGTATTTTTTCTCTATCCTAGAAAAAATTTCCTTCTCTTCTTTTGAAATTCCATACCACAAACCCAGTTCGAATATGTATAAAGTAGAAAAGTGAGTTACATTTGGGCTGGATTATTTCTATTGATTCATTCAGAAATAAGTTAATTGATAAATACATTTTTTGAAAAGCTAATCAGGGGCGCCTGGGTGGCTCAGTGGGTTAACCCTCTGCTTTCGGCTCAGGTCATGATCTCAGGGTCCTGGAATCGAGTCCCACGTTGGGCTCTCTGCTCGGCAGGGAGCCTGCTTCCCCCTCTCTCTCTGCCTGCCTCTCTGCCTACTTGTGATCTCTGTCTGTCAAATAAATAAAAACTTGAAAAGAAAAGCTAATCAAACACATTCATTTGAGTAGTATCTGAAATTAAAATTGTAATCAATAATGTAAATATAAAAGTTAACATATTTTATAAAATCATGTACTTCATGTTTTATATAAAATGTTATATACAGTGTAATTAACTCATTTTATTAATTATTGCCAATATTAAACTGCAGTTTAATAAAACAATTATATTGTAAATTAGGAAGACTTCAATTTATACATATTTAAGATGTGTTTTCACTTGTGAAGAAAAACATTGGTAGTCTGAAAAACATCTACAACAATAAAACACTTTGATTCCTATGCCTTTGTTCCTATAGCATATAATGTAGAAACAGATTTAAGCATTAAATATCATGCTTTGAACTACATGCTTTTTTAATTCCTCCTGATTTATCAAATGATTTTGACAGGAAGTCACAACATTATAAGCAATTCATACCCTAAAAAATTAACACCATTTTTATTAATTTTGTTTTCATTAACCGTCCAATTGATTATAATAAGGATGATAGGTGAAAAATACTCTTTTTAATAAATGCATTCAGTATGTCAGTGAATTGTCTTCAGATGCTATCCTGTGACTTCCAAGAAGTTTTCTGATTTCTTGTGGGCACGCTGACACGACATTGTTGTGAGATTAAGTCAGAAATCCTGGGATTTCTTAATAATTACATGAACTCAAAGCATGTAAGAAGTCTACCTGAGATTATGTGAACTCTTTAATTTTGGGCATGTTTATCATGGGATAGAAAAGATGTCTAAGAAAGTGTGGTATTTTCATACACTGGAACCATACTTGTTGGTAAAGAACGTTGGGTGCTAGAGTTAAGCCCTGGACTCCTTGCTCACAAGGTGCTACTGGTAAGAAGAAAGATGAGAGCACAAATTAAGGAACAGTTTTCTGATACTTACAATTAACTAAAACCAGGTGGAGCTCTTTGAAAGGCAAAAAGTTTTCATCATTGAGGGTGCCTAATAAATGTTTGAGTAATCACACCTAAAAGATGTTGAAGCGAGAATAAAAAGCATCGGCATGTGACTGGAGTCGATTCCCTCTATCTCATGAAAGTTCGCTTATTGCTAGAAATAGAGTTTGCCCCACTCACACCTCCATTCTTTCCTTACTATGTTCATCTCATGAACACTACTGCATCCTGACCTCCCGCTGTTCTAAATTATCCAATTATTTTAGATAGATAGTAACTCTAAAGGTAGAGGGCAACTGTGGGGTAGTGAAAAATTACTGCATTTTACATCAATTTTATGAAATACAGACTTTCACAATCCCTGTCAAAAGAGAACTTAGCAGTACTTAATTCCTGCCTTAATTATCTCTATAGATTATGCTTTTTCATAAGCTCTACAAATTCAAGGATGCAGATAATTTGGAGACTATCCAGGAAGAAGCAGTGAAAATGATTAAGATGCTGGGAAATTGGCTCTGTTATTAAAAGAGAAAGAATCAGATAGACTGACTGATGGCAATGGGTGTTTTCAAGTAAAATTAAGTGTATGCATAAGATTTGTAATTCATTTTTTCTTGATACCCCATAAAGACACAAAGAACATTTGATTAAATTGATAAAAAGTCCTAAATGTACACTGATTTTAAAGATGTGACAAAACTTGGACATCAGAAAAAACAAATTAGAATAGTAGTTTCCTTTATTAAAAAAAAAAGGATTTCTTTCAAAAGCAAATATATCACTCACTGTTTGACAGAGACAATGGAGGCAGTGAATAATAACATTTTAGGACCTCTTTCTAAATGAAGAACAATTAAAAGCAAAAAATTAAAAATCTCTTTTGAAGTAATTTAAGTCTGTGAATATATTGTACAGTAACTTAATACAGCTGTAGAGAATGGTGTGGTCTGTGTTTTGAGGACTCCAGAATGGACATTTAGTATATACATGGGTTTGTGAGTCAAGACTGATAAATGGAAGCAGAAGTTGAAACTTGTGGCTGTGACCACATTTCAGCCTTAGGATGTTTTCTGCCTTCCACAAAGAGTTAACTGCACATGACTTTACATTTGAATTAAATGTTCAAGGTTAAAATTTAGAAATTTAAAAGATTTTACATTAAAATATAGGTTTCTGGCTCCTGGGGGTGGGGGAGGAGACTGTAGGATAACATGACTATGGTCTGCATTCTTACCTGAAAATGAGTGGGTAGAGTTGTACAATAGGATCTATTCCTTGAGATAAATCTCATGCATTTTTGCTCACCATGATTTTCTCTATTCCCTACTGTTGAATAGATTCCTGTTGTATATCAAAGCCTCATCTGAGTCATCACTCATCATCTTAGAGCAGTTCTATTTTACTAATTTATTTGTCATCTGTATTCATTTATGGAAATTCTTGACTTAGCACATTTTGTGCTTTCACATAGCCTATAAGAGAATTCAACAATTCCATCTCTCCTGGGCATAAATTGAGAAGTTCTTGTTATTAGTATTTACTTACAGATGAAAAATATGTATTTCCTAAAGGTCAGTGAAATATTGACAGTTGAAGCAAGGAGAGATTAAGATATTACCATATTGTTGGGCTCTGACAAATCATTATGGATTATTATCAAATTGGCTTTTTGTCACCAGTCATTCTAAGGTCATACAGCAACTAGGATAAATAATATTGTGTTCCTTCACTCTCATATTTTCTTTACTGCTTTCCTCTGATTTTAATTTACTGAATAAATAACATTAGAAAAGCCAGAACAAACAAAAATATAACAAGAAAGAAAACTGGCAAACAACTCTTCTTTTATTACCTTTATTTTCATCAGCATTCATATTTTAATACTGATAATTATAATGTGGTCACAATTTTCCATTTAAATTATCCATATTTTTAAAACCTACCATGCTTTCAACACTTAATTAACAAATTTCAAATGGGCAATTATTATGTCATAATATCTTCTAAGAACTAAGCATAAAAGCATTAATAAACCACTCTCTTCACTTAACTGGCATTCTAATGGGGAAGATGCACAATAAGCAAGACAGATAAGTCAATTACATAATACGTTATTTTTTTATTGTTGTTGACTATATTCCCTATATTGTACTTTTCATCTCTGTGATTTATTTACTTTATAACTGGAAGTTTGTACCTCCTAATCCCTTTCATCTATTTTGCCCATCCCTCCTGCCCTTCCCCACTCAACAACCACCAGTTCGCTCTCTGTATTTTGAATCCATTTCCAGTGTTTTGTTTGTTCATTTGTTTTGTTTGTTAGATTCCACATATGAGTGAAATCATATGGTATTTGTCTTTCTCTGACTTATTTCACTTAGTGTAATACTCTCTAGGTCTATCCATGTTGTTGTAAATGGCAAGTTCTCATTCTTTGTTTTGGTTGAATTATATATATATATATATATATATATATATATATATATATATATATCACATCTTCTGTATCCATTAATCTATTGATGAAAGGTTAGATTACTTCCATGTCTTGACTATTATAAATAGTGCTACAATAAACATAGGCTAAGGTGCATATAACTTTTCAAATTAGTGTTTTCCTATTTGGGGGGTAAATACCTAGTAAAGGAACTACTGATCAGATAGTATTTCTATTTTAATTTTTTTAAGGAACCTCCAAACTGTTTCCACAGTGATTGCACCAATGTACATTATGACCACCAATGCACAAGATCCCTTTTCTCCATATCCTCACCAACACGTGATTTCTTATCTTTTTGATACTAGCCATTTGCCTGGTGTGAGGTGATATCTCATTGTGGTTTTGATTTGTATTTCCTTGATAATTTGTGATGCTCCTCGGAATCACTGTTGGCCATCCATAGGTATTCTTTTTAAAAAAAATGTCTTAAAAAATTTCTATTCAGGTCCTCTGCTCATTTTTTAATTGGATTATTTGGGAGTTTTTGGTGTTTAGTTTATAAAATCCTTATATATTCTGGATATTAACCCCTTATTGGATATATCATTTGCAACTATCTTCTCTCATTCAGTAGGTTGCCTTTTCATTGTGTTGATGGTTTCCTTCACGTGCAAAAGCTTTTTATTTTGGTGTAGTCCCAATATTTTCTTTTTGCTTTTGTTTCTCCTGCCTGGAGAGACATATCTATAAATACATTGCTAAGGTCAGTATCCTAGAGACTACTGCTTATGTTTTCTTTTAGGAGTTTTGTGGTTTCAGGTCTCATATTTAGGTCCTTAATTCATTGTGAGTTTATTTCTGTGTATGGGGTAAGGAAGTGGTCCAGTTTCATTCTTTGGCATGTAACTTTCCAGTTTTCCCAGCATTATTTGTTGAAGAGATAGTCTTTCCCTATTGTATATTCTTGCCTTCTCTGTTGTAGATTAATTGACCTTATAATTGTGAGTTTATTCTCAGGTTCTCATTTTGCTCTATTAGTCTATGTATATATTTTTGTGTCAGTATCATACTGTTTTGATTACTATAGGTATGTAGTATATATTGAAATCTGGAATTGTGATACTTACAGCTTTGTTCTTCTTTCTCAAGATTGCTTTGTCTATTGGGGCCTTTTGTGGTTCCATAAAAATTTTAGGATTATTTATTCTACTTCTGTGACAAATGCTATTGTTATTGCATTGAATCTGTAGATTGCTTTGGGTAATATGGACATTTTAACAATATTAATTGCTGCAATCCATTAGCATGGTTTATCTTTCCATTTGTTTGTGTCTTCAATTTCTTTCATCAGTTCTCATAGTTTTCAGAGTACAAGTCTTTCATCTCCTTGGTTAAATTTATTTCTAGACATTTTGTTCTCTATGCTAATTTTGTATCCTACAAATTTACTGAATTCACTTTTTTATTGCGTTATGTTAGTCACCATACAGTACATCATTAATTTTTGAAATATTTTATTTATTTAAGAGAGAGAGAGCAAACAGGAGTGATGGGGAGGGGCAGAGGGAGAGGAAGAAACAGACTCCCTGCTGAGCAAGGGGCAATCACAGGATGCTGGGATCATGACCTGAGCCGAAGGCAGATGCTCAACTGACTAAGCCACCCAGGAGCCCCTTTACTGAATTCATTTATTAGTTCTAATAGTTTCTTTGGTAGAGTCTTTAGGGTTTTCTATATATAGAATCATATTGTCTGCAAATAGTGACAGTTTTACTTCTTCCTTACTAACTTGGATGCCATTTTTATCTTTTTCTGGTCTGACTGCTGCAGCTAGGACTAGTGGGGAAGACATACAATGAGCAAGACAGATAAGCCAATTACATAATGCATTAGATTAGTTTTAAGTGCAGAACAGAAAAACATTAAGGGAAGGATATATAAAATATTAGAGTAAAAATTAAAATTTTTCCAAGGTTGATCAGAAGCTAACTTTTAATATGAAGCTAACTTTTAAATCAAGATCCAATGGAGCTGAAGGGCGCTTAGTTGTACAAATAATACCTAATTAAATGCTTGTTTAATATTGCCACATATTATGTATTTTTATCATTTTGTTTGCATTAATTTACCAAACTGAGCACTATAATTCATTTTACAACACCAATATTTCTGGACTCTGATACTATTGCAAAATGTTGCAATTTTTAAAACATATACAAAGCCAACACAACAATAAAAAAAAGAATTCTTTAAAGATTTTTTTAAAGATTTTTTAAAGATTTGTTTACCCATTTGAGAGAGAGAGAGAAAAAGCATGCATGTGGGGTGAGGGACAGAGGGAGAGGGTCTTCAAGCACTGAGCACAGAGCACTATGCAGGGCTCAATACCATGAATGAGATCATGACCCGAGAGGAAACTGAGAGTAAAATGTTCAACCGACTGAGCCACCCAGGTGCCCCAACAAAAATGTACCTTAACTGGGTGATGATAAGGAGGTTAAATACATAGTAACAAGTTTTTGAGCTGAACATTTCAGATCTCTGCACTTTATGTATGTTACATCAACACAGGAACTGGCACTACAACTACTACATCTCCATTAAAAGCCCTACTACTACCATATCTTCTCTGACCACCATAGTCATCCAAATTTTCAGTTTGAGCATTTATTAAATCTCAGGCATGTATAAGAAACTTTGCATTCATTATTTTATTTAATATTTATTAAAACTCTTTGTAATTGACAGGGTTTTCCCTAGTTTACAGAATAGGATGTTTAAGATCTAGATGTTAAGCCACTTGCCCAAAGTAACAAGATAGAGACTACTGCCAAGTATAGAGTATAAGATATAATACAAAATTCACACACCTTAATGTAGTGGGTAAGACAATATTAAAATTCATATTAATAAATGCTTTTTAATTAGTCTCCATGTTTCTTCTATATTAGGACATATTTCCATGTGTTTTTGTTTTTTTGTTTTTTGGGGTTTTTTTGGTTTGTTTTCTGGGGTGATGGGAAATAACTACATAAGAGAAGTGATTCTGAAGCTTTTTATCTGGCACTTACTCTTAAATTTATTGATGACTCCAAGGAAATTTTGTTTATATCAGTTATATGTATCAATATTTACCACAGTAGAAATTGAAACTGAGGCACTTTAAAAATATTTACATAAAAATTAATTCTAAAATAGCACTATAAATCATTATATTCTAACGAAAACAAACTATTTTAGTGGGAAATATCTGCACATAAACAATAACCATGAAAATGGTGACTTTTTTTTTTTTTTTTTTACATTTTTTTGGAAATCTTTATTGTCAGGTTTCTGGATTCTCTCAATTTTCATATCTGCTTCTGCATTCTCTGTGTTTCAGTATCTTACACCGTGCAACCTCTGGATATCTCCCTGGACGCTCATAAAAGAATGAATGAAAAAGGCATCTTAGTACTATTAGGAAAGTAGTTTTGACCTTGCAGGCCCCCTGAAGTGAGTACCACACTGTAAGAATTGCTGTCCTGAGGAAAACCATGTGAGATACTGAGGAGAAATAAAGAAGGAAGAGAATAGTAAATATAACAGTGGAATCAAAGGGGAATTTATTTGCTGTTTAGAGCTGAAGTGTTAGTGGTGCCAAGAAAATCCAGTGACTCAGTCATTAGAGGAAATCTGCTATTGATCACCTATATCGTCTCAGGTGCATCACATAACTATTCCAGGGACTTGCAGTTTCAAATAAGAGATTTAAACTATAGTCTCAAGCTTCTGTGATGTGAAGATTCTATCATTTTGCAAAATCAAGACATTCTTGGGGCTTCTTCCCACTGCTAACTGAAAGGTTTTGCATAGCAGTCGAAGCATATATATAAGAATAAGAATGTTTGGGAGTGTAATTGGTCTTATCTGAGGTCTCTAAGATGGTTATTGCTCCTTGAGGACCAGAACTCTTTAAGATAAGAAAAGATGGATAAAGAAATTTGGGATTAGCTATTGGGTCCCAGAATAGATACATTTAAATCTTTTAACAACTAGGAGTGGTTGTTAAGCCTTTTAACCAGAAAAGTTGTTCACATGGCAGAGAATTCACTGGCAAGTAAAATAGGGTAATGGAGACTGGGATCAACCTTGGTATAATTTGAGGGCTCTTTGGTCATGGTCACTTTTTTTTTTTTTAAGATTTTATTTATTTATTTGACAGACAGAGATCACAAGTAAGCAGAGAGGCAGAAAGAGAGAGAAAGGGAAGCAGGCTCCTCACTGAGCAGAGAGCCCGATGCGGGACTCGATCCCAGGACCCTGGGATCATGACCTGAACTGAAGACAGAGGCTTTAACCCACTGAGCCACCCAGGCGTCCCTCATGGTCACTTTTGATAGACATCTACACATGGTTTGTATTTAGTTACTGCTTTATATAGTTACTAGTTACCTGATATTCTTACTCCTTTTAGCCATATTTGTGTATACATTTAGGATATATAACCATAGCAAAATGGTCAAAACAATGAATTAAACATTAGAACAATAGTTTGAACTAAACTACAAACTGTATTTGAATTTTACCATTTTTCCCCTAAAATACTTTTTCTGTTCCAGCATCCAATCCAGGATCTCATATTGTATTTAATTTCCATGTTTCTTTAGTTTCCTCCAGTTTGTGACAGTTTTTCAGTCTTTCCTTGCTTTTCTTGACTTTGGCACTTTTGATGAATATTAGTCAGTTTGGATTAGCCTGATGTTTCCTTGTGATTGGAATGATATTATGAACTTTTGTCAAGAATATGATACAAGTGATGTTATGTCTTTTTTAGTATAGCATATCAGGGGCACAATGTCAGTGTGTCTTATTACCGTGTTGTTTACTTTGACCAACTAGCTAAGGTGGTATCTACCAAGTTATTCTGCTTATATTGTTAACAATTTTCCCTTTGAAAAATATTACTTTGAATTTGAATTAATTTGAATTCCCTTTGAAAAATATTAATTTATTTACCTTGAAACTGCAGATATCCTTTTTCTCCTTCCATTTGAGCCTCCTGATTTTGGCACCAATCAGTGGGTCTTGCATGCAACAATTATCACTTTGTCGTACCTATAATGATAATTTTGGATTTTACACATTCCTCTTTTATTATTACTTGGAATTCTTATGTAAGATGAGGAGCTGCCATCTGTTTCTTCTCTCTCATTTATTTATTTTTTCAACTATATATTTATATCCATATGAACTCATCGATATTTATTTATTCTATGAGTTATAACCCAATGCTATCATTATTTATTCTGTCACTCAAATTATTCCAGCTTTGAACCATTCAGCTCGTTCACATCCTTCAGGTTGGCTTCTGTGTCCTTTTGACATGCTCTCATTTTTTTTCCCTACAATGTTCCTTTAATTCCTAGAAGATATATTTGCAAATAAAAACACTCACCTAATCTACTTTTTAGTGACATTTTTATCAGAAATAAGAAAGTCACTTTTTAAAAGGAAACCCATTCCGTGCAGAGTTTGCAAATGCTTGACAATCTTTCCATTTTAAATGATTGCATTACCAAAAACTAAGCAACTGTATCATCTACAAAAAGTTATGTAGAGACATTTAACAAATAAAAGATTGTCATCTATTCACAGTTATCCTGTGAAGGTCCTTCTAGTGAAGTTTTACCCTGGTTTTTAAGACTCTTAAAAAAATTAGGATGCAATATGTTTCATTTGCTTTGTAAGAAAAATTTCTTGACATTATAACAGAAATTTTTCAAACAGATTTTTACATAAAGCTTTGCACAATAGTTAAAAAGAGAGAAAAATAAGTAACCTAAATTATCATGTAGCATGGCTGAAATATTATTTTCATTTTGATCTATGTCCTTTATGGACAATCATTTTCAGTTGACAGATAGTAAACCACATAGAGAAATTAACTTAACTCAGAACCAGATATTGGGGCCAATGGATCACAAAACATCTAATCAGTATTTTTAAACTTCAAAATAAATTTAATCAAATTTCTCTCACTAACATTATTGACATGTTATATACCATTAGAAAATATAACAGATTTTAAAAATTTTATTTATATCTTGAACTCACAGTTTTCACATTTCATAATGTAAATAATATATTACAATAAAATAATACCTATAAGATTCATAAATAAATACGCATATATCAAAATGTAGTCACTTTTTAATAATGGAATCATCAAAAATTTGAAGAGTGCTCCAAACTTATTTACACTACCTGGAAAGCTATAATTCTACACATAAAAGTTACAGACTTTTCCTCTATCTTGTAACAAAGGCTATTATTTGTAGAAGCCACAACCCAAAAGGAAAACTTTAAATTCAGCCTTTACTTGATCCCTGTGCCCTGCCAACTTGTTTTCTGAGAATTGAGTATCTATGAACAGATGGCAGCAGGAGGAAGAAGGGGTACCAGTCCTCCACCTGACTCATAAATGAATAGCTAGTCCATTTTCTAGAGGTGTAGAACACAGGTTTCTGAGTCTGCAAATGAAAAATGGAATTTATGGTATTATTTCAGGATGGTGAGAGTTTTCAGGAGATTTCTGGGCATCTTCTGATAGAAAACATAAATTAGTTTTTTTTTTCCCTCTCTTTTTAAACCAGGTATGTTCGTTAGAGCATCATTCCAACTTCTCAAATTATGTTGATTATCAGTTTTATAGTTTAGTGTTATGAGCTTTTGCATTTTTGTTGTGGTTATTTTTATGTCTTTGATAGAATTTTAATAATAAAATGAGAGTGAGCAATTGTAGGAAGATAAGGGAATATAACACTGGGAATGTATATTGGTGTTTTATTGTTTTCTGTAAACATTTTCAGTTTCATTTATGTTTCTGCAAATATAATTGTTCAAAGATACTTCCTTACAAAAACTCCAATCTGAGATTATCCTAACTGCATTAAACTAATTGAAAAGATATACCAAACTGATTTATCTCAGTTAGGAGTCAGAACATAAATAACACATTTTTTGGCATAGTCTTTTTTTTTTTCTTAACATTAGAAATCACCAGATGTAGGAAAATATTCACAGCAGAAATACCAAGAATTTATATAATATAATTCACCTTTTTTAAAATTCATCTTACCTGCTTTAAGAATTAATAAAGATGAAATATTTATATTTCAATGAGCATTTCTCCCTTCAACCCCTTTCATCTTTAATTTGGTCCTGCAGGGTGAAAAATGCTTTGAGCTATGTTACAGATCTCTGAACTTCATAGAAGACTGGTATTACATCATCCTAATGAGAAATCCACTCCAAATATCAAAAAAGCATAGAAATATATCCCAGGAGAAAACTCCAGATATTGAAATTACTTCAAGTTGGACTGGAGAGTAATTCAATTAAAATTTTTGTAGACCTCTGTTAAGAGAATGGCCTGGATTATTTAGTCATCATTTACAGGTCCATCCTTAAGCAAAATAAGAAGTTAGGAGTTTGTCTTAAATAGCTTTCAGTTTCCTCCTTTAGTGTTTTTGTTTGTTTTTTCATTGGTTTGCTTTAATTTAGATGTCCAATCTTCTGCAGACCCCATTCCAGTATAGATTTTTCACAAGGAGAAAATAATAAGAATAATAATTAGAATTAGAATAAATAATTTAAAATAATTAGAACCAGTTCATCTAAAGATATTGAATTAGAATTGAATTAGCATTTATTCGAAACCCAGTGTCACATATATTATTTCTCTGCGCAGCTACAAAAGCTCAGCTTTGGACATTTTACTATCAAATTTTAATAGGAGATGGGGTTAAAACTCAAAAAGATTAAACAACTTCCTTAAAGTTGCAGTGCAAAAAATTCTCAGATCCTGAGGTACAAACTTAAATTATCTCTCTCAAATTCTAGATATATATTGTTACATCATTTTTCCTCAAAAATGTTTCAGGAGTATATTTCAGAGTTTGCAGGCTCCATTTAGTTTGCCCTCAAATCATGTACACAGCATTGACAAAACATGAACACTCTAGAGTCTTACTATTCAGGTTTAAACCCCAGTGCTGACATTTGCTAACTATGTGAATTTGGGTGAACTGTACTCAGACTCTCTTCATCTCAATATGTTGAACAAGAAAATATGCACAAAAAATAAAATCCATTCAAGAACTTACTAAGAGAATTACAAAGTAATTTATGTAAAACATTAAGCACAATACCTGTAACCAAAATATTACCTAAAAATCCTTGAGTTAAATAATTTATTAGACTGTCAACTCCAGTAGAGCTAAAGAAGGGTTTTTTTTTTTAAACTGCAGATATAGCAGTTAAAAGTATATAGAATATACTATAAAAGTACATAAAGATATACTATAACTTCACTCAGCCCAGTCACTGGCACAAAGTAAGAAACTCAGCTACTTATGGAATAAATAAATTAATGAATTAATGAATCAATGAATCAATGAGTGCAGTGTCTTGTCCAAATGACTTGCTTGTTGAAAATAGTAATAAAATTCTATGAGATTTTGATTGATTCATTGTCATTAATCTGTTCCAGATGCTTGAAACATATGGATGTTCAATAAATATAAGTTAAAATGCTGAAGCCTATGTTTTTCATGGAGAGTCAGCAGGTTTTCAGTAGGGGTATTTCATTATTAAGCCCTGTTACTTTCTCTTTCACCTGTTAAAGACATGTCAGGAAAAATATAAGATTTTGAAAATTTCATTGAATTTTACTCTTTACAACTTCATGCAATAGAACTGGTTATGTCTATAGTCTATGAACCATTTTTACGATGCTGGTTAATGGGGCTTTTATAAGACCTGTGCTTTAACATCTCTTGAGTGTCAATGTCTACAGGTATAGTCCTGACAAATTAAATAATAATGTTAAGTGGTGTGAAACGGTAGGTGTTTTGGAAACCCACCTGTGTTTAATTTTTACCTTAATTACTCAAAATTTATTTTGGATAAACTGGATGCATACCAGCCTGTCACTATGAATAAACACATTTTTGCCAAACTTACAATATAATTTTATTTTGTTACATAGAAAAATGACATAATTGGGCAACTGTCTAACCAAGGATTCCCAAAGAGTGCCTCAATAATAATATCAACATTTTTGACAAACATTACCTTAAAAGTTACAGACTTAAATATGTTACTGCAATTCTGTAAATCAGTTCAAATCATAGACTTAATTAGATGAACACTTTCTAGGAAGTTTGTCTGCTCACCTTTAGCAGGAAATTGCATGACTTGGGAATGCTTGGGTAAGCAGTAGAAAATATCTGCTATGAAAAATTCTAGATAGTAAATAGTGTGGGTGAATTCTATGACGTAGACATTGGGGATGTCAGTGATCCATAATTATTTCTGAAGATTACTTTGTCTACAGATGTTCTTTGCATCCAGTTCTATAATGAATCAGACTAGTCAGTTATTTACAACTGATTAGGCTCCTGAATTTGTATAGGAATATGCTGGCCTCTCCTCTCCATTTGCCAATGATTTGTATAAATCTACTCCCAATCAGAAAACTTGCAATTTGTACTCCAGATTCTTGCCAAAGCACATAATCTGAAATCTCAGCTACCTACCTTTTGTGAAAATCTCAGGAGAGACAGAAAGTGTCAAGAACAATTGTTTCAAATGTAGGAGGTGCATTCATTTATCTATATATTTCAAATTTTACCTTCAGGGAAAGTCAGGGTAAAAATGGTTCAAACCTGTACTGAAATATTTGACCTGTTGTTATAAAATTGCTTTTTCAGCTTATGTTTAAGAGTGAGGAACGTTGTTAGGAAAAGGGAAATTTTTTTCATGGTTCATTATGCTATAACACAAGAAGTCTCTGGACTAAAAATAAATAAGTTAATTAAAATAAATAATCAGTTTTATTATATATATTATATATATGTAAAGTATAAGTATTTCAATATTTAAAATAATAAATATTAATTGTTTATGTATATGCTGTTTATTTTTATATATTTCCTCTGAGCCACTTTTATGTTTTTAACTAATGAACTCATTGTATCTTATACCTTATGATGTATATATTTTTTTGTCTGTTTATTTTTGTCTTCTGGGAGCTCAGAACCAAATTTTTAGCCCATGTCATTAAAAAAAAAAAAATTTTGCAAATTTTTATTCACAAGTTTACCCCACTTTTATTTTATTTTTCTACATCTATTACTATTTTCCTTAATTTTTCATTGATTTAAAGAAATAAATTTTCACCTAATTATATATATATATATATATATTTAATTATATTTTTATAAAAATTACATATACAAAATACATACATAAGCACATACCCAGGGTACAAGAGGCTTTGCTGTAATTCTGTTGCCCATGCTCTTGCCCTGGTCACAACAAAGTTCTTTTAGATTATCTAATACATATGTTCTCAATTTTAAAGTCATCTGACCTCATAGTAACATTTAGTTCTCACCTTACCACCCAGACTTTATAAAAGGCACTTCCTTTGGCTTTCATGCACAGTGCTTTTCAGGATTTTCACGATTTTCCCTCTTTTTTCTCATCTCTTGGACCTTCCCATAACTTCATTTGTGAGCTCTTCATTTTCTCATCTGTCAAGTGTTGATGTCCCTTTCTTCCTTTGCCATTTGAAATATTCAAATGGAACGATCACATCTGTTTGTATAGTTCCAATTATCACTTGCTGATTATTTAAAAATTCCAAATATCTAAGCTAGCATCTCCTCTGCATTTCACACACAGTTGATTGTTGCCATAAAAATCTTAAAATCAGCATGTCCAAAATTAACTATGACCTTCCCTCTCCAATCTGTTTTCCCTCCCAACTTCCCTATATCAATTTTCTAGCCTAGAACTAGAAAATCACTTTTAAATCAACACTCACTATATGAGCCATATTCAGTCAACTACCAGATTCGGACACCTCCAGATACAAATATTTCCCAAATTTACCTTCTCTTCATTCCCCTCAACTGCTGCAGGTCAGACCAATGCCTTCTCTCTCCGGCGTTATGATAACATCCCCTAAATAGTCTCCTGGTCTTCACTGAAGCCTCTTCTCAATCCGTTCTTCAGTCTGCAAATGGATGTGATTCCCTGTGCAACCTGAATGAGGACCTCGTGGTAGATGGGAACATGAAAGGCCAAGAAATGGATAGAAGCCCCTGGTAGAATCCACTGAGAGATGTAGAGTGATAGAAGACATTGCTGAGGAGTTTGAACCCAATCAAAAAATTCAGGGCTTATTTAGCCAGAGTAAGCACATAAGCCTTTTATTCTAAGAGAAGTAGGATTGTACAGAAAGATTTTAGTGAAGAAAACAGCAAGATTACTTTTAAAATAAAGTACTGTGCTAACAGCAGAATCCAGTCTGTAGCAGTGGTCTACCAAGTAAGGTATGCAAGCTGATATATTAGAAGGAAAGAAAAAAAAAAAAGAAAAGAAAATAGAGCTACTATTTAGGTAGTCTCATTCTTTTAAATATCTATTTTTTGTACTTTTTAAATAACCAAAAGGCATATATTGGGGCGCTGCTCAGAAATAATTTTCTGTAAGGATTAATGGTCCATAGAATGTGTAGATAATTTGTATAGATGGAGGGAAACCATTTAGGCAGCTATTTCATTAGATAAATGGAGAGTATCTCATATTATATTGGTAATGGCTAAGATAGAGTCAAATGGATTAATGAAAGAGATATTTAAAAGAAAAGTCCCCTCCTTTATAATTATGGTCTAAATTAAAATGGACTGTAATAACACCACAACATTTTCTAGTAATAATAAACATCACCTTGACAACCAAAGTTTAGAAGGGTTAAGCTTTAATGTTTTCATTCATTTTAGATCATCCTTATTAACTTGCTTTAGGAGTCAGAAAAGACAGAAGAAAAATAAACTAAAACCTGAAAAGCTTATAATGTTAGTAGTAACCTCTTAAAAAAATATGTTAAGTCACCTGATTTCTGAAGCTCATGGCAACAAAGAACAAATATGAGAAAGTGCCAGTCTGGCTAAGCTCTAAATAATGATTTAGAGTTTGCCCATAGTAAACAGCCTTCTTTATTCCCCCTACAGTCCAGTTTTGAATTTGTTTTTCTTGATGATGACCATGAAAATCTACCAGCCGTTCACCAATGTTTTAATACATCAAATTGTTTAGGAACTTCAAAATATTTATAATATTACCCCTTTCTTCAGAATTCCTATAAAATTGTCTTTCGTTTGATATAACAAAGTTACATTTCTAAAAATTCCAAAAGGTAAAGAGATTTATTTTGATTTATAATAAGAATTTTTAATTCTTCCCAATCTCCTTTAAATCATCATGTTGATTTATGACATATTGTGTTTTTTAATTTAATTAACGTATAGTGTATTATTAGTTTCAGGGGTATAATTTAGTGAATCATCAGTCGCATATAACACCCAGTGCTCAATACATCAAGTGCACGCCTTAATTTCCATCACTCAATTACCACATCCCCCCACCTCCCCTTCCCCTCCAGCAACCCTTGGTTTGTTTACTGGAGTTAAGAGTCTCTTATGATATGCCTCCCTTTCTTTTTTTTAATCTTTTCTTTTTCCTTCTCTTTCCCTATGTTCATCTGTGTTTTCCTAAATTCCACACATGAATGAAATCATATGGTATTCGTCTTTCTCTGACTGACTTATTTCCCTCAGCACAGTACTCTCTAGTATCCACATTGTTGCACAGTAGGCTATTAAAACCCAGAATGGGAGAGGTTAGAGCTTTATTATAAAACCAAATTGTTATAATAACCTTAGTTTTTTGTAACACAGTCCTGTATCATGGGCAAAAACAATTCTATAATATACAAATTTTATATTCCTTAGAGTGCTCATTGGGGAAAGATAACCCACTGGGCACAAAAGCTACATGTTTTTCTGAAAAAATTTTATATTCATACCCTATAGTTGGCCAGTATCTTATTTTCACTTAAAAGCTTTATATATTAGCTTCTTTGATTCATTAATCTGCTAAATAAAAGAAGCAAGATAAAGAAAATATTACATTTAATATAATTATAGTACTTCTGAAAGTATATTTAAAACATCATCTCTAGATCTTTTTTCCCCATTTGTTATTTTGATGGACTGAAAACTGCCTTTTAGGTAAGTTAAAGACTGAAATTTTATTTCATATCATTTTGTAGCCATTCTTCTCACTGTAAAAATGCAATACACTGAAAAATCAAATTTAAGATATAATTCTTCTGAATTATTTTCAAAACCATACTTGAAATTCATAATAGTTTTACATTTTCAAAATGTGTCATTTAATATTTGAAGTGTTTCTAAGAATAACATATTTATAATTCTTAAGGAAGTACAAAATCTAAGTATTAAGTAAATTTCAAACTTCAGCTCTCTTTATGAAAATCAGTATGAATGCAGAGATAAACTACATTTCAGTAACAGGCTAGAGGTTTGCCAGTGAACCTTTTCAAACTATTCACATTATTTTCTGATGGCAAAGACATCTCAAAAGAAGCATGATATGGTCTATGAATACCATCAAACCTCCTTGCTATCTTACATTCAGCAATGGATGGTAGATTTGCTTTTTATGACAAGATGAATATATTCCAAATGCAGCTGTTATAAAAGTAGCTGACATTATGAATAAGAAATGGGAAGAAGGGCATTTCTGTGGAAGCTAATTTTAGGAAACTAGACAGGCATCAGTTATTATTCAGAAGAGTCAAGGATTATCTGAAAATCTAATACAGACTGTAACCACTACCACTGACTCTTTACTAGCCATGTCTTCATAGTAATGCTCGATTAGGCCAAAGAAGATGAAAAATAATTTGCTTGCAAAATCTTAGAAACCTTCTTGAGCTTGTGATGCCTGCCAGCAGTATAAGAGCATGTAAAATAATGACTCAAGCTCCAATAAGTATGTAAAATTTGAAAACAATACACATATACAGCATCTACTTGTTCACAACATATCATTTTCTAGACTCTCTTCAGGTATCACTCATCATCATTGAATATAAATATATAATTTATATATACATATATATAAATATATAATTATATATATATAAAATTAAAGAGCATACTTTTAGGAGAGTGTAAGAAAGAGCTTGTATTGCTATGAATTCCAGATCAAAGGTACTTGCCTACAAGTGGTGTTGGCCTTAAGCATTTTCACTCAAATGATTAAGAAACTTAATTATATTTGCAAAATTCCTTTTGCTATATAATACGATGTAATCATGGGAGTAAACTACATTTTATTAACAAATCTTCTTCATATTCAAGGTGTGAGGATTACATAGGATTTGTACACCAGGGAACAGAAAACTGTGGGTCATCTTAGAATTCTTCTGTAGAAAATTTTACAGTTATATACTCCCCTTTCTCTCTTCCCATCACTTTTGCTAATTTCTTATATGTTGCACTTCTTTTTCAACTGAGAAAACTGTACACAGAGTTAGTAAATATTTTTGTTTATATTTACCCCAAGGCAGAGCATTCATATGTGATAATAAACTCTCAAAGTAATCATATTTCCCTAAGCTCAGTAACAATGACATTGGGTAGGATATTTCACAGGATGAACTAAGAAGTACCCAGAACCATGAATATATCATCTTGAGAATGACTTTGGACAAATATCTTGTATTAGTTTCCTGGAGCTACTAGAAATACCACAAACTAGATGGCCTAAATAATAGAAATTTATTACCACACAGTTCTAAAGGCTGAGTTCAGAATCAAAATGTCAGCAGAGTTGGTTCCTTCTGAGGACTGTGAGAGTAAAACTGTTCCATGCCTCTCGTTTACTTTCTGGAAGCCTCAGGCAATTTCTGACTTGTAGATGGTATCCTCCCTGTGTACTGACATCATTTTCCCTCTATGTGCATCTGTATCCAAAATAGCCCTTTTTATAAGGAAACAAGTCTTAATGGATTAGGGCCCAGTCTAATGGCCTCATTTTAACTTAATTAATTCTGTGCAGAGTCTATCTTTAAGTAAGGTCACACTGAGATATGGGGAGTTAAGATTCCAACATACCTCTTTTGAGGAGACACACTAAGTACGTAACATACCTCTTGCTGGTATTGTGAGAGAATTTCCTACTTATATGAAAGGAAATAAAATGAGGAAATGCGTAGTTAAAGTGCAAAACTGGTACTATAACATAAAACTCGATTTATAAAACTGGTGTTAATATAATGCCCATAGTTCTTTTCTTTGGTGCTGTAATGTACAGAATCATCATCCTCTACTATTTAAACAAATAAATAAACCAAGAGAAAACAAACAAAAAATGTCTCAAATTGTTTAACAATTTCAAATTAGCTTTAAATAATTACAGTATACTAAGGAAAATTATCATTAACATGTTAAATGTCTCCATCCACTACCTACTATAAGATCAGTTTTAACAATACACATATATTCAAACATATTTGACTCACAAATAACTCTTTAAAAAAATTTAAGGTATTGTCACAAGTAAACAGTTTACTTATAAAAGAAAGACACCAGTTTCTCAAACAAATAAACTGTGTAAGTATTGATTCACAAACATTAGGGTAAGCACAGCAGCATTCCCGGTTCTCAGGAAGTATACTCTTTATCTGATAAGCTTTGACCTCTACTTACAAAGGGAAAATGTCTCAGTCATTTGATTGCAGTTGAAAAATTTTGAGGAGTTCACTCTAATTTATTTCCAGCTTTGAGTCCTATTCTTGGAGGCTCCTAGGCTCATAATATCACAAACATCCTTTTGTTACTTTTACCATGGGGAAGATGCTCTTTTCAAAGGATTTTTAACTAGCATTCTTAACTAATGGAATAAAAAGAAAATGAAAAATTATTCAAAGAAAAATGTACAATTTACTTTCTATCATTTTACCCCCAGAAACGTAATATATATTAGTCTCATTCCATTCTGACTAGATGGCATCACTCAGAGATATCTTTGATTTGAAGCTGAGTTTTCTAGCCTCCCTGATTTCCACAGTCCCTTATCCTTCAATGTAGATGTTCTGCATTCACAGGATATGAACTATAGTTGATAAAGAGAAGGAAGCAAGGGGAAGGAGAGAGGGAGGGAAATATGAATTCCAGCTTTACTAACAAATATGATCAGGGTGTGATACTCTTTTCTCCACCCCTTCTTCCCTGAGAATGCCTCCTTACTCCTATTTTCTCAGTAGCATCCCTATTATCAGTTAAAAATTATTCGAAGAAAAATCCACTTTTTCTATTACCCCAAAAGTTGCAGATATGTGTATTTTTATCAGGTGAGTAAATCATTTAGATAATTGATAAGTCTCAGGTCAGTTTTGGGAAATTCAATTATCTAACCCAGATGAAAAGGTAGTATGTATCATGAGAATCTATCCTACTTAATGCCTTATATGTATTCTGAACAATTTTTTCCAGCCTATCTTGGAAATGTTAAAGGACTTCAATTCAGGACAAGACCTGATCTTTAATAAATGAAGCAAATGCATTCTGTGCAGTTCACAAATGGCAAATTAAATGGTTTGAGGCATTGTCAATGGATGTTACATGATGCTGCCAGAATCCTCATTACTTTCTTTTTCATGACTGACAAAATTAGGACAATTTTTAACAGATTTGCTAATGTATAAGTTCTACCAGAACCATGTAGACTTCTTAAACTTCCAGAGTAATATAAAAGAGGTAAGGAACACTTTGTTCCTCCAAAACTACAGATTTCATAATGCCAGCTGGTACCATAGAAACAGTGTAATCTCCTAGACATTGCTCAAAAGAATAAATATTGACAATTTTTAGAGAGTTTAGGCCATTTTTTTCTTAAAGGATATGTTACAGTTCTAGATACAAGCCCAATTTACTTGGACTTAACTTATCTCTTGGGACCTTGGCCTCTTGCTCAACAGAGAGTGCTGGCTGCCACTCTGACAAGCCCTTTTGCTTAATATCCCCTGCTCTTGTAGCTTTCTTCACCAGAGGGCTGGGCTCTGACAGTATTCATAGTGCCCACTGCTACAAGAGACACATTTGTACAAGAATGCAGGGGCTGGCCATCTGGAATGGTGGATGTAGCTTCTCCCTTCACTGAAAGTCTCATATAAAAGATTGCACTGTGGGTTAAACCTCTGCCTTCGGCTCAGGTCATGATCTCAGGGTCCCGGGATCGAGCCCAACATCGGGCTCTCTGCTCAGCGGTGAGCCTGCTTCCCCCTCTCTCTGCCTGCCTCTCTGCCTACTTGTGATCTCTCTCTCTGTGTCTGTCAAATAAATAAATAAAATCTTAAAAAAAAAAAAAAGATTGCACTGTGACTCATACGGTCTAGTTTCTCAAGCAGGTACATGAGGAAAGTCAGTAACTCAACTTGAGTGCATAGTGGAATCAATGTGCTTTAAGGCAAATTTTGACCAATGAGAGACAAGACGTAAGGAGGCCTACCAGATAAATGTATTTCCCTTCTTTCTCCACAGTGATCCAGGTAATACAAGACATGTTTGAAGATGACCCACTTGATCTCACAAATGCCCGTGTCTTCTCATGAAGTTGTGGCTAGCTCAGTAATGCATCACATCGCATTTACTTTCCCTGCTAACCTGCCTCACTTCCTTTTCCCCATCGGTTTTACTCCTGGGATTGTAACTCCTAAGAAATTATTATCGTGTTTAAGTTTTGGAACATAGCTTCTAGAGATGTTATTGTCTTTAGTTTATAAATAAGGAAACTGAGTATCTGTTTAGACTGCTGTAATAAAAAATACTATAGACTAGGTAGCTTAAATAGCAAACATTCATTTCTCACAGTTATGGAGGCTGGGAAGTCCAGGATCAAGACACTGGCAGAGTCAGTAGCTAATGATACCCCACTTCCTGGTTCATAGATGGCAGTATCTTCTTACTGAATCTTTATGTGGTACAAGAGGTTAGGGACCTTTCTGGTGTCTCTTATAAAACTGCTAATTCCTGGGGCACCAGGGTGGCTCAGTGGGTTAAAGCCTCTGCCTTCGGCTCGGGTCATGATCCCAGGGTCCTGGGATCCAGCCCTGCATTGGGCTCTCTGCTCAGCAGGGAGCCTGCTTCTCTGCCTACTTACGATCTCTGTCTGTCAAATAAATAAATAAAATCTTTAAAAATATATGTTTAAAAAAACCTGCTAATCCCATTCATGAAGGTTCCCTATGACCTAATCATTTTTCAAATGCCCCACCTCCTAATACCCTAATACTGGGAATAATTATTTCAACATATGAATTTGGGGAGAGAAGGGGACTCAAACATTCAGTCTATGGCAGAAATTGTATGTAGAATGAGTTTAAATTGCAAGTAGTAGAAGATCAAGTTGTAGAGCTTAAGTCCCTGAATTTCTACTTTGAGGCACTTTCCTTTACATTATACAACCTTTAAATATAAATGAGAAAAATACACTTTAAGCAAAAACCCAAATCAACTTGTGAGCCTTAATAGTCCAATTTATCATGTAACCTTAATCAAATTTACTGGAGCTATCCAAACTCCATTTTAATTCGCATGTAGGCACCACTTTTTCCCATTCTGTCAGCTGAGAGGGGAATAAAATGTCCATGCACATCCTCCTCTCTTATTGATGGTGTAATGCAGTGTTCTTTCCTGACATAATGAAAAGGAAGATTGAAATCAGAGGGAGACAGTAACTCCAGAAGAGAAGCAAGACTCCTGCTTCTCCCACACCCCACCCAAGGATAATTCCTGACAAGATCAGATAGCTTCCCCAGGATTGGTAGAAATGCACACTGCAATGCAGCTTTTAAAAGGAGTCTCATATCACCAAGATTCCAGAATTAATTAACTGAATTAGATAATACACTTTTCTTGACAGAACATCCTATAATCCAATTCACATTTTTCTAGCCCTAACTTTGATTTTCACTAATAATCTGATTAATAATTACTCTAAATCCACTCTAATATTTACTGTTGAATGTCATCTGCTTATATTCCTTGTGCTCAGTTCTGTTCAAATGTGTTGTCTGTTCTAGCATCCAATGTTTGAAGAGTATTCCTCTGGTAGAACATCCATGATTTTATTTTACATAGATCCAGCTTTAGGGAACAAGAAATATCTTCAAAGTTTACTTCCTCTTGGGTTAAATGACAACACTTTACGTTACTATCTGTTGGTCCAGTGATTTATTGCTGTGATAACTGTTTTGGAATTAAAAAAATTCACTTGCATACAGAAATGTCACAGATACATGTCCATAGCCTTATCAAGTGGACAATATTAATTGATTTCCTATTATATGTTGATCATAGTACTTGGTATAAGCCACACTTTGAAGCCTGAATATTCAAAATAATACATGTGAAACAATAGCAAACATAAATAGCATATGTTTAAACGCTAAATGTTGTGGTAACAGCATTATTTTTTACCTGTATATTGAATACCAACTGTCATGTTCCTCTGCAATTGCCTGATACACCCACTGGAAATGAATTCAACAGGAAAGTCATGTTAACCTTGAAGCACAGTGTTTACCTTTTGAGACACAAGGTTTCATCTTCTGAAATTAATATTTTTGAAAGTATATACTGAATAATCATTTATTATTATTGAACTAGTTACACAAAATCTTTGCCTAATGCAGTACTCTTTAGAAACTTATGCCCCCAGTTCTTGATAGGTCACATAACATAATTCTAATTAAAAGCCAGGAAATATTCTGGACCCAAAGTGCTTTAATATGAATATAGATTTTTAGCCCAGAAGCAATGTCATACTTTGTTTCTAAATACAATGAACTGTTTCAAAATAATGATGATGATGACAGGGGGCTAACAAATTTATTTTGTACTTAAAAAAAAATTACCTAGGGCATTATTTAAAGTTAGCTTACCTTCATGGACTTTATAGTTTTTTTGTTTGGTTAGTTGATTCATTTTGATTTTTAAATGACTGTGATAGCTTAGAGTAGTAATTTACCAAAAGTTTCCAATGTGCTTATAACAATAACATAAAGAATCCTATTGAATTTATTTCAAATATTTTCCAAGAATATGTCTGGCCTTAACTGAAAATACTACCTGTTATAGTGTGTTACATGTGTTTACTTGATTGGGCCATGTTTTGTCAAACATTAGTCTTGGTGTTTCTGTGAGGGTGTCTTTAGATGAATTTAAATCAGTGGACTGAATAAAACAGATACCTTCCCCAAAGTATATGCTCCTCATTCAGTCATTTGAAGGCTTGAATTGAGCAAAAGACTGACCCTCCTCTGGGTAGGAAAGAATTCCACTTAGACTGCCTTTAAACTGGTACATGGGGTTTTTCTTGTCTCTGATTCAAACTAAAACACTGGCTTTTCTTTGGCCTTGAAACTATGGCCTTCAGACTGAAATAATACCACCATTTTCCTGAAATGCCAGCTTGCTGACTTACCTACAGATCTCAGGACTTGTCAACATCCACAATTATATGAGGCAATTCTTCAAAACAAACTGATCTCTTTCTCTCTGCATATATGTATATGTTCATGTGTACATATATGTAGTTAAGAAGCAAAACTCAACCAAGTGAATTTGAAGACCTAAATGGCTCTATGAAACAATTCATGAATCAGGCAGCATTCCCGTCTTACAGATGGGGGGGGCATTCTGAGGTGTTATTCAAAATGTAAGGTTTTTATAGAAAGGAAGGTGTGGCAAAAAAAGGTTTTTTTGGAAAAGAAAAGAAAGCATTTTTCCAAGCAAGAACACCTTTCCTTAGGGGAAAGGAGAGGGGACCTTATTATGCAAATTACCTCATCTTCCTTTGAGGTATGGACAAGGCCTGTGCCACATATTACCTCATTGGTCCTGATGGGAAAATTCCTGACTGACTGGTTAAGATTTACATTTCTGGGGGATGTTGAAACTGTGTTAAGGTATTAAATCTAGTTTTGATGACTTGGTCTGGACCAAGTGATGCCCTTTGGGCCTGTGGTTTTCTTTTGAACAATATATATGCTTTATTGGTTCTGTTTTTCAGGAAAATTCTAATGAATAAATTATGCCTTCACTCAACTTTGAGAAATATTATGGTAAGTATCTTTCTAAAACACGTTCTGACTAGATTCATCAAATATTATGCAAAAATATTTTTTCTCAATTGTCAATTGAAGTATATGTGTATGTTTAACTGACATTATATAATTATTTCATAATCAGTACCAGAAATCAAATTACAACTCAAATTCTTTGTATAAATAAGATAGAAAATTATACAGATGTGTTGCTTTCATTGTATGACAAAAGCCTTCTAAACATGCTCAACCTCAAGAAAAGGTAAATTTATCTTAAAGTTCTTCATATGATATCAATATTTTTATTTTTATTTTAAAGATTTTTATTTATTTGACAGACAGATCACAAGCCGGCAGAGAGGCAGGCAGAGAGAGAGAGAGGAGGAGGCAGGCTCCTTGCTGAGCAGAGAGCCCGACGTGAGGCTCGATCCCAGGACCCCGGGACCATGACCTGAGCCGAAGGCAAAGGCTTTAACCACTGAGCCACCCAGGCGCCCCTCAATATTTTTAAAAAGTCATTTATTTCTCTATGTTATACAGTTTATTTGGTTTAAAAATTCCTTCTTCCCAGTGGTAAATTATTTGTTTTTTGAATACCTATATATTATGCAAAATATTTTTATATCCCTCAAATAAGAATGCACAGCCATATGCCATAGGATCACAGTACAAGTTTCATCAGCAATCACATTGCTCATTCTCTAAATGTCAAATTATAATTGGCATTTAAGAAAATTGCTTCAGGATATATATCACATATCTTTTTAAATACCAGTTGGTATTTTTAGCCATTATTTCATTACTACTAAATTGAGTACTAGTGTCCAATTAGACATTAATTACCAGTCTAAATATGGCTAATGTTCTAACCAGGATGTCACCAGGCATTTTAATTTTACTAAATTAAATGCAATGAAATTTAACTTTGCAGACTTCACAATTCAAACACTCCTTTAATTATAAAGGTTTACTTGAATGGAATAGAACAAATGCTCTCTAACCTTAAAAGTCTGGTGGAATTAAACATGATATTTAGTGGAATCACCACAGGAGCTTGGAAGGAAAGGGACTGTTATGAGATCTTGCAAAAAAATCTCCCACTCAGCACCAAACAACCTCTCCCATATTCAAAACAACCCTTGCTTTAACAACTCCAGTAACAAAAGGTTCTAGGTATTGTAAATGTCTTCCTTTTATTAAGTAAGATATTCTCACTGTACTTTCTGCCATTCATAGCACAGTAGAATAAATATATTATCCCTTTCAAATAGTTGGTGACAACTTCTCTATTATTCCCCTGCCTTACTTTCTGTAGGGTACCTAGATATAATTCAGTATACTTTTATCATTTTTGCTGCTCCCTCCCTTCCAGTCAATAGGGACCTCCGATATCCTTCTTAAAATAGGGACATAATTCTAAAGCCTCCTCAATTCATACCCTTTTTAAAACATAATAAACCATACTCTCTAAGGAACTATCAAAACCACGTATAAAATACCAGAATACTTTCTTTAAATTAAATTCTAATTGTTTTAGAGTCTTCTATCTTGTAGGTAAAATAATATACAGCAAATTCCTCCTTGTCTCAAATTTCTGCTTGTATATATTAAAACAATAAAATGAGCACTTAATTTAAAACAAATAGGAAAATGGGAAAAAAAAAAAAAAAAAGGCAGTGAACTCCTGTGTCCTTTTAGGTCTACAAGCAAATTTATTCCAAAAGGTACCAGAGTTGGGGCGCCTGGGTGGCTCAGTGGGTTAAAAGGTACCAGAGCTATGAAAGAAACTTTAAAAAAAGGAACAAGAACATTGAAACCATCTGTTTATTTTAAAGGATGTTTTTCAACAAGGTCTGAAGGTCATTATAGCAATGAAATGTGATGACTCAGAAATCAGGGAGGTTTCTCTGATGTGAAAACATAAACACAACATTCAAAAATAAAATTGAGATAATGAATGACATATAGTTTACTACAGAAAACAAAATTAAACTCAGGGGGTAAAGAGTTGAATCTGAAGTATGAAAGAGAAAGAGCCAAGAAATTCAATATATGAATATTACAAATTTCAAAGACAGAAACAGATAAGGAGACATCATATTTAAAGCAATAATTGGGGAACTAGTTCCTTATCTAAAGAAAATAGGTCATTTTTACAAGCCAAACTTAGTAATAGATGTTCCTATGAAACATTTCTTACTGAATTATTTTAATTTCAAGATTAAGGAAATAAATCATGCAAGCTCCAAGAATAAATTTAAAAAGGAAAACAATGGAACAACTGAGCAAAATGGTTAGTGGCAAAAGCAAGGCAAAAACATCAGTCTGGGGCACAGCTCTGAGATTCCAAGAGGGGGGAAAAAAAAAAGACTGTGAACTAAAAGACTCCATCCAACCATGTTATTATTATTCACATGTACAAGGAATACAAGGAAATAGCACATTACTTTTATATCCTCCCCTCCAAATTTTCAAGAGATATTTTTCAAGGCTTACTTCTCAGACCTCTACTCTGTAACTGGTTGATGAGATCTAAGAGCTTTGTTTCTAGTGGGAATCCCTCCCTCCATTATCCCTGACCCTCATAAAAATTCTCCATGAAGTATCCATTATAACAAATCTACCCTGTGCTGCCCTAATAAGTTGAACTGTAACCTGAGGAAATGCCCTCTCCCTAATTCTAGAAATTATTAGATAATATATTTCTGGAAAAGTTCTTCTTTGGATGATACATGTAAATTTCCTACTTTCTATGTCTTCTTGAAGGCTGTTTGGGAAGCTCTACAATGTTGAGGCATGGCTTTTGCCTCTTTAAACTTTCTCAACCCTACCAAACCTATCACAAAAAAATGTAAAATTTTTATTTGTTTTGTTTTGTCTAACCATAGAATTGCAGCTGCAAAGGAGATTATCTATCTATCCACCAATATCAATTCTCGTTGGTGTTCCTCAGCCTTTACTATTTAAACATTTTAGAGTTGCTGCTGTTGAAAGGGTAACATATTCAGGATGGCTAATGAGAGCCAGGGCTCTATTTTGTTTCTGACCATTGGAGAAATGACGATAGCATTCACACAGCAAATGGAGGGAGGGAACTAATTTCTACAAAAAGGAAAAGTGAGGAATAAAATTAAACCCCTGGACTCCCTAGGGCCAGGGCAAAGATTCATAAGC
This sequence comes from Enhydra lutris kenyoni, assembly GCF_002288905.1. Lineage (NCBI taxonomy): Eukaryota > Metazoa > Chordata > Mammalia > Carnivora > Mustelidae > Enhydra > Enhydra lutris. The sequence goes on from NW_019154102.1 coordinate 27,893,671, forward strand.
CACCAGCTTGCGGGTTAATGCCAGCTTCTCTCCCCTCCCCTGGCAAGGCTTCAGAGGTTGACTGCTACAGCAGTAGCTGGAAAGAGAACATTCCAAGAGGCTTGGCCAGCCCAATAGAATGCAGGAGCTGAGGTTAATAATCTATCACATCCATTCATATTATGTCTGTATGGAGTAAACCCATATCCAAAAGATAATACAGTTGGCCCTTGAACAACATGGTTTTGCACTGCACAGGTCTGCTTACATGCAATTTTTAAAATAAATATAGTACAGTACTGTACATTTTTTTTCCTCTTCCTTATGATTTGCATAATAACATTTCTTTTAAAGCTTACGTTATTATTGGGATACAGTATATAATACATATAACACAAAATATGTGTTAACTGTTAATCATTAAACTTCTTATCAACAATGGGCTATTAATAATTAATTTTTTGGGAGGGTCAAAAGTTATATGTGGATTTCTGACTGAAGGAGAGGTTGGTGCCCCAACACTGGTATTGTTCAAAGGTAAACTGTATTTCTTTTTTTTAAAGATTTTTTTTTTTTTTTTAGAGAGAGACAGACAGAGCACACGCAGGGGGAGGGGCAAAGGAAGAGGGAAAAGGACAAGCAGACTCTCCTCTGACCTGGAATCCCACACAGGGCTTGATCTCAGGATTGTGAGATCATGACCTGAGCTGAAGTCAGACACTTAACTGACTGAGCCACACAGGCATCCCATGGGTCAATTGTATTTCATTTGAATTTTTTAAAAAGGATATTTACAAAATGTGTATTTTGCTACATCTTTTAACATCCATCAGATACTTCAAGCATCTAGAAACATTAAATATACATTTTATTAGGACTTCACATTTTATTCATAAGTCTGTTCTGTCAGACATACACATGGAAACAGAAGGGTGACTCATGAGAACTGTAGGTTACTGATACATTAGCAGATATGCTCGTTGTAGTAGAATTCCTGTCTTCAATTTTTATGAAACACGAAATAGCAGTATGCATTTTTCCTTGCTCAGTCCAGAAGCTCTGTAAACTAGATCTGCTTTCCGAGTATTTCGGGAAGAACCAGTCACCCTTATGTTTCTTTCTTTCTTTCTTTTCTTTTTCTTTTTTTTTTTAACATACAATGTATTATTAGCCCCAGGGGTACAGGTCTGTGAATTGTCAGGCTTACAGATTTCACAGCACTCACCATGTCACATACCCTCCCCAATGTCCATAATCCAACCACCTTCTCCCTCCCCCCTCCCCCCAGCAACCCTCAGTTTGTTCTGTGAGATTAAGAGTCTCTTATGGTTTGTCCCCATCCCGATCCCATCTTGTATCATTTTTTTCCTTCCCTACTCGCCCAAACCCCCCACACTGCCTCTCAATTTCCTCACGTCAGGGAGATAATATGATAATTGTCTTCTCTGATTGACTTATCTCACTCAGCATAATACCCTCTAGTTCCATCCACGTCATTGCAATTAGGCAAGATTTTGGGCTTTTGGATGGCTGCGTAGTATTCCAGTGTGTGTGTGTACACCATTTCTTCTTTATCCATTCATCTGTTGATACACATCTAGGTTCTTTCCATAGTTTGGCTATTGTGGACATTGCTCCTATAAACATTTGGGTGCATGCGCGCCTTCGGATTACTACATTTGTATCTTTAGGGTAAATACCCAGTAGTGTGATCGCTGGGTCACAGGGTACCTCTATTTTCAAAGTTTTGAGGAACCTCCATGCTGTTTTCCAGAGTGGCTGCACCAGCTTGCATTCCCACCAACAGTGTAGGAGGGTTCCCCTTTTTCCACATCCTCACCAACATCCCTCGTTTCCTGCCTTGTTAATTTCAGCCATTCTGACTCGTGTGAAGTGGTATCTTATTGTGGTTTTGATTTGTATTTCCCTGATGACGAGTCATGTGGAGCACTTTTTTGTGTGTCTGTTGGCCATCTGGATGTCTTCTTTGCAGAAATGTATGTTCATGTCCTCTACCCATTTCTTGATTGGATTATTTGTTCTTTGGGTGTTGAGTTTGGTAAGTTCTTTATAGATTTTGGATACTAGCCCTTTATCTGATATGTCATTTGAAGATATCTTCTCCCATTCTGTCAGTAGTCTTTTGGTTTTATTGACTGTTTCCCTTGCTGTACAAAAGCTTTTGATCTTGAGGAAGTCCCAATAGTTCATTTGCCCTTGCTTCCCTTGCCTTTGGAGATGTTTCTAGGAAGAAGTTGCTGCAGCCACGGTCAAGGAGGTTACTGCCTGTGTTCTCCTCAAGGATTTTGATGGATTCCTGTCAACCATTGAGGTCTTTCATCCATTTTGAGTCTATTTTTGTGCGTGGCCTAAGGAAATGGTCCAGTTTCATTTTTCTGCATGTGGCTGTCCAATTTTCCCAACACCATTTGTTGAACAGACTAACTTTTTTCCATTGGACAGTCTTTCCTGCTTTGTCGAAGATTAGTTGACCATAGAGTTGGGGGTCCATTTCTGGGCTCTCTATTCTTTTCCATTGATCTATGTGTCTGTTTTTGTGCCAGTACCATGCTGTCTTAACAATGACAGCTTTGTAATAGAGCTTGAAGTCTGGAATTTTGATACCACCAACTTTGGCTTTCTTTTTCAACATTCCTCTGGCTATTCAGGGCCTTTTCTGGTTCCATATAAATTTTAGGATTATTTGCTCCATTTCTTTGAAAAAAATGGATGGTATTTTGATAGGGATTGCATTAAATGTGTGGATTGCTTTAGGTAGCAGAGACATTTTCAAAGTATTTTTTTCTTCCAGTGCATGAGCATGGAATGTTTTTCCATTTCTTTGTGACTTCCTCAATTTCTTTCATGAGTACTTTATAGTTTTCAGAGTACAGATTCTTTACCTCTTTGGTTAGGTTTATTCCTAGGTATCTTATGGTTTTGGGTGCAATTGTAAATGGGATTGACTCCTTAATTTCTCTTTCTTCTGTCTTGCTGTTGGTGTAGAGAAATGCAACTGATTTCTGTGCATTGATTTTATATCCTGACACTTTACTGAATTCCTGTACAAGTTCTAGCAGTTTTGGAATGGAGTCTTCTGGATTTTCCACATAAATCATCGGCAAAGAGTGAGAGTTTGACTTCTTCTTTGTCAATTTGAATGCCTTTAATTTCTTTTTGTTGTCTGATTTCTGAGGCTAGGACTTCTAGCACTATGTTGAATAGCAGTGGTGATAATGGACATCCCTGCTGTGTTCCTGACCTTAGAGGAAAAGCTCTCAGTTTTTCCCCATTGAGAATGATATTTGCAGGAGGTATTTCATAGATGGCTTTGATGATATTGAGGTATGTACCCTCTATCCCTACACTTTGCAGAGTTCTGATCTAGAAAGGATACTGTACTTTGTCAAATGCTTTTTCAGCATCTATTAAGAGTATCATATGGTTCTTGTTCTTTCTTTTATTAATGTATTGTAACACATTGATTGATTTGCAGATGTTGAACCAACCTTGCAGCCCTGGAATAAATCCAATTTGTTCATGGTGAATAATCCTTTTAATGTACTGTTGGATCCCATTGGCTAGTATTTTTGTGAGAATTTTCGCTCTGTGTTTATCAAGTATATTGCTCTGTAATTCTCTTTTTCGATGGGGTGTTTTCTGGTTTTGGGTCCAGGTAATGCTGGCTTCATAAAATGAGTTTGGAAGTTTTCCTTCCATTTCTTTCTCTTTTTTTTTTTTTTTTTTTGAAAAGTTTCAGGAGAATAAAAATTAATTCTTCTTTTAATGCTTGGTAGAATTCCCCCGGGAAGCCGTCTGGCCCTGGGCTCATATTTGTTGGGAGTTTTTTGTTATGGGTCTGTTCAGGTTTTCATTTCTTCCTGGTTCAGTTGTGGTAGTTTATATGTCTCTAGGAATGCATCCATTTCTTCCCAGGTTGTTGAATTTGCTGGAGTATAGTTGCTCATAATATGTTCTTATAATTGTTTGTATTTCTTTGGTGTTGGTTGTGATCTCTTCTCTTTCATTCATGATTTTATTTATTTGGGTCCTTTCTCTTTTCTTTTTGATAAATCTGGCCAGGGGTTTATCAATCTTATTAATTCTTTCAAAGAACCAGCTCCTAGTTTCGTTAATTTGTTCTATTGTTTTTTTGGTTTCTATTTCATTGATTTCTGCTCTGATCTTTATGATTTCTCTTCTTCTGCTGGGTTTAGGCTTTCTTTGATGTTCTTTCTCCATCTCCTTTAGGTGTGGGGTTAAGTTGTGCATTTGAGACCCTTCCTGTTTCTTGAGAAAGGCTTGTATCACTATATATTTTCCTCTCAGGACTGTCTTTGGTGTGTCCCACAGATTTTGAACAGTTGTGTTTTCATTATTATTTGTTTTCATGATTTTTTCCAATTCTTCTTTAATTTCCTGGTTGACCTATTCATTCTTTAGTAGGATGCTTTTTAGCCTCCATGTATTCGGGTTCTTTCGAAATTTCCTCTTGTGATTGAGTTCTAGCTTCAGAGCATTGTGGTCTGAAAATATCCGGGGAATGATCCCAATCTTTTGAGACCTGATTTGTGACCCAGGATGTGATCTATTCTGGAGAATGTTCCATGTTCACTAAGAACAATGTGTATTCTGTTGCTTTGGGATGGAATGTTCTGGATATATCTGTGTTGTCCACCTGGTCCTGTGTGTCATTTAAGGCCTTTATTTCCTTGTTGATATTTTGCTTGGATGATCTGTCCATTTCAGTGAGGGGGGTGTTAAAGTCCCATACTATTATTGTATTATTATTAATGTGTTTCTTTGATTTTGTTATTAATTGGTTTATATAGTTGGCTGCTCCCATGTTAGGGGCATAGATATTTAAAATTGTTAGATCTTCTTGTTGGACAGACCCTTTGAGTATGATATAGTGTCCTCCCTTATCTCTTATTATAGTCTTTGGCTTAAAATCTAATTGATCTGATATAAGGATTGTCACCCCAGCTTTCTTTTGATGTCCATTAGCATGGTAATTTGTTTTCTACCCCCTCACTTTAAATCTGGAGGTGTCTTTGGATCTAAAATGAGTTTCTTGTAGACAGCATATTGATGGGGTTTGTTTTTTTTAATCCATTCTGATACTGTGTGTCTTTTGATTGGGGCATTTAGCTCATTTACATTCAGGGTAACTATTGAGAAATATGAATTTGGTGCCATTGTAGTGCCGATAAGGTGACTGTTACTGTATATTGTCTCTGTTCCTTTCTGGTCTACTTCTTTTAGGTTCTCTCTTTGCTTAGAGGACCCCTTTTAATATTTCCTGAAGGGCTGGTTTGGTGTTTACAAATTCCTTTAGGTTTTGTTTGTCCTGGAAGTTTTTTTATCTCTCCTTCTATCTTCAATGATAGCCTAGCTAGATATAGTATTCTTAGCTGCGTGTTTTTCTCGTTTAATGTTCAGAATATATCATGCCAGCTCTTTCTGGCCTGCCAGGTCTCTGTGGATAAGTCTGCTGCCAATCTAATATTTTTACCATTGTATGTTACAGAATGTCTTGTCCCGGGCTGCTTTCAGGATTTTCTCTTTGTCACTAAGACTTGTAAGTTATACTATTAGATGATGGGGTGTGGACCTATTTTAAGGGGGAGTTCTCTGTGCCTCCTGGATTTTGATGCTTATTCTCTTTGCCATATTAGGGAAATTCTCTACAATATTTTGCTCCAGTATACCTTCTGCTCCCCTCTCTCTTTCTTCTTTTTCTGGAACCCCAGTTATTCTAATGTTGTTTCATCTTATGGTATCACTTATCTCTCGAATTCTCCCCTCATGGTTCAGTAGTTATTTGTCTCTCTTTTGCTCAGTTTCTTTATTCCCTGTCATTTGGTTTTCTATATCACTAATTCTCTCTTCTGCCTCATTTATCCTAGCAGTAAGAGCCTCCAATTTTTATTGCACCTCATTAATAGCTTTATTTTTTTTCAGTTTGGTTAGATTTTAGTTCTTTTATTTCTCCAGAAAGGGCTGTGACACTCAGACATCCCCGATCCTTCTGTGACCCAGCAGGACCTGAGACAATACTCTCCCCACGAGGGCTGCACCCCCGCTTAGCCTCTGGAGTGATGTCCCTCAATGGAGCAGACTTCCAAAAGTTCAAATTTTGTGCTCCATTGCTCCACCGCTTGCTAGGAGCCGGCCCCTCCCCCTGCGGTATGTTTTCCCATCACTTCAGATTCACTTCTCCGTATGTCCTACCTTCCAGAAAGTGGTCAATTTTCTGTTTCTAGAATTGCTGCTCTTCTCTTTGATCTCCTGTTGGGTGTAGGTGTTCGAAATGGTTTGATAACTATCTAACTGAACTCCTGCAACCTGATGTCATCTCAGTCTGCTACTCCTCTGCCATCTAGACTACTAAATATACATTTTTAAATACTTAAAATTGTCAACTATATATTCAGTTGTGAGGAACAAAACGTACACACAAAACAATAATTACAAATATGAAAATTTCTTCTAAATATGAACAGTCTAGCATTGAATCTTTTTTCTCTTCCACTTTACCACCTCCTGCTTCATCTCCTATCATTGTTTCTAGATGTGGTCTAACAATTCTGTTTCCAACAGTATTCTCCAGAGGCATTTCTTTTTTTCTTTTTTTTTTTTTTTACAAAGGGCACTTACAAGACGTGTTTTTTTTTTTTTTTTCTTTCTTTCTTTCTTTTTTTTTTTTTTACTTTTTTCTTTAAATTTAATTTAGTCAACATAGTATATTATTAGTTTATTAGTTTCAGGGGTAGAATTTAGTGATTCAACAGTTGCATATAACACCAAGTGCTCATCATATCAAGTGTCCTCTTTAATTCTCATCACCCAGTTACCCCAACCCCTACCACCTCCCTTTCAGCAACCTCAGTTTGTTTCCTAGTCTCTTATGGTTTGCCTCCCTCTCTGTCTGTATCTTATTTTATTTTTCTTTCCCTTCTCCTATGTTAATCTGTTTTGTTTATTAAATTCCACATATGAGGGGTGCCTGGATTGCTCAGTGGTTAAAGCCTCTGCCTTTGGCCCAGGTCATGGTCTCAGGGTCCTGGGATCAAGCCTCACATCAGGCTCTCTGCTCAGCAGGGAGCCCGCTTCCCCTCCACTCTCTCTGTCTGTTTCTCTGCCTGTTTGTGATCTCTGTCAAATAAATAAAATCCTTAAAAAAATAAATTCTACATATGAGTGAAATCATATGGTATTTGTCTTTCTCTGACTGATTATTCAACTTAGCATAATACCTTCTAGTTCCATACATGTTGTTGCAAATGACAAGATTTCATTCTTTTTGATGGATGAATAATATTCTTTTGTATACCACAGTCTTCTTTATCCATTCATCTTTTGATGGACATCTGGGCTCTTTCTATGTTTTGGCTATTGTGGACATTGCTGCTATAAATATTGGAGTGCATGAGTCCCTTTGAATCATTATGTTTGTATCATTTGGATAATTATCTAGTAGTTCAGTGCTGGGTCGTAGGGTAGCTCTATTTTTAACTTTTTGAAGAACCACCATACTGCATTCCAGACTGGCTACACCAGTTTGCATTCCTACCAACAGTGGAAGAGCATTCCCCTTTCTCTACATCCTTGCCAACATGTGTTGTTTCCTGTCTTGTTATTAGCCATTCTGGTGTGAAGGGGTATATCATTGTGGTTTTGATTTGTATTTCACTGATGACAAGTGATGTTGAGCATTTTTTTAGTGCTATTTGTATGTATGTAGCCATTTGTATGTCTCTTTGAAAAAATACCTGTTCATATCTTTGACCCATTTCTTGACTGGACTTTTTGGCTTTTGGGTGTTGAGTTTGATAAATTCTTTATAGATTTAGGATACTAGCCCTTGATCCAATATGTCTTTTGGGAATATCTTCTCCCATTCCATAGGTTGCCTTTTAGTTTTGTTGATTGTTTCCTTCGCTGTGCAAAAGCTTTTTATCCTCACGAAGTCCTAATAGTTCATTTTTGCTTTTGTTTCCCTTGCTTTTGGAGACATGCCAGGTAAGAAATTGCTGCAGCCATGGTCAAAGAGGTTGCTGCCTGTGTTCTCCTCCAGGGTTTTGATGGATTCCTCTCTCACATTTAGGTCTTTCATCCATTTTGAGTTTATTTTTGTGTGTGATGTAAGAAAGTGGTTCAGTTTCTTCATATTCTTCATATTCTTCTGCATGTGGCTCTCCTGTTTTCCCAACACCATTTGCTGAAGAGACTGTCTTTACTCCATTGGATATTCTTTCCTGCTTTGTCAAAGATTAGTTGACCATAGAGTTAAGAGTCCATTTCTAGGCTCTCTATTCTGTTCCATTGACCTATGTATCCATTTCTGTGCCAGTATCATATTGTCTTGATGATTATAGCTTCATAATACAACTTGAAGTCTGGAATTATAATGCCTCCACCATTGTTTTTGTTCTTTTTTTCCAACATTAGTTTGGCTATTCAGGGTCTTTTTTGATTGCATATAAATTTTAGGATTGTTTGTTCCAGCTCTATGAAAAATGCTGATGATATTCTGATAAGGATTGCATTGAAGGTATAGATTTCTCTAGGTAGCATGCACATTTTAACAATATTTGTTCTTCCAATCCATGAACATGAAATGTTTTTCCATTTCTTTGTGTCTTCCTCAATTTCTTTCATAAGTGTTCTATAGTTTTCAGAGTACAGATATTTTACCTATTAGATTAGGTTTATTCCTAGGTATCTTATGGGTTTTGCTACAATTGTAAATGGGATCAATTCCTTGAGTTCTCTTTCTCCTGTTTCATTGTTAGTGCATAGAGATTCAACAGACTTCTGTGCATTGATTTTATATACTACAACTTTGCTGAATTCCTGTATCAGTTCTAGTGATTTGGGGCTTATCTATGTAGAGTATCAAGGACATGTGATTTTCTAACTCTACTTATTATATGTCCCTAATCATTTTACATACAGAATGTGTAGATGTGACAAAGTAAGTTTTCTTTTAAGATGTTGGGAGGAAAGTTGAGAAAATTCTCTCTCTCTCTCTCTTTTTTTTTTTATTATATATGAAATTTTCTATAAATAACCAGTAAATCTTCTCAAAGGAGGTGGGTCATTTTCTATTCCAAAGTCAAGGTCCAGTGGAATAGGCTCCAGGGCTGCTGCTCTCAGGTCACACAGAGGAAAAAATAGCTTCAGAGTCTGCAAGCCCCTACACCTCCAGGAAGGGGCATGGTGGGTCTGGGCAAGCCCAGAGTCAGTAGCCAACCCTTGCCATGAGGTTCCCATGAATGAGGGCTTTAATCTGCTTCCCTCCCACTTCAGGCAGGAAGTCCAAAAAAGTTTGATTATTTAGTTTCCCAAATAGCTCTTAGCTAAATGTAGAAATAAATATTATAACAACTGATTATTTAGAATTTAAATTTTATAAGAATATAAAATATCAAAATATGTGGAATATCAAAGTCAGATATTGATATCAGGATTAGATCTTACTGCTATCATATTCAGAGAAATTGGAAGTCTGATCACACAAATTACTATTTTTTCCCCTGATGGTGTCAATTATTGACAAGGATGAGAGAGAGAGGGAGAACTTTAATACTCTACTGTGGAAAGTTCAAACTACTGCAATCACTTTGGAAAGCTGATCTATAAACTCTATTGCTCTTTGATATTTGTTCCTTATATGAATCCTTTATACATTTGAATAAAAAGCTAAGTACAAAGAAGCTCGTTGTGGCAATCTCTGCTAAACCAATAAATTAGAAATAATCTCAGTACCTTTGAATATTTAAATGCATAAATTATAGCATATTTATACAATGAAATGCTCTAAAGAAATGCAGTTACTGAATTAAATCTATTTGTATAAACTGGATTATTTTCAAAAATTTGATGTTAAATGATTGCAAGAAATTGCAAAGTGCTGTCTTTAAATTTTAATAACACATAAAGCAGTATTAATTTGTATCTTAGCTTATGTTTGCTAAAGTGTAGAGATATTATGGATGGTATAGGGATCATAAATAAATTGAATCATTAGGGTAGCAATGACTTCACTGGACATAAAGGATATTCTGAAAGAATCCAAAGAAGCATGTCTATTTGTAATGTTTATTTCTTTAAAAATACCTGAAATGACTATGGAAAAATAGCTTCTATTTTTTAATCTGAATGATATCTTGCTTGGTGTGCACTATTTTACATGTTACTCTTCTGCATCTCTAAAGTAATCCATTAACAAGATAGCACATACTTGTGTAGTATGGGCAGCCTCTGGTAGACTATGACTCGTAGGATTCCTTCAAACATGTTCCAATATGTCTTCTTCTATCCCAAGTGCTGAACTTAGGATGACTTTACTTTCTGGGTTTGTCTTCTCCCTTAGGAGTCCTAGACATCTTGCAACAGATTCTTTAGTTTCTTCAGTAATCAGTTGTCTTATTTTAGTCTTAGGGTTAAGTCATATCTGCTTAAAATCAGAAATTCTAAGTCCCAATATGAAGTTAACTTAGAAACCAATGAAAAGTGTCCAATATGAAATGTAGGTTCTGGCTTATGTTCAATACTTATTTTTATATCCATACTTCATCCCAGGTTGCTTTGGGTTTAAGGTCTCTGGGAATTCTATTTATGGCGGGGTTTTATATGTTCTTAGCAATTTCCTGATTCCCTCAAGGTCTTGATTTTTAATTAATGAAAATATAGAATAAGGTAATAGCAAAATCCATATCCCAATTACAGAGTCTAAGAACAAATCTACAAAAATTCAATGTCCTTAAAACAGCAGAAATTTAAAATGTAAGGCTGAAACTTCAAATATTGTGAAAGACTGATGATTCAGTATTCATCAGAATTTTCTACTGTACCATGTTGGTTATCATCTCTTCCTGCAAATGGTTCTAGCTTTAAAAATTTTTTTAGAAATTATCTGAAACCATGGCAAAGCTAGACATCACATAGATGAAAATGATTAGTCATAAAATGCTACATTTTAGAAATTTAAAATCCAATAATCAAACTCCCTCATCTGAAGACATTATATCAAGTCATGTTCTCTGGTGACCCAGGTAGATAGTTGTAGAACTGAGATTGGGAACTCGGTTAGATCTCCAGGATCTCCTGGTTGCCAGGTTGCAAAAAAGAAAACTAGCCCATGTAGTTTATTTGCTCTTTGAACATGTAGATTGACATTTCCTTTGGGTATGTGTGATCTCTTCTCCACCTGTAACTGCAAGTGCAATTAACAAGGACAAGAAATTCAGAGAAGTTAAATGCTGATCTCATCTGATACTTACCATAGACAGAAATCTGTCAGCACTAATAGCAAGTGATAGAAATTCCTGAAATTAAAAGGGGGTACAGGAAGCCTTTTATGTTTAGAACACACATTACTCAAAAATTGGCTGCATCCCATCCCAAAGTGGATTGACATTGTAGCTCCTCATTAACTGATTTCCCAGAATATTTTGTAGGAGATGTGTTAGTATCCCTTATAAATGCCCTTAATGTTTTCCATTCATGTCAGTTAGAAACTAAAAGCAAGTGCTTTGGGTCATTTAGAATACTCTGGGGGCTCGTAACTACTCTAACTGAAAAATTATAGTCAGCATAAGTGTATGAACAGCTTTTGAAACCAACATAACAAAAAAGAACCATTATAAAATCAACAACTGCAACTTTTATACTACCATTTTTACTATCTTCAAAGCCCCAGACTATAGTATGAATTATGAGGAAGCCAGATGATATCATTTGTGTAGTGAAAAAACAAATATGACACTTATTTGGCATTGGGATTTTTGAATACTTTGTTATTGCTATTCTTATTTTATTTTTCATTTGAATAAAACCTAAGGAAAGAACTGTAACTCACAAATATCTAGGAAATATTACCATGTAAGAATATCATGTAACAAGGTATGGTTTTCTAAAATACTGTCTTCTGCTGGTTTTCAGCCCACTTCCCCATCCATGTTCAGCTCAAGGGACATCTTGAATCTTTCTCAGACATTACCCAACTACAATGTCTCCCTTCTTAGATTAAGTGTGACGTACATGGAGAATACCACAAACTAGTGTTTGATCAAAGACACCTTTTGGTAAATTCTTTTTTCAGTTGCATAAGCTTTTGCTTACCTTGGAGAAAGCAAAAGAAATAGTATAGTACAATACTTAAGAACATGAGGGCTTGGATTTAAATCCTAAGTATTTGATTACTGGCTGAGTGATTTTGGGAAAGGTACTAAAACTATATCTACATTTCACTAAAGATCATATGGAAAGAACAAAAGTAAGTATTTAAAAAAATTGTTTCAGTGCTTACCATCAGTGGATCTTGGGAAGGAATTTTGTTCCCCCAGAAACTTTAACAAATGTCTGGAAATATTTTTGGTTGTTCCATCTGAGGATAATGGTTTTGCTACTGCCATCTGCTAGATGAAGTATAAGGATATTGCTGAACATTCTGCATGCATAGGACAACCACATTCTCCCCAAACCAACCCTTTTAACCCAGACAACAAAGAATTATTTGGCCCAAAATGTCAACAATGCAGAGAATGAGAAACCCTGGCTTTAATGAATTAATTTATATAAAATACTTAAAGCAGTGACTGGTACATAGTAAAGGCTTAATAAAGAATTAACAGATAATTATTAGGATTATCCATTGCTCAGACCACTAAAAGGTTAACTAAAACAATATCTCTTACCTAGATTCCTCTCTTCTTTGGTATACCTTATGCATTTCATTCCATTTTTTATCATTGGAAATCCCCCTTATCTGTAAACACTTGGTTTTCATTTTATCCTTCCTTAGAATTAAATGTCTTCTTACTAAAAAGGAAAAAAAAAAAAAAACTTCTGTGAAACAGTCTCAATTTTGAAAAGGCTCAACCTTAAAGCATTAGAGGCCAACAAAAGATATCACAGAACCCCTTTTAAAGAAAAGACTGTCATATCCATTCTTAAACTAGGTGATTGAGGTCTGATATGCCACAGCTTTCAAAACTGGGAACTCCATGTTTTCATGAAGAATAGGAGAGGAATATTGAAAGAGATTAAAAATCATATTAAAATGTCTCTCCCTGTGTTGAATCAACAATTTTTCATGTAGGCTTTATAAATTGGAGGTTTTTCTGTAATATGGACACTAACGAAAGAATAAATCCCGAGTACTAAGGCTTTGCATATATTTCCATCATTGGTTTCCATAAAAATATTCAAAATATTAATTGTCATAAGAATAACATGTCAGCAAATAACAGAATATAGTACAGTAATTATTACAATCAACTGGCTGCAAGGCTGCCCAAATGAGAAATAATTTTCCTCAGGAAACATATCATGGAATATTCCAGAAATTATTCTAATGCTGATATGGCTTCAATCAATCCCACAAACACTTTCCATATAAAAATTAGGTGCCTGCTTACATCACTTGCCAGCCTTAAACATAAATAATAAATAAATAAGGCATCCTTACTATTCCCAAGGGAACACTGAACTATTTTTCATCACCACATAAAACAGAATAAAGGGAATTAAGAATTTGAGTTGTGTTTTGAGAGAATTAGGAATTGGCTTTCTGAATATGATTGATGAAGCCCACTTAAATCATTAATTACATCATCACCCATTGGCAAAACAATCACCTAATGACTTAATGGGTGATTAAAAACTTGAAATAATCAACATGGGACCAGAGCCTAGAATCAGTCCATTTAATAATGGACCTTAATTTAATTCAAAATTAAAATGCGAACAAATACTTATTCACATTTGTCATCAAATCAGAAACAAGAAATCAAAGTTCTTAGGTCTATGGTAATATATAGACATTGATTTCTACCGAATTGGATGTTAGAAGTTGCAGCACACGTAAAGCAAACCTCTTAAAGTTGATTGTCCACATAGTGAACATCAGTGATTCAACATTAAAAACTTTCCACATCATAATTGCCAGTGATCTCTTCCCTTCTCTCCTCCTTGCCTCTTTTTCTCCTCCTTATTCCTTCCCTTACTTACCTTACATCCCTTCCCCTACCTCCTCTCCTATCCTTTTCTGATATTGGACCACAATGTTCTCCTGTTTGGTTTTTTTGTTTGTTTGTTTTTGTTTTTGTTTTTGTTTTTCTATTCCACTTGCTTTTCTTTCTAGATTCCTCTTGTGCCACTTCTGCTCAATAGATACTCAAACTTCATCCTCGGACATTCTCTCTCTTGGTGATCTCATCAAGCCCTAAGGCTTTAAATTCCATCTGCACCCTATGAATTCTCAAACTTACATCACCAACTCTGACTTCTCTCTTGACCTTTCTCTTGACCTCCAGAGCCATGTCTCCAACTGCCTATTTGACTTCTATATTTAACATACAGAACTCAAAAATAAATAAACCAGAAATCTTGCCTTTACTCAAATGTATGTTTACGTCTTTCTTCTTTTGTCCCCCATTTCAAAAAATGGCATCACCTTTGAATCAGTGGCTCAGACTGAAATCCTTAATTGCACTATTGCTCTTATCCTATATAAGTAGTGAATCTCCAAGAGCTGTCAGCTTTATCTTGAAAGTAACTGCACTTCTTCACTCCACTGTTACTACATATTCCAAGCAAATATCATGGCTCACCAAGACAAATATGATAGCTTTCAAACTGTTTTCCCAGCTTTGGTTATTGCCACAGAGATTTACTTAAAACATTAATCTGATAATATTACTCTATGATTTTGTATCAGGCTACTGTAATGACTACTACAGTTACGTTGACTTTCTTGCTATTCTTACCACTCTGTTAGCTCACTCTCACCTATAAGCTTTTTGCATCAGCTGCTCCCTTTGTCTGGAATGCTTGGGCCCTAGGTTTTCCCATAATTGACTTTTTTTCATTCGGGGCTCCATTTAAATGTCACCTTTCAGAGAAATCTTCCCTTCATCTAAAAGCCTTCAAGTCTGTTACACTCTATTTCTTTACCTTACCTTATGTTTTTTCCAAGTGTTTATGTATTGAAAAGTGCCACTCAATGTTTCATAAATAAATAATACTTACAATATATGTATAAATTATAAGTATGTTCTTACAAACATGTGTGTATTTAAACAAATATATGCAGAAACACATACAAATATAACATACATATATAAACACAAGCAGATATATCTGTGTATACACATATTTATGCGTGGGCACACACACACACACATATCATGTATGTGTTTCTTTTTCCTTACTAGACGGTATGTTTAATTAAGGAATAATTAACAGCAATAATCATAATAGATAATTGTAACATACACAAATGTGTGAACACAATTTTAAACGTTATATGGTTCTTTCATATAATGGAGTGTACATAAGGCATCTTTTCATCTGTGTATTTCTATGATGGTAAAATACACATTATATACATTTATCATTAGTAACATATTTTTTATCTTTAAAATTGATTACAGTAACTAAAAACATGAGAATTTAAATGACATTTTGTTACGGCACTGGGAAATATTTGAATATTTATTTGGTGCTAGACATTAATACATTTAATTATAGTCTCCCAAAAATACATTTTGTTTTTTAATGTGCTTGAAATTTTGTAAAATTTTTTGTAAACTAAGAAACAACTTAACCTCATTAAATTTTTAAGATTTATGTATGCTATATTCTGTGACCACAATAAAACTAATTAGCAATGAATAGTAAAATTCCAAATGTAATCCACAAAAAACACAGTAAAAACATTTGGGAGTTAAATAAAAACAACCTTTTAAATTGTAGAACTACTTTCAATTACAGATTACTTAGAAAAAAACTGAAAAGAAAATCAAAATATGTTTAATGCAAAATTTAAGTATTTTAATTATGAAAGGAATGAATTGCAATACATGAATCAAGTTTTTAACCAATTAAAAACAGAATAATGAAATGAACATAATAAATGTAGGAGAAAGGAAATAATAAAGGCAAACAGAAAATAATAACAAAGCAAGAAAAAGAGTAAAATTGACAATTTCAAGAGCTGTGTTTTTTTTTCAAAAGGCAATCTAATAGAAAATAGTCACATGTCTCCAAGGACAAGTTTCACTTCTGGACCTGAGTTTAGATATTCTAGGCTCTTGGATATATTGGAGCAATAATTTATTAATTTGATTTTTTTAAAAAGTCACAGGGGAGAACAATGTGTTTTGTCCCCACTACCACTTTGGAATGCTTTTCCCTGATGGAGAAATAAAGTCCCTCCATGCCTCCAACTACCTGCAAGGTCACCCTGCCCTTGAGGAGAGAGATCCAAGAAAAGCAAGAGAAATTTCTAAGTCCTTTGTTGTCACATAACAAAATCTGAAAGTTATTTCAGAGGTATAGTGCAAAACGGACTAATGGGATTTAACCACCCCAGCTTTTCTTAGATTCACATTAACATACTTTATCTTTTTCCATTATTTTATTTTTAATTTATTTGTAACTTTATATTTAAAGCATATTTCTTATAAGCAGAAAAAGTTTCCTCTTGCTACTTATTCAAACAGACAATCTCTGTGTTTTAAGTGGAATGTTTAGACTGGGAGTCAGAAACCTATTGCCAGTAGGGCAAACCTTACTTGCGGGCTAAATCCAGCCAGCATACATGCAGTTACACATCACTTAAGGCTGCCTTTGTGCTGTAATAGCAAAGTTCAGCTTTTAATACATGACTTAAAAAGCCTAAAATACTTCCTATCTGGCCTTTTACAGAAAAGATTTGCTGAACCCTGGTTTACATTTAATATGATTCTTAAGATGATTAGATTTAAGTCTATAAGTCTATTTGTTTTCTATATGGCCCACTATCCTTTGCCCTTTTTTGGATTAATTAAGTATTTTTATTATTCCAGATCACCTTGACTTATTAGCTAAAGCTCTGATTGTTATTTTAGTAGTGTCTATAGTTATTGAGTGTATTTATCACAATCTGCATTTGAGTGATATTACCCAACTTCATTTATACTGTATAACTCTTGCAATACTGTCCTTTCATTTGTCATCTGCAAGCCACAGCTAACATCATACTCAATGGTGAGTGGTTAAAAGTTTTTCCTCTAAGATCAAGAGTAAGGCAAGGATGCCCACTTTAGCCACTTAGTTAAATATAGTACTTGGAAGTCTAACCATTGTAATTAGGCAAGAAAAAGAAATACAAAGCATGCAAAATGAGAAGGAGGAAGTCAAATTGCCTCTGTTTACACATGACATGATTTTTATGGAGAGAAAAATTCTAAATATTTAATCAAACAACTGTTAAGAACTAAAAATGAACTCAATAATTTACATGATACAATTCAACATACAAAACAGCAGTGTTTTTATACACTAACAAAAGGAGTAAAGAAAAGAAAAGAAAGAAATAAAATAATTTCATTTATAATGGCATTAAAAAACAATAAAATACTTGAGAACAGATGTAACCAAGGAGATGAAAGATCTGTACACTGAAAACTATAAGGCATTGATAAAAGAAATGAAGAACTCATAAATGAAGGATGTCCCATGTTCATGGATTCAAAGAATTGATATTGTTAAAATGTCCATAGTACTCTAAGCTATGTATAGATTCAATGCACTTCCTAATAGAATTCTAATGGCATTTTTTCACAAAATTGAAAAAGCAATCTTAAAATTCTTACAGAACCACAGAAATCTCTGAATAGACAAAACTATACTGAGAAAGAAGAACAAAGGAGAATGTCACACTTCCTGATTTCAGACTACATTACAAAGCCATAGTAATCAAAGCAGTATGGTATTGGCATTAAAATAGACCAAAGAAACAGGATAGAGATCCCAGAGGCAAACTCTCACTAATCATGTTTTTGATGGCATTGCATTTATGTCTGAACATCTGAGGGACTATCAACTTCAACAGTTTTTTCATAATGGCTTTGGTGGGGAAAGACTTTCACCTAAAGGTGGCTGGCGCTGGCTGGAGGGCACTGGCTGCATGGGGTGCAGTGTAGCATTTCTGATCCTGAGGAGGGCACAGCAGCATAGTTTTCATGCAGCTCCATCAGTTGAAATCAATGTTAGTAAAGGCCATAGGCATCTTCTGTGGCCATGACTATGGAGGTCTCATTTATGGCTGTGACAGCTAGGGCTATTGAGTCCTCAGAAGTGAAGACTGCTGGGGTTCTCTTCCTTTTTTTTTTTTTTTTTTTTTTCCTCTCACCAATAAGAAGTAGTTCTAGCTGAGGGGATCTCTCTTGGCATCCAGACTGGCACACATGTAGTCAGAGCAGCAGTGGAGCCAAGGTTCTGGAGTTAGACACATGTGAAACTACCAGGACCCCAGTGCACCTACTTCACCCTGAGACACGGCTGTGTACAGACAGATCTCTTGTATAACCAGTGTCTGGGTTTTTGGGACCCTCCACAATGACTTGGGTCAGGGATGTGTGTGAAATGCTACAGCAGCATGGGCCCTGAGAGAACAGATAGCAGTGGTGTCTTGGGCCCAAAGAACAAGGTGCAGTAGCAGGATGGGCTGGGGATGGTGAGTCAAAGTCCCAAGTCTAGTATCAGAGTATAGTCACAGAATGGCAGCAGGGCAGTCTACGATGGCCACATGTAGAGACCTGGGAGGAGGAATGCAGAGCAGGTGCTGCTCAGCCCATGTCATGTTAGGTCAAAGTCGTAACCTGGGAACCAGAGGTGGGGCTCAAAACAGCAGCAGCTCCAGCCCCATAGATGCCAGACTCTGTGGCACCCAGATCTCAGGGAGCAGGTCACAGCTGAGGGACATATCACACTGCAGTGATAGTTCTCGGTACAGGGAGAAGACACAGAGCAGGAAGAGCTGGGAGCTTTTTGTCATCTGGGTTGAGTGTTGGTGAAGACTGTGGGAGTCCTCAGTAGCAATGGCTGCAAATATCTTTGGCAGTGATGCTTCCTGGGTTTCTCCAACTCTCCTTTTCATTGTGATTGAAATCCCTCTGAAGGCATCCCTCCTGAGAGTTGAGCTACTCTGGACTAGGGAATGGCTTGATATGGGTAAAATTCTTCCTAGGCTTTTCTACGAAGCCACCCTCCAGTTTTACTTCTTCAGCATTTCTCCTGCTTCTTAATTGTAGCCCACATCTTTCCCAGAGTTGTATGTCAGTTTTTAGTAGTTTATTTATTGTTTTTGTTGCTGTTGTTGTTTTTGTGGGGGAAACAAATGTTGGGACCTACTAGTTCACCATCTTGTTGATTACCTTCTTCATCTAGTATTTCTTATGTTTTAGGTCTCTGACAATCCATTCTCTTGGTATTCTTACAACAGAAATTTTATTTTGTCTTCCTTCTTGAAACTTATTTCATTGGATATAGGATTTGGATTGACAGGTTATTTCTTTTTCTTTCAACACTTTAAGATACTTTTGCATTTTCTTCTATCATCTGTAGTATCTGATGAGAAAGTGGTTCAATGAATCTCATTGTTCTCATATACTTTTTCTCTTGCTTTTTTTTTTTACCTTTAGCTCTTTTTCTTTGGTTTCCAGCAATTTTCCCATAAAGTGCCTTGGCATGTTTGTTTGCTTTTATTTAATCATATTTTATCTCTAAGCATCTTTTTTTTAATATCTGGGAATTCTGGCTTTTTTTTTAATTAATTTTTTTTTTCTTCTCCAAGTTCTGTCTCATATCCTGCAATTCCAATCATATGTTAGACTGGTTAGATTGTGATACTAACAGTGACCTTGTTATAGACTGAATGTTTGTATTGCCCCAAAATTCATATGTTGAAGCTATAACCCCCACTGTACTATATTTGGGATCAGGACCTTCAAGGAGGTTAAATTAAGGTTAAATTAAGTCATAAGGGTGATACAGCAATCTTACAGGACTGGTGCCATTATAAAAGAACAAAACACCAGAGTTCTCTCTCTCTCCTATGTAAGTATAGGTGAGAAGGTGGCTTCTTTCAAGCCAGGAAGAGCTCTCACCAGAAACTTGCTGTGACAGAAACTGGTCCAAGACTTCTAGCCCCTAGAACTATGAAAAGTAAATGTCCGCTGTTTAAGCCACGCAGTCTATGGTATATTTCTACGGCAGTTCATATTGACTAATATAGACCTAAAGCTTTGTTTTTAATTCAACATTTTTGTTCAGTGTAGGGGGGTTCCCCTTTCTCCAGATCCTCACTAACATCCATCATTTCCTGCCTTGTTAATTTTAGCCATTCTGACTAGTGTGAAGTGGTATCTCTGTGTAGTTTTGATTTGTATTTCCCTGATGGAGAGTGATGTGGAGCACTTTTTTGTGTGTCTGTTGGCCATCTGGATGTCTTCTTTGCAGAAACGTCTGTTCATGTCCTCTGCCCATTTCTTGATTGGATTATTTGTTCTTTGGGTGTTGAGTTTGGTAAGTTCTTTATAGATTTTGGATACTAGCCCTTTATCTGATATGTCATTTGCAGATATCTTCTCCCATTCTGTCAGTTGTCTTTTGGTTTTATTGACTGTTTCCCTTGCTGTGCAAAAGCTTTTGATCTTGAGGAAGTCCCAATAGTTCATTTGCCCTTGCTTCCCTTGCCTTTGGAGATGTTTCTAGGAAGAAGTTGCTGCAGCTGAGGTCAAAGAGGTTACTGCCTATGTTCTCCTCAAGGATTTTGATGGATTCCGTCTCCCATTGAGGTCTTTCATATCACTGCAAAGAGTGAGAGTTGGACGACTTCTTTGCCAATTCGGATGCCTTTAATTTCTTTTTGTTGTCTGATTGCTGAGGCTAGGACTTCTGGTACTATGTTGAGTAGCAGTGGTGATAGCCCTGCTGTGTTCCTGACCTTAGAGGAAAAGCTCTCAGTTTTTCCCCATTGAGAATGATATTCGCTGTGGGCTTTCATAGATGGTTTTGATGATATTGGGGTATTTACCCTCTATCCCTATACTATGAAGAGTTTTGATCATGAAAGCATGCTGTACTTTGTCAAATGTACTTTGACATTTTTTTTCAGCATCTATTGAGAGTATCTTATGGTTCTTATTCTTTCTTTTATTAACATATTGTATTACATTGATTGTTTTGCGAATGTTGAACCAACCTTGCAGCCTTGGAATAAATCCCACTTGGTCATGGTGAAAACTCTTTTAATGTACTGTTGGATCCTATCGGATAGTATTTTTGTGAGAATTTTTGTATCATGTTCATCAGGAATATTGGTCTGTAATTATCCATTTTGATGGGGTCTTTCTCTGGTTTGGGGACCAAGGTAATGCTGGCCTCATAAAATGAGTTTGGGAGTTTTCCTTCCATTTCTATTTTTTGGAACAGTTTCAGGAGAATAGGAATTAGTTCTTCTTTAAATGTTTGGCTCTTTAAAAAATTCTTTATTTTCCTGCTGGAAATCTTTATATTTGTTTGAGTCATCTCAGAGGTGGTCTCAGTTTGTTACCTTTCCTCTTGAGAGTGTATTCCACTGTCTTTCTTCTTATGTCAGATAATGTTGGATTTTATCCTGAGGATGTGCTTTTTTTTCTCTGGAGAGATTGTCTTTCTTACTAGTCAATTATTTGGGTTGGATTTGGGTAGCAAATTTATCTTTTCTTCCGTGACACCTACAGTGTCAGCTCAGATCTTCTGTCCTTAGCTAAGGTATCCTTTGAATCTTTTCTGTTCATGTGTAATTTTGAGGTTAATCAGAAATATGGATTGACAGAAATTGTGTATCCTCCTCTCCTATTTATTTTCTGAGATGTCCCTGTTATCTCCAGAGATTACAGTTTTCTAGACTTAATTTTCTAATTTCCCAGGACAGAAATATTGTTTAAGTTCCCCCCCCCGCCCGAAGCACCCATACTGACTACACTGTATGCCTAAAGCATCAGATCTCAGCCTAAAATAAAAAAATTTGAACTTATTTTCTTCAGCTCCTCTTCCTCAGTTGTGTACTCTCCAACCATGTCTGTCTGCTTCTGTTCATTCTCTGGCGACTATAGGTAGTTACCTTTGTACTAGATCTAGATATTGCAGATACTTACTCTGTCATTACTAGCAGCAGAAATTTTCTTTTACATGGCATTTTATTTCCTAATTTTAATTTTCCAAAATTTTCTGTTATATAGAAAGGCAGATTATTTGTGTCATTTAAGTGTTCATGATCTCCATAATTAATAATTATTTTGATTTGTTTTGTTTTTAACTTGTTATTTTCTCAAAAAGTTATTTAGGAGAATGTTTTGCACTGATATTGGACACTTCTCTGTGTGATTATTTAAATTTATGTGATTAATGCTGGCTCTCTGTCACTATACACAGATTATAGCCTATAAAACCTAAAAATCTTCATTTGGAAATTTATTTTCTTTTAATTTGTGGAATAAAACAAATAAGCATTTTGCATATGTTCCATAGCCACATGAAAATAGAGTTTATTCTCTGTTGCTAGAGTTCAAAATTATTAATAGATTAATATCAATATTATTAATAGAAATGTTCAGAGCTTTTTTAAAATAGCCATGTCAATAGCCATGTTAAATCTGTTAAAAAATTTGGACTATTTCAATGTTTCTATTTGATTGCCTATGTCTTCACAAAAGTTTCTATCTGTTTTATAGCACAAATGTATTTGTTCACCAAATGTATTATGTGGAGCCATAAAATAGGAAAGTACTATTAGGTGAAAGATACGTGACCTTATAAATTTTGCATAGGATCATTTAATTGATTTTTTTCCTTGAATTTTCCCTTTGTCTGATATTGATATCCCAAATTCTATTTTGTATTATCTGAGTATCTCAAGTTATTCCTTTTACATTTGTACTTTTTAATATTCTTATTTCTCTTTACTCTTGACTTTTTTGTCAAAATAAAGATATTTAGATTTTGCTTTAAATTCTGTCATCTTGATTTTGTTTTGATTAGCATATTCAATTGATAATTATTCTAATTAATACTGTTAGATGCACTGAGTTTTAATTCCTCTTCTCTTTAAGATTTGTCCTGCATAGACTATTTATTATAAATTTTAATTATTATAAAAGAAAAAATATTTTTGATAAATTTTTTCATTTTTTTCTTGCTCAGAGAATATTAATCTTTTGACTGGAGAAAAATTATTTTGATGTTTTGATGTCCTCATTGAAAATGATCCGTAATAGGAAACTGTTAAGGTGGTTTATTATCCAGGGTGCCTGGGTGGCTCAGGGGGTTAACCCTCTGCCTTCGGCTCAGGTCATGATCTCAGGGTCCTGGGATCAAGCCCCGCATCAGGCTCTGCTCTGCAGGGATACTGCTTCCTCCTCTCTCTCTCTCTCTGCCTGCCTCTCTGCTTACTTGTGATCTCTCTCTGCCAAATAAATAAATAAAATCTTTTAAAAAAAAAGATGGTTTATTATCCTACTGGTCTATTTTTATTTTTATTTCTGAAAATACTTAGCTCTTAACTTAATAAAAAAATGAATAACTCAATTATAATGAAATTTCAGGTTCTGGTTATTTAAACCACAAAAAATCATGGATACCTATAGGTCAGAATATTTTAATAAAATATCTGACAGTAACATTACTTATTAGACAAAGAATTCATTTTAATTCAAGATTTGAACTTTTATGTTTGATTCGTTTTATCTCTCACAGAATTATTTCACTGCACTGTTAAGTGGAGAAAATTGGTATGGTCTTATAAATAGATCTTAAACACATTGCATGAATGTAATGGAAATAAAGGGCATCCAAAATTAAATACTTAGTGACTTGATTTAATAATCCTTATTCATTATGTCTACAAAATTTCTACAAGAAACTTCAGAGGCCAACCACTTAAAATTTGCATAATGACAAAGGTCAGGTATAGTTGCCAAAATATAATTTCTAATTATGATGCCAAAGTTTTTACTAAATAATTTCAAAAGAATGAATCCATTCACACACACTACTCTTTACATATATATACATTTATAAATACATACACATATGCTCTCCCCTGAGGTTTTTATAGGGTGATTTCTGCTACCTTTCCCCATGTCCATATAACCAAAATTATAAGTATGCTTCAAGTCCTGCTTAAAAATCGAATGCCATTTACTTTCTGAAACCTCCCTGGTCTTCTAAACAGCATTCCAATAAATAAATACTAAAAACTACCTAAGGATAGCCTTTAAAGAAATGTTCAGAGCTATATGATGAAAAATATTAAGAGAAGAAAATGATTGAATAAACTGAGACTTAAAATGCTACTGAATGTGAAGACAGTGTTGATGAGATACCATTTTTGAATTAGTGAAATTGTTATGCCCAAGTTTTCATGTCCGAGAGACCACCGAAGAGCCAACACTGATACAATCACACGAGGGTTTATTTGACAAACTTAAGCTCAGGCCCAAGTATACCTGACACAGCAGAGTAGGGACTTGGACCCCAAACCAGAGTACAGAGTTTTTAAAGGCAGAGTGGGAGTAGACTCGGCAGTAGATAATTGGGCCACGACTGCTGGCTCAGCAGTAGGTGAGGACAAAGGGGATGTTCAGAAGGGCTATCAGGGTAAAAAAGACTGTCAGGATCTTGGAGGCCTGGTTATCATCAAGTCAAGGCCGTTTCTCCCTCTGATGAGGCACTAACATGACGACAATTGGGAGTTTCCTGAAATGTCACATTTCTCCTATCAAGCATTCTTGTTAGTGAGATTTAGGTTTAGCTTTGTTTCCATTTTCTTCTGCCTCAGCCTCCTTCAGTTTTATGGAGGGGAGGGCGATGTTAGGGCTTGAGGAACTGAGTTAATTGTAAATCTCTAGGACATTTGTAAACCAAGGGAGACTCCTGTCTTGCAGGATTGTGATCTCTGCAAGTTAACTATTTGTTTTTCTTGGCCTCCACATTTTCCCCTCTCAGAGGAACCTAAGGAAGGACCCAATCATGGGTCCAGGCTGGTCTCAGTAACAAGGTCCAGTGGTTGGTATTGCTATCTGAGTACCATGAGTTGAACTGCACCAACTCTGTCTTTGACAAAAGAAACTGACCTATTGATAATGCAGGGCCCAAAGGTGAAGAGGAGAAGGCGGATAGTGAGGGTTACTTTTCACTCCCCGCACTGGTGTAAGAAGAGGGCATAGTATAAGTAACATTAGTGGGGTACATGAGAGTGGCGCAGTCTCAGTTTTAGGGATTGTCCTTGTCCAACTGGCTCTTCCATTCTGGAATAAAGTCCTTGAGAATGGCATGTGGGTCAGCTGGCCATATGTGAGTGGACCCAGGGAGTAATCCCATCGACCTTGAGAGCAGTTGGAGTGGTCAGGATCACGATGTAGGGTCCCTTCCAGCAAGGCTCCAAGTTATTCACTTGGCAGCAGCGCATCCAAATCAAGTCACTGGGTTGGTAAGGATGTGGTTCCAGCTCCGTCTCCATCTCAGTGTGGGCAGTTAGGATCCTTGTGTGGGCTAGACTGTAATGCCTGCAGTGACTGGAGTACAGACTAATCAGTCATTGTTAAGGAGGAGAGCCTGATACCCTAGTTAATTTACTTGCATTCTTGACCAGGAAGGCCATGGCAGCAATTATGTGGAGGCAAGGGGGAACCCAGCCTCTACGGGATCTAGTTTCTTGCTAAGATAGGCTACTGGCCTTTGCCAAGGCCCCAGAGTCTGAATCAAAACTCCTTTGGCCACCCCTGCCTTTTCATCCACATACAAGTGGAAGGGCTTGGTAACGTCTGGGATGGCCAATGCTTGGGCACTCAGTAAGGTTGTTTGTAATTCTCAAAATGCCCCTTATCTCTGGGACTGACTGACAGGCAAAAGCAAGATCATCTAAACAGCTATCATGCAACTTCTCTGAAGTTTACCTCAAGTTGTCTAGCTTAGGTAAACAAGCATTTAAAAACAATCAAATCTAGGGGCACTTGGGTGGCTCAGTGGGTTAAAGCCTCTGCCTTCGGCTCAGGTCATGATCTCAGGGTCCTGGGATCGAGCCCCGCATCGGGCTCTCTGCTCAGTGGGGAGCCTGCTTTCCCCTCTCTCTCTGCCTGCCTCTCTGCCTACTTGTGATCTCTATCTGTCAAATAAATAAATAAAATATTAAAAAAAAATAAAAAATAAAAAAAATAAAAACAGTCAAATCTAGAATTTAACATCCATAAAGGTGTGTTACTGAACATAATTTTTCTTTCTAAAATAATCCTCATTTCCAGAGATAGCCAAATCAGGACTGATTTATTTGAAAAACAAGTCCAGTTTTAACAAACTTGGCCTAATTATTTACATAAGTTCAGCAAGAACAGTGAGTGATCATATAGATGTTTTAGAATCTGCTCTGCTGGAACTTCTTTTTTTTTTTTTTCCTGCTGGAACTTCTTATAAGGAATCTCTGGGTTGAACTTCTAGTAGTCTCTCCAGGCCAGAAGCCAAGCCACATACTTGCCATCAGACATGCTTGAAATACCTGTCGATTTGGGTGAATTCCTCTTCCTGGGGACCCCAAAGTATCCTGAGGTTCCTGCACCTGCCAGGAAGTGACATTCTTTACTCACCTGGTGAGGCTGCTTGGAACTCTAAGCAAGGTATCAGGCCAACAGTTCCAAGGGGCTTTACAGCTCCAGGTTTCATAAAGTCAACCTTAGTTCCTTAAAGCTGTCTGATCATATCTGAGTCCATGCATGTCTTTCTCAAATATGACATTCCAGTCAAAGCCTTGGTAAAATAACCCATGTTTCCAATGGTGTCCTGTTACAAGGAGAACAAATTCTTATTGAATTTATGCAAATGACTGTTTGCCATGGAAGAAAGAATACTTGCTGAGACTTTTGGTTTCAGAGGGTTCAGATAGAGAGAAAAGTTGAATGCCTTGCTTTGTTTACAAATGAGTACTTTTACATCTCTGTAAGTTACAGATAACTTAAGAAAAAGTTTCCCTAGTCTGCAGGAGAGAACATTACAGAACCAGTAATTGTTTAAAATAAGATATAACATCAAGAGACATAACATTACAACCTTTCAGTTCATTTAGTCCCATGTTACTAATTCTGGTTTAGTCCGAATGCAGCTTTTACTTCTGTAAATTCTTACCCATTTCAGTTCCAGGATTTTAATATATCAAAGACCTATATTTGTCCTGAAAGTTTCCCATATGAATTTCCTTTAAGGTGGAATTTTTCTTATAAGAGAATTAAAACAATTACAAATGACAAAAACTCAGAATAGACATGGTTAAATACCAAGTGGTGACCCTTATCAAAACATTAAAGTCTAGGAAATGTATAGAACCTCTAGAGTTACAGCATTTACCCAAATGTAACCTAAGGTTTATTATTGGTTTAGCAGTACTTACTGAGTAACTTAGTATACCAAGGAAAAGTTTTATGAGTCAAAGAGATCTCATTTACAATTTAAATCTTGTTGACAATTGCTAAAACCTTAGAAAGTTTTAAAACACATGTCTAAATATAATTAGGGATGTTAAACACCTGATAAAACAAAACATAGAAACTGGGTTTTCTGGGCAGGCAAAGAGAAAATCATAAAAAAAAATTTTTTAGCCTAAGAAAACTTTGCCCTTTTAAACAGAAAAAAAACAGCTTTTTATACCAGTGCCTTTCCTTTTTTTTTTTTTTTTTTAAGCATGCAGTCTTAAGATAGTGGGTTTACTAGGTTTCCCTCCCATCGTGAATGGTGTCGCAGACAAAGGGAGGGGGATCTTTCAGATGTTGTCCTGCTCGCATCCCTCGTGGAAACTTAGAAGTGTCTTAACTAAGGTCTGTTCGTATAAGCCCCGGACCAGGCCACTCTATGGAGTAGATGACCGTTATGCAATATGACACCCTGTGAGACTCAGGGTGCAGCCCACTCAGACTCCATAGCTGAAGCGGTGGAGCCATACAGACAGATTCACACAGTCAGGCACTCTTCAGATTCAAACAGGTTGGACACTCTCCTCTGGGTATCCCTGGCTAATGGGAGGTGTCAGTCTCCCCTGCCATTCTTTTCTTATTTAAACAGGATCAGTCATCTGTTCTCTTTTCTGAAGGTTATCCTTCACAAACCTTCTACAACTTCCCTTTGCATTCAAGTTTTGTCCCAAGCCATTTTCTTTCAAACAACCATTTCATTTAGGACAAAATTACCTTCTTTTACCTTCAACAAAATGTACTCCCATTCCTTAAATCTTTTTTACATATATTCTACTTTTCTACATACAGAATTGCTTTCTTTATTTCCATCAGTCTTGCAGTTAACAGAATTTTGTACTCTTAGAAACACCTTTAGTTATTAACCAATTATCAGCTATTAACCAATTGTGAATGGTTATAACAGAATTCTTTAGATGCCCATTCATAAATCAGTTAAGCACAAGCCATGCTTACCAACAGATTTAAATATTCTTATTTTCTTTGCCGTAAGAAGTCAAAAGCACAAACCTACATCCAGTACTCAATGCTTTAGCACTTTATCCTATTTAGAAAAGACCTAGATGTCCAACAAATTTAATTCCATTTGTCATCCAAGCAAAACTTTAAACTTTCAGGTTACCAAAGACTTTGAAAGCTATCTCAGCAATTATCCATTAAAACTTTGAGACAGACAATTAACCATCAGTTTACCCATCTCTTTGCTAACAAATTTTAATAACACGAGCTTATTTGACCTTCAGTAAACTTTGATTGAAGTTTCATGTTTACTGCTAATAGCTTAAAAGACATGTATATCTTAATTAAACCAACAAACTTAACTTAGTTCAAATACTGATTTATGTTCCACCTGGGCCCACTCCACTTTTAACCTTTACCTGAGACACGGGTGGGAAGGTCTGGAGTGGGGGGTGTTAGGTCCAGGGGGTGCTCTTCTTGCTCCTTGACAGTGAAGAGAGAAGGAGCCATGGTGCAGGAAGCACCGAGGATGGTCTAGAGGCCAGTTAATGCACGCCCCACACACGTTGGTGTAGAAACAGAAGGGGGAGACAGAAAAACAAAGTGCTGCCAGAAGGCAGAGAAAGGATTCCCGGTTTTAGAGCTCCTTAACTCCAACATAGGAGCAGACGCCATGCTTTCCCACCAGCAAGGGGGAAGAAGGGGTTAGGCAGTCCATGTCGGGCCAGAGAAAACAGGGAACTTCCCCGAAACAAAGGGAGTTTTGGCAACTGCTTGGGAATATTCCTTAAAGTCTCTGTCTCAAGTTAGACCAACCCCAGTTGGCTCCAGTTATAGCCATTAACACAAGAAATGAGTAAGGGAGAAGCCCCACATCTATTAGGAGGAACAAAGAGATGAAAGTCAGAGTCCCTTACTCTCTGCTTGCCTCATTTCTTCAAACACAACAACAATGCAACAGACAACAAAAAGACAGGACAAAGACAACCGCAGACCCAGAGGTCCTCCTGGGGCCATCCAACATTGAAGGATGGCCATTCAGACATGCAGAAAGTCTGAAATTTTCCCTTTTGTACGTCTGTGCTCAGGTTATGAGTTCTTTCCCTAACGTATGAGAAGTGGTCAATCATCAGAGACAGAGGAGTTGTCTGCGTCTGTCCCATCACATCCTTAGTCCACAACAATACAAATACACTTACAACAACAATTAACAAGAACACACTCTCAAAGACAAACGATCCAGCGCGGCCATGAAGACAAAACTGGAAGGAAGTTAAGGGAGAATCCGGCCGTAACGGCAGCTGGCTCTCTTTCCAGATGAAGACCTCATCCTCCGGGCCCAACCACAATGGCAGTCGAGCCTCCAGACACAGGCCCAACCACAACAGCAGCCGAGCCTCCAGAAAGGGGCAAAGGGACGTCTCCCAAGATCCCCCAGTCGACGGCCTGCCATGCATCCACTTGAGCCAATGTCGACTCCAGATACTCAGATTGGAATTCTTACAGGTAAAAAAAAAAAAAATGCAGAGGGGAGCTCCCAAAGTACATGCGCAAATAGATGAAAACGAGTGCACTCACCAGCCGGCTCAAGACCCTCCGGGTTGGGGTCCTGGGGGTCTTTCAGATCCCGGACGAGCCCCCAAATGTTATGCCCAAGTTTTTGTGTCCAAGAGACCACCAAGGAGCCAACACCGATGCAATCACACGACAGTTTATTTGACTGCTTAAGCTCAGGCCCAAGTATACCCGACACAGTGGAGTAGGGACTTGGACCCCAAACCAGAGTACAGTCAGATTTTCTAAAGGCAGAGTGGGAGTAGACTCGGCAGTAGATAATTGGGCCACGACTGCTGGCTCAGCAGTAGGTGAGGACAAAGGGGATGTTCAGAAGGGCTATCAAGGTAAAAAAGACTGTCAGGATATTGGAGGCCTGGTTATTATCCAGTCAAGGCCGTTTCTCCCTCTGATGAGGCACTAACATGATGACAATTGGGAGTTTCCTGGTGGAATGTCACATTTCTCCTATCAAGCATTCTTGTTAGTGAGATTTAGGTTTAGCTTTTTCCATTTTCTTCTACCTCAGCCTCCTTCAGTTTTATGGAGGGGAGGGTGATGTTAGGGCTTGAGGAACTGAGTTAATTGTAAATCTCTAGGACATTTGTAAACCAAGGGAGACTCCTGTCTTGCAGGATTGTGATCTCTGCAAGTTAACTATTTGTTTTTCTTGGCCTCCACAAAATAACTTAAAGTTATATTTATGTTGCATATGGCATGACAACACGACCAGGGTTGATAGGGCAAGAGGATGGTGAGACGAAGACAAGATGCAAAGAAATGGGAAGAGGAGGGGCAAAGTGGATGATGTCCAAGCAGTGCCAATTTTATTCAAGGCTGTGAGGCATTATATAGCTAACAGAAACAATTATAAGGAAGTATCTATTTTTACCTGATTACTGAAGAATTTGCAACATGCACAGAAAACCCTTCAAGCTTTCCCATTATCTATTTCCCAAGGACTAATAGCAGACCCTCTGATGCCAGTGGTCTCTCTCTTCAGATAATTCTTTAACCAGGTGCATTATCTTCAAAATGGCTCAAGACATAGTTTATGGCCCGTGCAAGGACAGCACAATCTCACAATGGTTTAATGAACAGGTCTGTTTTGCCCATTCCAGATAAGCACATGCAGGCAACTACGTCAGAGAGTCTTAGGATCCATAGCTCAGGCCCTTTCTCAAGCGCTGCTCAACTTTTCCACCCACAGGTCTATTAGCCCCTGGGCTTCAAGGATGCGCGAGTTGGGGCCTGGTTTGGTCTCTTGACTCCATTCCAGTCCGCGGCTGCCTACATATTTAAATTTCTATTTCTTTGCCATTTGTTCAAGCGCATTTTAATGAGAAAAGATCACATATTTCTTCTGGAATAGTAATGTAGGAAATCACTAAAAAGTTGAAATGAAAACTGAATATATATTTTAATATTGAAATTATATTGTATACTATGCTATAATGATTAAAAGAAAATGGTAATCTTACCAAAATTACATAGTCTATTTAACATGAGCCAATAGATAACCAAGAAAAGACCCCTGTCTACTAAGATTTTATGTTGGCTACAATTTACTTTGATGGAGTAATGATATTTCATTCTTATAAATGGTACAGCAACTATTATTATTTCTTAGAAAAGAATAAAGTACATCTCTACCTCATAGCATATACCAAAATAACCTTCAAATGCATTGAATATTGAAATGCAAAATGTAACCCTAAATAATGGCCTGAAATAAATATAAGTAAATAATACATTAAGTTGTGATAAGCTAGACATGACACAAGTATGTTTATATACATGTGTGGAAGAGGGAGGACTATAGAGTGACTCCTAGTCAATATGAGGCTTTTCTTTTGGGGTTGATAAAAACCAGAACAAAGTAGTAGTTGTATAGCATTATGATTATCCTAAAATAAGTACACTAATTAAATAAAATAACTGAATTGCACCCTTTAAAATGGTGAACTTTATATATGTGAATTATATCTCAATAAATCTGCTATTAGAGAGAGAAGAATCAAGTTGCAACAAAATATCAAAAGTTTTAGAATTTTATAAATATAAAATTTACTTGGGTCAATTTGGAAATAACCATTATGGGGTGCCTGAGTGGTTCAGTCAGTTAAGTGTCTACCTTGGGCTCAGGTCATGATCCCAGAGTCCTGAGATTGAGCCCCACATCAAGCTCTCTTCTCAGCCGTGAGCCTGCTTCTCCCTCTCCTTCTGCCACTTCCCCTGCTTGTGCTCTCACTCTCTTTCTCTCTCAAATAAATAAATAAAATATTTTAAAAAATAAAGAGTAACATTAAAAATTATTTTAAATATGTGTAGTAAGCTTTATAATGGGTCTCCCAAAGATGTAATAGATGACCCAATCTCTGGAAACTGTGAACATGGTGTTATATAATAAAAGAGAATTAAAGTTGCAGGTCAAGGGGTGCCTGGGTGGCTCAGTGGGTTAAAGCCTCTGCCTCTGGCTTGGGTCATGATCCTGAGGTCCTGGGATTGAGCCCCATGTTGGGCTTTTTGCCATTGGGGAGCCTGCTTCCTCCTCTTTCTCTCTGCCTGCCTCTCTGCCTACTTGTGATCTCTGTCAAATAAATAAATAAAATCTTAAAAAAAAATAAAGTTGCAGGTTGAATTAATTATGCTAATTATCTGATCTCAGAGAATTACTCTGAATTCTCCAGGCAGGGTCAATGTTATCACATTGATAACTTGACTTAGTCCAGTGAGAACCATTTCACTTCTGATGTCCTAAAGAAGATAGGACATAATAATAGGACATTAAAGATAACAAATTTGTGCTACTTTAGACCACTAAATTTTATAGTGATTTATTATAATAGCAAGCTAATACAATGTGCATACCATATGTGAACAACTCCTATTTCAGTAATTTATCACACAGAATATAAATATTTACAAATCTTTAATTAAAATTTAAAGGGAATCAGTGGTACTCAGAATAATGAAAAACATTTAAATAACAATTTCAAAAAACAATACTCAAAAACTGGTTAAATACAGTAGGTTATGTTAATGCAATAAAATATATAGACATTAAAATATGTCACAGAAGAAAATTTAATGACACAAACAAAAATTTCTTGTATATTGTAATATTAAAATGACCAGTTGCAAATGAGTAGAGCATAATTGCTCTTAGTAATGGTTATAAAAGGACATATATAAAAATAGCGATTACTTCTGGATGGCTTGAATTAGATTCAATATGTTTTAATCCAGTATTTCTAAACTTTTTTGTAATTTTATAATTTTCTAAAATGGATACATACTTGTCTAATTAGAAGCTCCCACCTTCTAATGCACTAAATATCAAAATGGTACCATAACTCAGCTTTAAATAACATTATTTGTCATGTTATTTTCTCTATTTATTCCTAATTAGGCATCTTAGCTTTTTTAGTTGTCACATGTACAACCCTATCTACTGAAACCATATAATCAATATCTTGTAATAGAGTCAGGTTATAGTCGATAATCAAAATAGATTCTTTAAATACTACTGAAAGAGGGGGATGCACTAATAAACAATGGAAGAAATTTAGTTTTCTAAATACAGTTTACACTGATGCATATTATTTGTCATATTCTGTGGAAATTAAAAAGTATTAATACAATATATTCCCTGTTGATCAATCTATGCTTCAATGAACATGGAAGTACAGATAACTCTTTAAGACACTGATTTCATTTCCTTTGGATATGTACAGAGTAATGGAATTCTGGATCAAATGGCAGTTCTATTTTCAATCTTTTGAGGAACCTCCATATTGTTTTTTATAGTGACTACACCAGTTTGCATTCCCACCAACAGTGTGAAATGTTCCCTTTTCTCCAAACTCTCACCAACACTTATTACCACTTGTCGTTTTGACAATAGCCATTCTAACAGGTGATACCTTATTGTGGTTTTGATTTATATTTCCTTAATGATTATTGATGTTGGACATCTTTTTAGGTGCCTGTTGGCCATTTGTATATCATTTTTGGGGGGAAAAAATCTGTTCATGTCTTTTGCCCGTTTTTTAAAAGATTTTATTTATTTATTTGATAGAGAGATAGAGAGCAAGAGAGCATAAGCAGAGGGAATGGCAGAGGGAGAGGAAGAAGCAGGATCCCCACTGAGCAGGAAACCTGAGGCAGGGCTCAATTCCAGGCCCCTGGGATCATGACCTGAGCTGAAGGCAGATGCTTAACCATCTGAGCCACCCAGGCACACTGTCTTTTGCCCACTTTTAATTGGATGATGATGATGATTATTATTATTATTATTTTGCCATTGAGTTGTATAAGTTTCTTATATGCTTTATCATTTCCTTTGCTGTGCAGAAACTTTTTATTTTGATGTAGTCCCCCTTGCTTATTTTTGCTTTTATTGCCCTTGTTTTTGATGTCATATCCAAGACATCATTGCTAAGACTGATGTTATGGGACTTTTGCCTTATGTTGTCTTTTAGGAGTTTTTGTTTTGTTTTGTTTTAGGAGTTTTTATCACTTGTCTTACATTTAAGTCTTTAATTTTTCTGAGTTAATTTTTGTGAGTGGTGGAAGAGTCCAATTTCATTCTTTTGCATGTGGATATGCAGTTTTCACAAAACCATTTATTGAGCAGACTATCCTTTCCCCATTGTGTATTATTTGGCACTCTTGTCAAAGATTAATTGACTAATTTATTGATTTATTTATTGGCTTTCTATTTGTCCCATTGATATGTCTGTTTGTTTTTATGTCAGTTTAACACTGTTTTGATAATATAGTTTTGTAATTCGTGATGTTATTTCAAGTAATATCATGATAATAGGTTTTGAAATTAGGAAGTATGATATCACCAGCTTTATTCTTTCTTAAGATTGCTTAGGCTATTTGACATCTTTGGTGGTTCCATAATAATTTGGGGATAATTTTTTCTATTTCTTTAAAAAATGTGAGTGGGATTATGGTCAGAATTGTATTAAATCTGCAGATAATTTTGTGTAGTATAACATTTTAACAATATCAAATCTTCCAATCTATGAACATGGAACATCTTTACATTTATTTGTGTCCTCAATTGCTTTCATCGATTTCCTAAAGTTTTCAGTGTACAGATCTTTCATCTCATTGGTTAAATTTATCCCTGAGTATTTTGTTATTTTGATGCTATTGTAAATAGGATTGTTTTCTTAATGTCTTCTCCACATAGTTCGTTGTTATTGTATAGGAACACAAGCAATTGTTGTAGGTTGATTTTGTATCCTACAACTTTACTGAATTCATTTATTAGTTCTAATAAGTTTTTGTTTGTTTTGGAGGACAAGTTAGGGAGATATATATTCATGTTATCTACAAATAGAGACTATTTAATTTCTTCTTTTCTGATTTGCATGCCTTTTATTTATTTTTCTTGTCTAATTGCTGTCACTAGGATTTCCAGTGTTATGTTGAATAATAGTGGTAAGAATGGACACTCTTGTCTTTTTCCTGATCTTAGAGGAAAACTTTTCAGCTTTTACCATTGAGTATATTGTTAACTGCTTGGTATTATGAGCATTACATCCCTCTGTACATAATTTATTGTGAGTTTTTATCATGAAAGGATATCAAATTTTGTCAAATACTTTTTGTGCATCTATTGAGATAATCATATGACGATGGTCCTTGATTCTAATAATGTAGTATGTCACATTAATTGATTTTCATAGGTTGGACTATCCTTGCATCTCTGGGATAAATCCCGCCTGATCATAGCATATGATCCTTTTACTGTGCTATTAAATTTGTTTTTCTAGTATTTTGTTGAGGATTGTTACATCTATGTTCATCATGGTTTGGAGTTTATAATTTTCTTTTCTTGTAGTGTCCTTATCTGACTTTGGTATAAGAGTAATGCTAGCCCTGTTAAACAATTTTGGAAATGTTCCCTCCTCTTCAATTTTTAGGAAGAGTTAGAAATAACTGGCATTAATTCTTCTTTAAATGTTTTCTAGAACTAACCTGTGAAGCTATCTGGTCCTGGGATTTTCTTTGTTTAGAAGTTTAAGATTACCAATTCATTCTCCTTACTAATTATTTGTTGGTTCAGATCTTCTGTTTTTTCATGATTTCGTCTTAGTAGGGTGTGTTTGTTTTTTTTTACCATATTACTATACTAATATAATTCACTTTCATTAATATATTTCTATTTCATGCTCATTCTAAAGCACAGAATTATCTTTTTAAGAAACTTTTAAAGATACCAGCATTTTATTTGTCCCAATCTATGTGCTCAATTTTATCCAAGTAGTCTCCCTACACTGCTTAGAATTATCTGCCTTCCAGGAGCTATCAGTTGTCCTCTTAAATATCTCCTTTCTATTTAAAACATTGAAATTCTAGTCAACCGCTAAGTTCAAAAAAGAAAAAAATAGTACATTGTCTTCCTCATTTATCATTTCTTGCTATCTGTGTCCCAGTTTGGGTTTGCATTGCTTATCCCATTACATTTACCTAAATGTTATGTATCTACAGTGATTAATTTTGTATGTCAGCTGGAGACATTAAAGTTTGTGTCAAGTATGTCTTGGATAGTATTTCTGGTTGAGATTAGCATTTGAACCCATCGACCCAGTAAGGTAGATTATCCTTCTCAGTAGGGGAGAAGAGAGGGCATTAATGCTTGAGCTTCTCACAAAACATGGATATAATTTGTTTGTCTCTGTGTCCCCATTATCTAGCAAAATGTGGCTGGATGACAGTGCATAATAAATAATTATAAGATTTTTTCTTAAACTAGTTGAAAATGTTTATGTGTAAGAGACCCTATCATAATTAAAAACTATAGAAGAATACTTAACCAAACTAGGCAGGAGTCTTTGGAAAAATCTTCATGTGACAACAGCCAAAAAAAACCAAGCCTTATTAAAAACCAACTAAGATAGACATAACAGTTTGCAGGTTAAAAATGCTCTTTATTCTGGAGGAGTCTTTGTGAAGCTCTCTTTAAGAAAAGACTAATTTAACAGGTGTTGTCTAATCCCTCAGTATATTAGAATCATGAAAATAGGAGGCCGAGATTGACTGGTATCTAGAGACATAAGAGTACTGAGAAGTGACAGCCTAGAAGCATGGAAAAGCACACTGCTCTGGGACAATTTATAGGAAGATAAAATAGTCCTATAAACCTTAATAGCTCCTGGGACTGTCACTGTATTAACGTGGCACAGACCAATAATAGATGTTTGTGTTTGATGATGAGACTTCAAAACAAGATAAATTATACTTTAGGAAAAATGACAACTTGAGGGCTAGCATTTAAATCCTCTCTTCCCAAATACTGGTAGAGACAAAGGAGTATGTTAAAATGGATAAACTCTCAGAGTAGTTTTTAAAAACTAAGTGATGATTCCACATACAGAATCTGCTTTAAGCAGTTTCTTTTAGTCTTAGGTTCAATAAGACCAAAAAGAAAATATTAAAATGATTACTGGCTTCCAACCATGATATGGTGTTTCTGCATGGTGTGAGATCAATAGAGGAGACTATGGTAGGGCTCCATTACAATCATTAATTTCAGAGGTCAGGGTAAGCCATAGGGCAAATTGAGATCTCTCATTTTGAATCTCTTTTCTCTGCTCTAAAGTCAATAGCAATGGAAAACCCAAGGACAAATCTAGCAATATCAAATAGAATGAGGCTGATTTCTCTGTGGCTGTAAGTTTAATAATAATAATAAAAAAATAGTCTCATTGTAAGTGGGGTATAAAATCCAGACTAAACAAATAAAGAAGAAAAAGGAAAAAAAAAAAAAGATATGGAAATCTGATTCAAGTGTTTCAAAGAACAAAGGAAAACACTGGGGGCACCTGGGTGGCTTAGTGGGTTAAAGCCTCTGCCTTCCGCTCAGGTCATGATCCCAGGGTCCTGGGATCGAGCCCCGTATCGGGCTCTCTGCTTGGCGGGGAGCCTGCTTCCTCCTCTCTCTCTGCTTGCCTCTCTGCCTACTTGTGATTTCTCTGCATCAAATAAATACATAAAATCTTTAAAAAAAAAAAAAAAAAAAAAAAAAGGAAAACACTGCAGAGAAAAACGTCCCCACTGGATATCCTTGCAGACTTAGCTCACATCCCACATTTCACTCAATATGAATAGAAATTTTGAGATCAAATACCAAGATATGGCATAAATATCAGTCACAGAGAAACTATGAAAAGCTTATTCCTTTTAAGGTCAATCCATCAATAAATAATCTCAAAATTTAAGGAATGCTTAATACTACATTTCTTAAACATCCACTATAGGGAGGGATGCCTGGGTGGCTCAGTTGGTTAAGCAGCTGCCTTCGGCTCAAGTCATGATCCCAGTGTCCTGGGATTGAGTCCCGCATCGTGCTCCTTGCTCAGCAGGGAGCCTGCTTCTCCCTCTGCCTCTGCCTGCCATTCTGTCTGCCTGTGCTTGCTCTCTCTCCCTCTCTCTCTCTCTGACAAATAAATAAATAAAATCTTTAAAAAAAAAATCCACTATATGGAAATAACTTGCATTCAGTTGATTATTTAGACACTGAGCCATTCTTTTTCTATGTTTCCCCAATTTCAAACGTGGAGTGGAGGATAATTATTGCTGAATTACATCAAATGAGTTCACATTAACCTCCTTTCGAAGTCTCCATTATGTTTGCTTCCCATTAACACATCACAGCAACATTGATATTTTTATACCTTATACATACGATGTTTAAATATCCCTGCTGAAAAAAAAGTCATATGTTAAAAAATATATACCCCATCAATTTGGTATGTTCCTGTGTTGGCATAAAAAACAAAATTGGCATCTCACTGGTGCTTCAAACAGTCACAGATGGCTTCTAAAACAGCACTGTGTGTTTTCATTTGGGGATTCCATTGTTTAGATCACTTTTATGAATAATTAAAAATAAATCTGTGATGCCAGTAATTATAATAACTCATACCTGGCTTTGCAACAGAAGACAGTGACTCCAGCTCCCTAAAAGGATATAAATTTAACCATGTAATCGATGGGAGCCCTAGGAAATGCCCTCATCTTTCCTATAAACTCCAAAGAAAGTAGCAATTTTGTATAATACATTTAATGAATTGTTTTACATAATTCATTCTCTTCAGATGTTCTAATTTATATTCATTTTCACAGCTTCTGAAATTTACATATGTGATGAAGAATTATTTGGGGAAATGTAGGAATCTTTTAACAATCATGTAGAGCAATTTAACTTGTATTATCAGGGAAAAAAAACAAAAAAATCTAAAGCTAAAAAAAGTAGTTGTGGAAAAATACAGGGCTAAATATTTGCAAGGGGCTCAATCTGCAACAATGTAGCTATATCCATAGAAACTGTCCTTTATGAGCATTTCTCTAAATTCTTGCTTTAGTTTAGGTGACAAGATGGAATAATGTGTTTTAATTCAAATACAACTTCCACTCAAAAAAATGAATTGAGTTTTATTCCATCCACATTATACAGGCTGGCATTACAACCTTAAGAAAAAACAAAACTTTTATCATAAGCCATAAAAAAAGATTTTTTAATGAGAATTGTAACAGCCATAAAAAATAAATAATTAAATAAAGCATGGCATTATAGTAGCTTTTTATTGTGAACACAAAATTAATAGTGAAGGGGCACCTGGGTGGCTCAGTGGGTTAAAGCCTCTGCCTTCAGCTCAGGTCATGATCTCAGGGTCCTGGGATCGAGCCCCGCATCGGGCTCTCTGCTCTGCAGGGAGCCTGCTTCCTCCTCTCTCTCTCTCTGCCTGCCTCTCTGTCTACTTGTGATCTCTCTCTGTCAAATAAATAAAGTCTTTTAAAAAAAAATTAATAGTGAAGAGAAAGCCACCAGTGAAAATGATATGGTACAAATTAGAATAGAAAGACTCTGATAATTAACAAATGTAAAGCTATTATACATCATAATAATTTTTATTGATCTTTATTTCAAATGGGGTCATGGAAGGAAAGCTTCACTACAAATTAGCAGACCTGTGTTATGTCCAAACTCAATCACTACTGACTCTAATCTTAGATGATCAATACATCTGAGCTCCAGTTTTCCCATTTGTAAAATTAAAGTTGCACTGGATAACTTCTAAATTCTCTTCCTGTATTCTGCTTTTATGATTTAAAGTCTTATCTCTCCAATGAGTTACTCTCAATTCCTTCCAAAAACTTCCTTTTATAGTCCTTTTATTTATCTAAAATCATTAGTCTATTGCTACAGATGCAACCTAGGTTCTCTGTAATTGTCTGCTAAAGGTGAACTCTTGTATTCTATATTCAAACATTTAAGCAACAAAGAACAGCAAATAATGCATCATACTTGAAGGTAAGAGTAAAATATCATAATTGAATCAATAGTGTCAATTTAATGCATTTATGATACATTTATTTTAAGGTGTTAACTGCATAACCAAAGAATATATGATACTAGTAAAAGAATTATAATCATAAATGTTTCTATAAATTAAGTATTTCAGCAAATTTTTCACATTTGTAATCTCTTCTATTCCATAGCACAAATGGTAAACAAATAAGAAGTTAAGCTGTGGAAGTTAGTAAACAATATGCATGGTTGAATCCTGGCTTCATCATTTTTCATATGTGACCTCCTTATGCTTCAACTGCCCTTTTTTAAATAGCTTATTAGAAAAGGTAGATACAATAATGCTTCTACCATATGATTTGAGAGAGCTTCAAAGAGGAAAATTTTTAATCTCTATTACTGGTGTCATATGCTAGGCTCTAAATAATTTCTAGCTGTTTTTACTATGATTATGCTTTTCTTGTGAGATTTGATTCCCTCTAATTTAAAACGCTTAATTTTACAGAATACTTTAAATTCCTTGAAAGTGAGGATTATAATTTTTTTCACTTTCCACCCTTTGCTCATAATGTAATGGTAGAGATTAAATGGGCAAATAAACAGTGTTAATAAGCTGCTAATAAGTAGTTTTAAAGAGATTGGATTAATACATGATTTGCTTCTACTAATTTTAGTTTTTTTGTTTTGTTTTGTTTTCTTATGTGTGATATGGCATTTGGGACATTTAGATATTGTCTCAAATTCATTGCAATAACACTTACCATATACTATCATATAACACCATATAGCATACCATATACCAGTGTGCTTGGCACAGAACAAGTATATCTCCTCAAGCACAAGAAAACAAGTGCCTATTAGGTCTATAACTGACAGAGAGGAAGCCCAAAGAGCCAGCCTGCCAGCCACTGTCAGATGAATAAGAGGACAAGGCAAATCTGCCTTCATTCAGTAGTCGCATCTCAAAAGTTTTGCTTGGTACTGAATTGTTGAAGCCTTAACCCCAATGTATTTGTATTTAGAGATGGTACCTTAAGGAGGTAATTAGAGTTAGATAAAGTTATTAATGTGGGGTTCTTATGATGGCTTTATAAAGTTATGTAAAGGATCTGCTTTATCCTTTATCCTTTATGATAGCTTCTTATAAAGCTATAGAAAGGAATAGCTTTATAAGAAGAGAATTGTTCTCTTTCCACCGTGTGAGGATACAGTGAGAAGGTGGCCATCTACAAGCCAATGAGGGAGTCCTTACCAAAATCAAATTATCTGACCCCTTGATTTTGGACATCCCAGCTTCTAGAACCAATAAATATCTGTTGTTTAAGCCACCTAGTCTATGGTATTTTGTTATAGCAAACTAATACAGGCTTAAGCTTTTAACTGGGGAAAGTAAACAGAAGTGCAGAGTCAGGGAGGCTGGGATAAGGCAGTCCTTGGTGAATAGCCCATTGAGAATGGAAGTAAGGCTCAGAAGATGGGAGGTACAGATGAAAGCTGAACAATTTTATGGTCTCTGTCAAATACATCAGGGTCTAAACAGCATTTGGGTCACTTATATAATGTTTCCAAGTCGGGAGCTAAATAAAATCTATTGTGACACAAATTCAAATGATACCCAATATCAGGACCCTAGCTACAAGAGTAATTGGAATTCACTTCTCTGCTCTCACTCAATAACCCATTCCAGTTCTAAGTTTCTGATGGTGATGGAGGTGAGAGAAAGTAGGAATTTGCTGAGATTGTTCCTGGGCCAGAAATTTTTACTTAGTTATTTCAAATGCAATTTTCCAAAAGTAGACATTTTAACTGAGCATTTATTTTTAGCATAATAACCTCCCTTAAGCATCATGTACATCAAAACCCAAGACACCACTGAAAAGTGTTTTGAAAAAGTAGCATCTAGTAAAACTTTTTAATAGGTCGCAGCTTCATAGAGCATGATTACTTTACATGATACAAATTGTCAATACTTCCAAAATGATTGCAATTGGTGTAAAATCTCAAGCAACAACAGTGATTTTTCTATTTATGCAAAATATTTCATTACTACAACAAAATGCATTTGAGCCCTGCTGCCAAGCTTGAAAAAAGATCCACTTAGGAATATTAATGGATAGATCTTTAGAATTGAGTCACTGGGAATTATGCTGAGATGTTAAGGGATAGCCTCAAGTTTCAAACACAAGTGTCATGACAACACTCTAATTTGTATTTAGTATGTTATCTTTTTTTTTTTTTTTTTTTTTAGAAAGGAGGAAGAAGACTCCCTGCTGAGCAGAGAGCCTGATGAGGGGCTCGATCCCAGGACCCTGAGATCATGACCTGAGCCAAAGGCAGAGGCTTTAACCCACTGAGCCTAGTATGTGAGCCTAGTATGCACCTGAGGCGCCCTAGTATGTTATCTTGAAGCAAAATGAAATACATAAAATTTCTTAAATATACATGTTTTAAACATTTTATCATAAATTCCAAGAAATTAATTAGCATAAATATGCCACAGAGATAAATGTCTTACCAAAATAGTTACATTTAACATTGCAAGATAGGAGTGCATTATTCTTTAGAGTCACTTAGTAAAATACCGTTTGATTTGTAATATGAATTGTAAAAGTAGGCAAAACTTCACGGGTATAATAATCAACATTGTTAAGATGTTAAGAGTCCCAAATTTCACTTGCAGGTTTCATGCAAAAGAAATCTTGATTTTGTAGAAATCGATAAACTGATTCTGACATTCATATTGAACTTTTTTTAAAAAAATGTAGACTTAGCCAGAACAACTTTGAGGATAAAAGCAAATTTAAAAGATTAATTTCACCTTACTTCAAGATGAATTAAAAAGCTTGTTAACAATATCGTATGGTCTTAAATAATAGTTATATAAATAGATTAACAGAACAAAGATAGATAAATATATGTGCTTAATCAATTTTAAATGAAGATTCAAAGGAAATTGAGTAGATAATGGACCAACTTTTCAATAAATTGTGCTGAAACAATGAGGTACTCTAGGCAGAAAAAATGAACTTTAATTCATACCTCATAACATATATAAAAATTAATTTAAAATGGATCAGAGGTACAAATATAAAACCAAAACTATAAATCTGTTGAAAAGGATATAGGAGAAAATCTTTGTAAACTTGAATTAGGCAAAGATATCCTAGCTACAATTCCAAAAGCTCTATCCATGAAGGGACAAATGATTAAACTGGACTTCATCAAAATAAGAATTCTGTTCTTCAAATGACACTATTAGTAGAATGACAAACAAACCACAGACTGGGAGAAAATATTTGCAAATCATGTATCTGATAAAAAATATTTGCATCCAGAATATAAAAATAACTTTCAGATCACAATAATAAGAAAATAAGAAAACAAATTAAAAAAACATTTAAAAAGAGACAAAATTAAAAGATAGACAAAAATTGAATAGAATGAGAGGAGAAAAAAAATCTGGACTGAAAATTATTTTCCCTAGTAATTTTGAGGCATTGCTCTACAGTTTTTTGCATCCTGAGTTGATGTTTAGGAGTCTGATGCTATTTTGAGTTCACTTTCCTTTATATAATATATTCGGGTTTTTTTTTTTTTGTAAG
Source organism: Enhydra lutris kenyoni (assembly GCF_002288905.1). NCBI lineage: Eukaryota > Metazoa > Chordata > Mammalia > Carnivora > Mustelidae > Enhydra > Enhydra lutris. Next base: position 27,937,437 of record NW_019154102.1, read on the forward strand.
TTTTCTCTAAACATGTTTAAGTCTTCTTTTCAATTGTGATTCTGGCACTTCACAATAGTGTACTTTGTTGTAAAATATTTTTGCCAATTTTCAATGAAATATATATTTAAATGTGAAAAGCAAAACTTTGACTATTTTAAAAGTCAACCTAAATGAATACTTTTTTCTTTGAGTAAAAAAAGATTTATTAACATCAACAAAAGCAAAAATCATTAAGGAAAAGACTGCTATTGTATATATACATATATACATTTTTTTTCTTAAATAAGAACTTCTGGTCATAAAAATATAAATGGAGAAATATTAATCTGGGAAAGACTTTCCTATAAATAAAATAGGCAAAGATCAATATCTTAAATATATAATACCCCTACAATTCAGTAAAAAAAGGAAGATAAATAACACAAGACAAAATTGGGCAAACATATGAAGATGAAATCCAGTTAATCATGTAATAAATTTACATTATGAGCTTAACACTTGAGAAGACACATAATGAATTAGTCTCTTTCTACTGTGGGTGATCTATTGCATGGATATTTTATACCCTAGGGACATTCCATTTCAATTTGCAGAGAAATCTACTTTAATCTTTCACATTACATAGAAAGGGGTAGAGGGGAGAGGAAGCATCTTTGCAGCTAACACTCTAAGAATAGGACACATGAAGAGGATACAAAGTCCCATATGTTGTGTTTTAAGATTTAATGTCATGTCAGTTTTCTTGCTTAGTCTTTTGAGAAATCTCTGTAATTCCTTTATGAATAAGAGAACCAGATCTCATATTTACTTTTCTGCATTTTCCTAATGATGACTTTCTCCATTTTTATTAATTTTTCATCTTAGTTTTATTGGATTATTTAATACCTCATTTTACCATGCTCTTGAAATGAATATTAAGAATCTTATTTTTCGTAAATTACCTTGTGCCTATTATTTTGGTTGTACCTCATCTCATAATTTTCTTTTTTTTTCTTTTTATTTATTTATTTATTTATTTATTATTTATTTTTTTTTTAAATTTCAGCATAACAGTATTCCTTGTTTTTGCACCACACCCAGTGCTCCATGCAATCCGTGCCCTCTCTAATACCCACCACCTGGTTTGCCCAACCTCCCACCCCCCGCCGCTTCAAACCGCTCAGATTGTTTTTCAGAGTCCGTAGTCTCTCATGGTTCACCTCCCCTTCCAATTTCCCCCAACTCCCTTCTCCTCTTAACTCCCCTTGTCCTCCATGCTATTTGTTATGCTCCACAAATAAGTGAAACCATAGGATAATCGACTCTCTCTGCTTGACTTATTTCACTCAGCATAATCTCTTCCAGTCGCGTCCATTGTTGCTACAAAAGTTGGGTATTCATCCTTTCTGATGGAGGCATAATACTCCATAGTGTATATGGACCACATCTTCCTTGTCCATTCATCCGTTGAAGGGCATCTTGGTTCTTTCCACATTTTGGCGACCGTGGCCATTGCTGCTATAAACATTGGGGTACAGATGGCCCTTCTTTTCACTACATCTGTATCTTTGGGGTAAATACCCAGTAGTGCAATTGCAGGGTCATAGGGAAGCTCTATTTTTAATTTCTTGAGGAATCTCCACACTGTTCTCCAAAGTGGCTGGACCAACTTGCATTCCCACCAACAGTTTAAGAGGGTTCCCCTTTCTCCACATCCCCTCCAACACATGTTGTTTCCTGTCTTGCTAATTTTGGCCATTCTAAGTGGTGTAAGGTGATATCTCAATGTGGTTTTAATTTGAATCTCCCTGATGGCTAGTGATGATGAACATTTTTTCATGTGTCTGATAGCCATTTGTATGTCTTCATTGGAGAAGTGTCTGTTCATATCTTCCGCCCATTTTTTGATATGATTGTTTTGTGTGTGTTGAGTTTGAGGAGTTCTTTATAGATCCTGGATATCAACCTTTTGTCTGTACTGTCATTTGCAAATATCTTCTCCCATTCTGTGGGTTGCCTGTTTGTTTTCTTGACTGTTTCCTTTGCTGTGCAGAAGCTTTTCATTTTGATGAAGTCCCAAAAGTTTATTTTTGCTTTTGTTTCCTTTGCCTTTGGAGACATATCTTGAAAGAAGTTGCTGTGGCTGATATCAAAGATATTACTGCCTATGTTCTCCTCTAGGATTCTGATGGATTCTTGTCTCACGTTGAGGTCTTTTATCCATTTTGAGTTTATCTTTGTGTACGGTGTAAGAGAATGGTCGAGTTTCATTCTTCTACATATAGTTGTCCAGTTTTCCCAGCACCATTTATTGAAGAGACTGTCTTTTTTCCACTGTATATTTTTTCCTGTTTTGTCGAAGATTATTTGACCATAGAGTTGAGGGTCCATATCTGGGTTCTCTACTCTGTTCCACTGGTCTATGTGTCTGTTTTTATGCCAGTACCATGCTGTCTTGGTGATCACAGCTTTGTAGTAAAGCTTGAAATCAGGTAATGTGATGCCCCCGGTTTTATTTTTGTTTTTCAACATTTCCTTAGCGATTTGGGGTCTCTTCTGGTTCCATACAAATTTCTGGATTATTTGATCCAGCTCTTTGAAAAATACAGGTAGAATTTTGATCGGAATGACATTAAAAGTATAGATTGCTCTAGGCAGTATAGACATTTTAACAATGTTTATTCTTCCGATCCAAGAGCATGGAATGGTCTTCCATTTTTGTGTGTCTTCTTCAATTTCTTTCATGAGTGTTCTGTAGTTCCTTGAGTACAGATCCTTTACCTCTTTGGTTAGGTTTATTCCCAGGTATCTTATGGTTCTTGGTGCTATAGTAAATGGAATCGATTCTCTAATTTCCCTTTCTGTATTTTCATTGTTAGTGTATAAGAAAGCCACTGATTTCTGTACATTGACTTTGTATCCTGCCACATTACTGAATTGCTGTATGAGTTCTAGTAGTATGGGGGTGGAGTCTTTTGGGTTTTCCATATAAAGAATCAAGTCATCTGCGAAGAGAGAGAGTTTGACTTCTTCATTGCCAATTTGGATACCTTTTATTTCTCTTTGTTGTCTGATTGCTGTTGCTAGGACTTCTAATACTATGTTAAACAAGTGTGGTGAGAGTGGGCATCCTTGTCGTGTTCCTGATCTCAATGGGAAGGCTGCAAGCTTTTTCCCATTGAGGATATTTGCTGTGGGTCTTTCATAGATAGATTTTATGAAGTTCAGGAATGTCCCCTCTATCCCTGTACTTTGAAGCGTTTTAATCAGGAATGGATGCTGGATTTTGTCAAATGCTTTTTCTGCATCAATTGAGAGGACCATGTGGTTCTTCTCTCTTCTCATATTAATTTGTTCTATCACATTGATTGATTTGCGAATGTTGAACCATCCTTGTAGCCCAGGAATGAATCCCACCTGGTCATGGTGGATAATCTTTTTAATGTGCTGTTGGATCCTGTTTGCTAGGATCTTGTTGAGAATCTTAGCATCCATATTCATCAGTGATATTGGTCTGAAATTCTCCTTTTTGGTGGGGTCTTTGCCTGGTTTGGGGATCAGGGTAATGCTGGCTTCATAGAAAGAGTCTGGAAGTTTTCCTTCTGCTTCAATTTTTTTAAACAGCTTCAGGAGAATAGGTCTTATTTCTTCTTTGAAAGTTTGGTAGAATTCCCCAGGGAATCCATCAGTACTTGGGCTCTTGTTTTTTGGGAGGTTTTTGATCACTGCTTCAATCTCATTACTAGATATCAGTCTATTCAGGTTGTCAATTTCTTCCTAGTTCAATTTTGGGAGTTTATAGTTTTCCAGGAATGCATCCATTTCATCTAGGTTGCTTAGCTTATTGGCATATAACTGTTGATAATAACTTCTGATGATTGTTTCTATTTCCTTGGTGTTAGTTGTGATCTCTCCCTTTTCATTCATAATTTTATGAATTTGGGCTTTCTCTTTTCTTTTGGATTAGTGTGGCCAGTGGTTTATCGATCTTATTGATTCTTTCAAAAAACCAGCTTCTAGTTTCATTGATATGTTCTACTGTATCTCTGGTTTCTACCTCATTGATCTCAGCTCTAATCTTGATTATTTCCCTTCTATTGTGTGGAGTTGGCTTGATTTGTTGTTGATTCTCCAGTTCTTTAAGGTGTAGAGACAACTTGTGTGTTCTGGATTTTTCAATTTTTTTGAGGGAGGCTTGGATGGCTATGTATTTCCCCCTTAGGACCGCCTTTGCTGTATCCCATAGGTTTTGGACCAAAGTGTCTTCATTCTCATTGGTTTCCATGAATTGTTTGAGTTCTTCTTTGATCTCCTGGTTGATCCAAGCATTCTTAAGCAAGGTGGTCTTTAGCTTCCAGGTGTCTAAGTTCCTTCCGAACTTTTCCTTGTGGTTGAGCTCCAGTTTCAAAGCATTGTGATCTGAGAATGTGCAGGGAATAATCTCAGTCTTTTGGTATCGGTTGAGTCCCGATTTGTGACCCAGTATGTGGTCTATTCTTGAGAAGGTTCCATGTGCACTTGAGAAGAATGAGTATGCTGTTTTTTTAGGGTGGGATGTTCTGTATATATCGATGAGGTCCATCTGGTCCAATGTGTCATTCAATGCTCTTGTTTCTTTATTGCTCTTCTGCTTCCATGATCTGTCTATTTCTGAGAGAGGTGTGTTAAGATCTCCTACTATTAATGTATTCATATCAATATGACTCTTTATCTTGGTTAACAGTTTTCTTATGTAATTGGCTGCTCCCATATTGGGGGCATAGATATTTACAATTGTTAGATCGTCTTGGTGGATAGTCCCTTTAAGAATTATGTAGTATCCTTCTGTATCTCTGACTACAGTCTTTAGCTTAAAATCTAATTTATCTGATATGAGAATCGCTACCCCGGCCTTCTTTTGAGGCCCATTGGCATGAAAGATGCTTCTCCAACCCTTCACTTTCAGTCTGGGTGTATCTTTAGTTCAAGATGGGTCTCTTGTAGACAACATATGGATGGGTCCTGTCGTTTTATACAATCTGCAACCCTGTGTCATTTTATGGGCGCATTTAGGCCATTCACATTGAGAGTGATTATTGATAGATATGTTTTTATTGACATTGTGTTACCTTTGAAGTCTTTCTTTCTGTAGATTGTCTCTATATTTCTGTTCAATGCTATTCTTAGGATTTTTCCTCTTTTGTAGAACCCCCCTTAATATTTCCTGCAGTGTTGGCTTGGTGGTTGCATAGTCTTTTAAGCCTTGCCGGTCTTGGAAAATCTTTCTCTCTCCATCCATTTTGAATGTCAGTCTTGCTGGATAAAGCTGCATGTTCTTCTCATTTAGTGCACTGAATATATCTTGCCAGCTCTTTCTGGCTTGCCAGGTCTCTGTGGACAGGTCTGACTTTATTCTGATGGGCTTTTCTCTGTAAGTAAGGAGCCTCTTTGTCCTAGCGGCTTTCAAGAGATTATATCTACAATTATGATTCCTCAATTTGACTATCAGGTGCCTTGATTTTTTTTGGAATCTATAATCTTGGGTGGAGACCGTTCGGCCTCTAGTACATGAACTCTGGTTCCATTTGTGAGATTGGGAAAATTTTCATGAAGAACTTGTTCCACTATATCTTCTAAACTTCTTTCTTTCTCCTCCCCTTCAGGGATTCCAATAATTCTGACATTGGAACGTTTCATGGCATCATTTATTTCCCTGATTCTGTTTTCGTGGCTTCTAAGCTGTTTGTTCCAGGCTTCCTACTGATCCTTTCTCTCTATCTGCTTGTCCTCCAGATCACTAATTCTATCTTCTGTCTCAGTTACCCTAGCTTTGAGAGAATTTAGATTAGATTGGAACTCATTGAGAACATTATGAACCTCATCTCTGGTAGCTTTTAGCTCTGACTTAACATTGTGAACATCCCCTCTAGTCGCTTTCAGTTCGGCCCTAATCAATTCCGTTTGGTCATCCATGGCTTTCTCCAACCTAGCTATTGCCTGGATAATTGTTAGCCTGAATTCTCTTTCCAACATATTGTCTATGTTGATAGCTGTTAGCTCTGTTGCAGAAGGTCCATCTTCTGTATTTTTCTTCTGTTGGGCATTCCTCCTCCTAGTCATTTTGGTGAGAGATGACTGAATGGATGTAGCTGGATGTATCAACCGTGGTGCAGTCAAGATGCACCCTGGAACACTTCTGAGCAATCAGGATTCCCCACCCAAATGAGAGAAAAAAGAAAAAGAAAAAAAAATAAAGAGAGAGAGAGAGAGAGACAGGAAAGAAAGGGAAGATAAAAGAAAAGGTTCAGCCCAAATGGGCCCCAAGTTAAGATTTATGAAGTATACAAACAAAAACAGACAAACAAAAAGACTGATAAAATTATATGACAAGAGAAAAAAAAATATATATATATAAGCAAATAAAGGAAGAACCTCGTCAAAAAGAACCCCAAGTGTAAGATTTATATACTATCAGGACAAACACAAAAACACAGAAACACTGGTGGAAGAAAAAAATGGGAGAGTGGTTATAAATTCTCAGTGTGGGCGAGGAAGGTTGTTTTGATTCTTCCTGGATGTATCTTGATATCTTTGTTAAAGGACTCAACTTTCCTAAGATGAAGGGGGATTAAAAATTGGTTTACCTATAGGGGTAGTATTGATTGGGGAAAGGGGATTACTTTGAAGTTTAACTCTATATGAATATTAGAAAATAAAAATAAAAAAGGAATAAACTAGACTAAACTAAACTAAAATTTAAAAAAAGAAATTTAAAAAATAGAAATGCAATAGAAAAACACAAAGTGTATGTTATCAAAAAGTTCAGGTTAGAAGGTTATTATGGAATTTGATGTACTGGACAGCTCACTGTGATGGTAAATAGGTTAAAAAATTATCTATAGAAAAAAAAAAATGAGCCAAAATAGTGGGAACAAATTAAAAATAAAAGTTGTCCTATGAAGTAGTGGTGGTTGTTCTCTTGTAGTCTTTTTTTTTCTTTTTTTCTTTCCTGGTTGGTTTTCTGGGGGAGGGGCCTGCCATGTGGGTTTTCAGTCAATGATGTTCCCTGAGTTAAGTCCTCCTGCCCCCCTCAAGGGGGTGGGCTCTGAGGAAACAGATTTTTTCAGGCTTTTGTTCTCTGGAGGTTTTTATGTTTGTTCACTTTTTTTTTTTTTTCTCTCGCCTTGACCGCTTTTGATGGTTTTAGAGGAAAGCAAACTGAACCCTGACATCCCTCTCAGAGAGAGGCCTCAGTCTGGCTACAGAGCCCATATAAATTCCCCCTTGGCTGCTGGCAGAGCAGGTTCCCCGAGTTGCAGTCCCTGGGGATGCAGGATCTTCTGCTTGTACCCAAAACCACGGCAGCGGCGGCTGTCTGGGCAGCTCCAGACCACCAGAGGTTCCAAGCAGCGATCGCACACTGAGATTTTCCCGCTGGCCCGGGCTGGGAGTGCCTGGTCTTTCTGGGTCTAAGAGCGCCCGACTTGCGCTCACCTCTCTCAGGGGAGGCTATGGGCCACGTGTGCGCGTCTCAGGCTCTGAGAACAGGGTGCAGGTACGAAAACACCAGGCTGGGCCTTTGCGCACCTCTCTCGGGGAGAGTTTGGAGCACACATCTCAGGCTCTGAAACAATGGCGTGGGTCTAAGAGCACCGGGTGGGCCTTTGTACACCTCTCTCAGTGGAGGGTGAGGGGCGCGCGTGTCTCAGGCTCTGTGGTAGGTCTTGGCATTCTGCTGTCTGGCATGGCTCCCAGCCCCTTACAGGAGCCGGACCCCACGCAATCTCAGGCACGCTGGTGGCTCAGGGACCAAGACCTTGTTTCTCTCTGGCTCAGCGCCAGGGGAGGCTGTCCTGGCTCCAGGGACTTAAGCCCCTGTCCCTAGCGGCTCCGATTCCCACAATCCCGCCCTCCCGCAATCCTTTGCTCTTTTGGAGTGCTTTCAACCAGTCTCCAAGTTAATGCTGGTCCCCAGATGCAGGGCACTCTCGTATTGGGGTATTACTTTCCAATCGGTCGCCTCTGATGTCTCCCTCCCCCTTTTGTTTATCTTCCGATATCAGTCCAAAGTTCCCACTCCACTTTACCTGCCCACTGGCATCTTCTGCCCCTGTAGAGATCCAGACGTATATAATTCTGATATCAGGCTGATTTCGTGGGTGATCAGAGTTCTTTGGTAGGTAATCAGCTCACTTTAGGGTACTGGTTGAAAAGGCACCTCCTCCTACTTCCCTGCCATCTTGTCTCTCATCTCATAATTTTAGATAGTCTTATTCACATATTTTACTCTCTATGTGGAGATTTTTTAAAAAGATTTTATTTATTTGTTTGATAGAGAGACAGAGAGAGAGAGAATACAAGCAGAGGAAGTGGGAGAGGGAGAAGCAGGCTTCCTGCCAAGCAGGGAGCACAATGTGGGGCTCAATCCCAGGATCCTGGGATCATAACCTGAACTGAGGGCAGAAACTTAATGACTGAGCCACCCAGGTGTCCCTACATGCAGATTTTATTTCTACTTTGACAAATAATTTGGGAGAATGTTTTTACTATATAATTTGGACAAATGCATTTTTTCTTAAATTATTTGGAAATTATAAATTTTATTTTTATTCTACTATGATGAACCTAAAATAAAGATTTTTGAAATTCATGTTCTTTATCAGAATCTTAAGACTATAACATTATATGATTATTGTACTCTATTGTTCTTTGGGGAAATATATTTTGCAGGCTTATTTATCCTTTTATATGCCCATTTCCGGTATTTTTGATGAACAAAATTTTTTAATCTGGATGGCTGTTTATGACATTATATGTTCTCTCTTTTAAAAAAAAACTTGATATATGTATTATTTTCATAACTATAAACATAAATTATTTAGGTAATGTTTCTGATTTTACTACTTATTATACTTCCTTTTATACTGTATCTTACTGATAAACTCATTCATTTTGCTGACATCAAGAAACACTTAAAGATACTTGGAGGGCTTAGTAGTTCAGAAATTCCTGTTCTTTAGTCTCTTACAAAAATTATAAACTGGCCTTATTTTTTTTTTAATCTATTCGTGAACTTATTTTCTTAAAACACTGCAACTGTTTTTCATTATTTTATGACATAATGCTGTAGAATAATTACAACATTAATTAATTTTGTTTACTCCTATAGTATTGCAGATTTTTTTTTTGCTCCATTCACAATAATTGAGGAATTTGACTATAATATTTACTTGTGGGAGTCTTCTAATCAATTTTGTTTAGAATCAAAATGTATATTTTTGGTTTTTTCTTGCAATGACATTATTTAACTAGATAATACTTGCTTTGCTTTCTCAGAGTGACTCTATTTGATATATATCTGTTAAGATAGAAAATTTTTATTTTGTTTTGCTATTTACACATTTTAAAAAAGTATGTTTTGGTTTTTGTTCAAGATTTGGGTCTGAGGTGCCTGGGTGCCTCAGTGGGTTAAGACTCTGCCTTCAGCTCAGGTCATGATCTCAGGGTCCTGGGATAGAGCCCTGCATCAGGCTCTCTGCATAGCAGGGCGCCTGCTTCCCCTTCTCTCTCCCTGCCTACTTCGCTGCCTACTTGTGATTTTGCTCCCTGTGTCAAATAAATAAAGTCTTTAAAATATAAAAACAAAAAAATGTTTTAAAAGATTTGGGTTTGGGATAATTTTAGTTTATAGATTTTGCAGACCTGTGTTTAGAGTATATAGTCCTAGAGAAAGGCATCAAGAAAAAGCTGATATCTTCTGTGATATTTCTTTTTTTTTTTAAGATTTTATTTATTTATTTGACAGAAAGAGAGAGACAGTGAGAGAGGGAATACAATCAGGGGATGCAGGAGAGGCAGAAGCAGGCTTCCCACAGAGCAGGGAACCCGATATGGGGTTCAATCCCAGAACGCTGGGATCATAACCTGAGCCAAAGTCAAACACTTAATGACTGAGCCACCCAGGTGCCCCTTCTGTGATATTTTTAAACCATGAGCTGGCAAACTATGGCCTGTGGGCAGGCAAAAATCGCATATCACATGTTTTTCAAATAAAGTGTTATTGGAACACAGACATCCTATTTATCTGTATATTGGTCTGTGTCTTCTTTTGGACTACCACAACATAGTCGAGTAGTTGCAATACAGCCTGGGATGTGGACCCACAAAGTTGAAAATAGTTACTATTTGTTTTTTACAGAAAAAGTTGCCAACTCCTGATTTAGAATTTAAGTCCATTTGCCCTATGTATTGGAATGGGACTACTGAAAGAGTAAGTGGTACAGTAGGAACTTCATTACTATACAAAATATTTCTTCTTGCCTTAGTAATAGAAGTCCAAATTTCACAAGAATATAAATGTTGAAAAATATGATAGCTTCCCCTGGAAGCCAGCCAGAGCAATGTCTTCAACTTTTTTCAACATGGCATCTGCAGCAAATTGGGACTTTGAAAATACCCTGCATCCAAGCATAGATTACCCTGTCATCTAAATCTGAGTATTCCTCTCCTCCTACTCCCACATCCAGAGCTCTGGGTCAACTACTTGGAGAATATGGTTCACTATTTTACCCGGAGAACACTTGAAAGAAGAGAGAAGATATTTAGGAGTTGGAATTTTCCAATTTCTTTGTTATCTGGAGAGGCATGAATTTCCATGATCACTGCTTATATGTTTCCACAAAAAAAAAAAAAAAAATGTATAATTAACCATTGAAAATAAAAATCCAATCACAGTGAATAGAATGTGATTTACTGGACTCAATGCGGTGGCATATCCCAAATAGGAACATTTCCACATATAAAATAGGAAACTTTCCACATCATATCTGCCTCTTATGGGTTATTATGTGAACTAAAATTATTCAACAAATTTGAATACACCATATGCTCTAGGTACCATGTTAGGTGTTGGGAATACAAATAAGATGTAATCCCTGCTTTAAATAGCTTCCTGTTTGTTACTATACAATAAATAATTACTATAAACTATACATAATACTAAGAATTATAATATAGTGATATATGATATGAGAACATTTAGAAGGGGCATATAATTCAGGTAGAAGCCAGCAGAACATGTTTTTATAGTACAGATAAAACTTAAACTGAGTCCTGATGTGAATTGGAATCAGGAGCAAGGAAGCTATTCTATGACATTGAAGCAGCATGTGAGACATTGTGTAGGTCAGAAATATGATTTTCTTTTATAGCTGAACAAATACGCACTTGAAAGTGTGAGGCACCTAGGTGGCTCAGTTTGTTAAGCCACTGCCTTTGACTCAGGTCATGGTCAAAAGTCCCAGGATCAAGTCCCACATCAGGCTCTGGGCTCAGCAGGGAGTCTTCTTCTCTCTCTGACCCTCTCCCCTCTCGTGCTCTCTCTCTCAAATAAATAAATCAGTAAATAAAAAAATAAATAAAATATATTTTTTAAAAAGTGTGAGAGGGGAATAGATGGCAGATTAGGTGTTTTCAGCCATTATACTCCCAGAAAACATAAATTTTGACAATTATCCATATACTAATGTAAGTTTGTGGAAATCCAGGAGTCGAGAGGAGAAGTTCCAGCACACCATTTAGAGCAACAGTCCAAGAATAGATACACTGAAGAAATTAAGAAGAACAGTTTTACTTTACCTACATTACCTCTCCTCCCAAGGCAACATAATTCAGTGCCAAGACTCCTTTGTCTGTGACTTACCCCATGTAAAAAGTGAAAACATAGTGAATGAGCACCTGGCATTTTCCACTGTTCAGGATGTTCCCTAAGAGGCCCACTTCCTTTTTTTTTTTTTTAACTCTCCCAGAATACTGAGAAGATCAACAAGGTAAATAGCTGGGAGAGACTGGGATCAAGGAAGGGAGGTGAGGACTTCCACAACAAAAAGTATTCCCAACTCAACAAATTGCCACAGAACTTATTAACATCCTCATGAACTCTATCTGGATTCCCACCCACAAGCTATGTGGAATATTTCATCTAACCCACCAAATGCCCCATAAGTACCCCCAGACATTCCACATATCTTACCCTTGCCCCTTCCCATAACCAGCTTCTTGCATATGTCCCTATGAAATGGTATTAAACTAGAAATAAGAGGAGGAAAACTGGAAAAAAATCACTAATACATGGAAATTAAGCAATACTGTTGAACAACCAGTGGGGCAAAGAAGAAATCAAAAGAGAAATTAGAAAATATCTTGAGACAAATGAAAGTAGGAACACAGCATCTTAAAACTTGTGAAATGCTGTTAAAGGGAATTTTATAGCAGTAAATGTCTACATTAAAAAGAAAGAAGGATCTCAGCTAAACTCTTAAAATTATATTTTAAGGAACTGAAAAAGGAACACATAAACACAAAGTTTGTAGAAGAAAGATAATGACAAATATAAGAGCAAAAATAAATGAAGTAGAAACCAGAGAACAATATAAAAGATCAAAAAAAAAAAAAAAACCTAAGAGTTAGGGTTGTTTTTTTTTTTTAAAGATAAATAAAGTTGACAAAGCCTTAGCTAGACTAAGTGGAGAAAAGAGGAGTCAAAAAAATAAAATCAGAAATGAAAAAGGAAATTTTACAAGTGATAGCATGGAAATACGAAGGGTTAGAAGATACCACAATGAACAAATACACACCAAAATTCAGATAACCTAGAAATGGTAAATGCCTAGAAACATAAGCCTCCCAAGAGTGAATCATAATGAAATAGAAGATCTGGAGAACAAAAATGAGTAAGGAGATTGAATCAGGAGTCAAAAACCTCCCAACAAAGAAAAAGTCCAAGACCAGTTGGCTTCACTGTTGAATTCTGCCAAACATTTAATAAAGAATTACTATCAATTCTTCTTGAATACTTACAAAACTTTGAAGAAAAGAGAACACTTTCAAACTCATTTTATGAGGACCGTGATTACTCTGGTACCAACATCAGACAAGGGTACTAGAAGAAAAGAAAATTACAAGCCAATATCCTGATGAAAATAATATAAAAATCCTCAAAAAATTACTAGCAAGCCAAATCCAAAAGTACATTTAAAGAAAAATACGCCATGATTAAGTGGGATTTATTCCTGGGATGCAATGATATTTCAGCATTCAAGTCAATAAATATGATATACTACTACATTAATAGGATGCAGGACAAAAATGATATAATCCTCTCAATAGATGCAGAAAAAAATTTAATAAAATTCAATATATTCATAATAAAAACTCTCAAAAAAGAGGTACAGAAGGAATGTACAGCATTAGAATGAAGCCACATATGACAAGCCCACAACTAACACTAGTCAACCCTGAAAAGCTGAAAGCATTTCCTCTAAAGATCAGGAACAAGACAAGGGTATCCATTTTTACCATTTCTAATTCCGCAAAATTATGGAAGTCCTAGCCAAAGCAACTAGGAATGAATAAGAAGGAAAAAACATCTAAATCAAAAAAGAAGAAGTAAAATTGCTTCTGTTTGCCAATGACATGATATTACATAGAGAAAATCCTAAAGCTGTAAGAACTTTTTTATATTTATATATTTTTATATATATTTTTTTCTTTTCTATATATATTCTTTTTTATATATATATTTTATATTTTACAGCTTTACTGAAGGTATATATTAAGAACTAATATACACCTTCAGTAAAGCTGTAAAATATAAAATCAACATATGACCATCAGTTGCATTCTATAAACTGACAATGAAGTATCCAGAAAAGAAATAAAGAAAACAATCTTATTTACAATAGCTTCTGAAAGAATAAAATATTTAGGGATAAGTTTAACTAAGGGGGTGGAAGATCCGTACACTGAGAGCCACAAAATAATGATGAAAAGAATTGAAGAAGACACAAGTAAATGGAAAGGTATCCCATGTTCATAGATTGAAGAATTAAGTGTTAAAATATCTATCTGATCCAAGATGATCCACAGATCCAATGCAATTCCTATCAAAATCTCACTGGCATTTTCCACAGATTAGAAAAAAAATCCTAAAATTTATATAGAATCATAAAATACCTCAAATAGCTTAAGCAACTTTTAGCAAGAATAAAGGTGGAGACACAACATTTCCTAATTTTAAAATGTATTACAAAGCTATAGAAATCAAGATAGCATAAAAACATCTACCATCAAAAACGGGCACATAGACCAGTGAAACAGAGTACAGCGCCCAGAAATAAACCCGTGGACATATGGTCAATTAACCATTGACAAAGATGTCAAGAATACATAATGGTGAAAGGATAGTCTGTTCAATAAATGGTGTTAGAAAAACTGTTTATCCACATGCAAAAGAACAAAATTATCTTATCTTACACCATACACAAAAATAAACTCAAAATGAATTAGAGATTTAAACTTAAGACCCAAATCCATAGAAGTCCAAAAAGAAGATATGGAGGAAAAGCTCTTTGGTCTTGGTAGTAATTTCTTAGATATGACACCAAAAGAACCAGCAACAAAAGCAAAAATGAATAAGTAGATCTGTATTAAACTAAAATTTTATGTACAGCATAAGAAAAAACAAGTTGAAAAGGCAACATTTGGAACAGGAGAAAATATCTACAAACTATGTATCTGATAGATGTTAATATCCAAAATACATAAAGAACTCCTAAAAAACAAATAATCTGATTTTAAAATGAGCAATGAACCTAAATAGACATTTCTATTCCAAAAAAAAAATAAACAAATGGCCAAGAGATATATGAAAAGATGTTTAACATCAGTAACCATCATAGAAACACAAATCAAAACCATGATGAGATATCACTTCACACCTGTCAGGAGTTTAATGATAGAGGAGTAAAAAGAGGCACCTGGGTGGCTCATTTGGCTGAGTCTGACTCTTGGTTTTACTTCAGGTCATGATATCAGGGTCCTATGATGGAGCCCCACATGGGGCTCTGTGTTCAGTGGGGAGTCTGCTTGAAATTCTCTTCCCTCTCCCTCTACCCCCTTCCTCTCAAAAAAAAAAAAAAAAAAGTGAAAAGATAAGAACTGTTGACAAGAGTATGAAGAAAAAGAAACCCCTGTACACTATTGTTAGGAATATAAATTGGTACAGCCACTATGGAAAACAGTTTGATATTTCCTCAAATAATTAGAGACAAAACTATCATATGATCCAGCAGTCTCACATCTGGGTATGTATATTCAAATGAAATGAAATCATGACCTTGAAGAGGTAACTGTATTCTGTGTTCATTTCAGCACTATTTATAATAGACAAGATAGGGAAACCTTAATGTCCATTGGCAGAAGAATGAATTTTAAAAATGCAGTATGTGTATATAATGGAATATCATTCAGCTATAACATAAGGAAATCCTACATTTTGCTACAGCAAGGATGAACTTGTAGGACATTATGCTAGTAAAATTAACCAGACACAGAAAGAGAAACACTACATTATCTCACTTACATGTGAATTCTAAGAAAAAGTTGAATTCATAGAAACAGAAAGTAGAATGGTGATAACCAGGGAATGGCAGGCGGGGGCAAGGAGAGCAAATGGGGAGATTTTGATCAACATGTACAAACACACACACACAAAAAGGCAAAGTATACAAACTCACTAAGGATAATAAGTTCTGAAGATTGAATGAATAACATGGTGACTATAGTCAATAATAATGCATACTTGAAGTTTGCTAGATCTTAAGTTTTCTTAACATACAAAAGAGGGTAACTGTGAGATGATATGTTATTCACCTTGATTGTGGAAATTATTTCACAGTATGTATGTATGTCAAAACATCATCTGTACACCTTAAATATATATTTGTCAGTTATACCCAAATAAAGCCAAAAAAAATAAAAACCACTTAACAGGAAAAAAAAAAAGTAAGAAGAAAAAGCCATGTTTTGACCAGTAAATAGGGACAAATCATGAACGAAGTGGTATGATATTTTTAGGAGTTTGAGCTGAACTGTTTAGAATAGAGCTGCACATTGAAATATCTTCAGAGGCCCGAGTGGAAATCAGATTCTGTGTAGCTGGCAGTAGTAATCAATATTGAGTAGCGGGAACTGTGAACTACTGGAGACCTGACTCATTTTTGGCTAAAAATTTTCCAAGTTCAAATGAGTTTAATACACAGTACTAGCCAACAAAATTCTCCTTGGCCAGATTTATTCAAAGGCAAATAGATTGTATTGCGTGTATGGGGCTCTAGATAGCCACTGAAGAAATTTAATGATGTCATTGTGTTAGCATGATGATCTAAAGGGGCATGAATTTCCATGATTGCTCTTTTGTCATGTTAGCAAGATACTCAGGGAAGATGAGGGAATGAGACAGTGTATTTTGAATATCTCACATTGCCCTAGACACAGAGGAGTACCCAACAAACAGTAATACCCTTCCCCATTTTCACCCCTTCTGTCTATCAATACCTCTAGAGAAAAGAAAAATCAGCATAAAGGGAGATCCATATTAATGGTGAGTGTAATGGCAGTTTCCTATGATTGCTCTAACAATTTACCACAGACTTTGTGGCTTAAAACAACAGAAATTTACTCTCTCACAGTCCTGGAGACCAGAAATCTGTAATAAATTCGACCGAGTAAAAATCAAGGTATTGGCAGAGGTGTGCTCCCTCAGGATGCTTTAAGGCAGATTCTATGCCTTGTATATTCCAGCATCTGGTGGCTGTCAGCATTCCTTAGCTTGTATAACACCAGTCAAATCTCTGTCTCTGTGATCACAGTCCCTCTCCTCTTATTAAAACTTCCTCCGTCTCCCTATAGTAAGGATAAATGTGACAGCATTTAAGGCCCGCTCAGATAATCCATGATTATCTCCGCACTTCAAGAACTTTGATGTGATAAATGGTAATAGTCATAAATAATAGTCATAAATTCCAGGGGTTAGGATACCTGGGAGGCTAGTGTTTATCCTGCCACAAGTAAGAAATAGTTATTTTGGGCAAGTTGTTTCTGGAGTCTGATTTAGTCAGTTTTCTGGATAAAGAGAGCCAATAGGAGAAATATATTTCAGTATATATCACATATATATATATATACTGTTCCAATTGAAAAAAAACTACTAAGCTTTGAAAAAAAAATCATTTCTTTTACTTCTCAGCCTTATTACAAGGTATCTTTAAAGTCAGAAGTTTACTTAACTAAACTTTTAAGGTATTAATAAAAATGTGATTTATGGTAGATTAAGTAGTACAGTTACCTATAAACATTCCTGTATACTAAAATGTTCAAGGTTATTTGCAACAATGATAATTTGCATCACCTTGCTTGTGATGTTTCTGATGCCCGGTTGACAATCTTAACACATGGAGCTTTAACTAAATGGACCATCTGCTTGCTTTTCCTTCACACAATTGTGGCAATAGGCCCCACTCTGCATGACAACTTATCAGAACTCCCTTAGTTCTACCTGGTCACTGGGAGCGCTGAGAACCCAAACTGTTTTGTATTCATACATGAGATTCTTACTGCTGTTCACCACATTTTGAGAAACACTGTAGTTGGCAGTTTTACTAAACAAAGGGGAGAAACAGCAAGTGCTAAAAAATTGCAGAACCCATGTGATTTATAGAAGGATTTATAGAAAACTGTAAGATGAAATTATAGGTAAAAGAAAGGAAATGTTTTGAAGCAATCTTTCCACTAACAGTTTATGGAAAGTTTAGTATTGCAGCTGTCCAGGAAGCTTAATTATTCCAGTCTCTGTGGATTTATAAAACCTACACATAATAGAGAAGGAAAGCAAATGGAAAGACAGTAAAAGACAAACATTCTTCTTACTCTTTATTCCAGATATATAATAAAAACCTTGCATTTACGAAGAATTACACAAATTCAATAAAGAATTGAAAATAGCAAAGTTTCAATATCATATAAACCATCTTAATAAATGACACGGGAATAGGTATAATTAAACACCTTCCTACTATCATAATAATGGAAGATGCAGAATAAAAATATGAACGTGAGAAGAATTTAAATTTGTACAGCATCATGACAATATAGAAATGATCAGTTACCATAATTACATATTAAAAGTTGATGGTATGTATTTTATTACAACAGATGGAATATGTGGTCATTCTTATAAATTATTCTAAAACGATATTTGGAAGTATAAACATAGTGATGTCAAAATACTAAAGTAAAGGGAAATAACACAATTACATGACAGATACAACTTTATTACATAAGATATTTTTATAGTATTTTATTTTATTTTTTTAAAGATTTTATTTATTTATTTTACAGACAGAGATCACAAGTAGGCAGAGAGGTGGGCAGAGAGAGGAGGAAGGAGGTTCCCCGCTGAGCAGAGATCCCGATGCGGGGCTCAATCTCAGGACCCTGGCATCATGACCCGAGCCAAAGGCAGAGGCTTTAACCCACTGAACCACCCAGGCGCCCCATTTTTTTAGTATTTTAGACCACTTGCTTCAGATTTAATTGTGGCATTATCATTGCCCTTATGTTTAGTGATTTCACAATAAGGAGAATTTCTGAAATTATTTAACAGGTAGTGATATGCCAAAAAAATGCAATAACTATTATTTATCTTGGATGTGTCTCTGTCATGTGCGTGATTAAAAAGTTTTAATCATCAGAAAAAATATCTTGGGGTGTGTGGGTGGCTCAGTCAGTTATGCATCTGCCTTCTGTTCAGGTCATGATCCCAGGGTCCCCGGATCGAATCCCGCATTGGGCTCCCTGCCTAGCGGGGAGTCTGCTTCTCCCTCTGCCCCTCCTCCCACTCATGCTTGCTCTCTCACTCTCTCTCTCTTGCTCCCTCTCTTGAAAATTAATTAATAATATATTTTTTAAAAAAGGAAAAATCTTCCATTTTAAAAATTTATCTCCATGTAAATCTAGAACTGTTTCTGCAAACTTGTCACCACTATGAAAAAAGATATCAACAATGTGAAGGAGAAGGTTTAATTCCTGATTAGGATGTAGAAGAACACAAAAGATTTCACTTTTGCTGAAACAACAGTAAGCTACCAGAAAAACCAGTCATTATTTGTTATACAACCAGCGATAAGCTGTGGATTCAAAGGAAACTAAAAGAACCAAACTCTCGAGTTATGAGTCCTTCCTCCAGACCAAAAGATCAGGGAAACTTCCACATCTAGGGCTAGTTGATGAGGTTAAGGCAGGTGTAGAAAGAAATAAGCCCTCAGAGAAGGACAGTCTCTCAGAGGACAAAAGAGAGAAACCTTTAGAAATCTGTGGGTTGGCCTTTCAGGTTGAAAACTAGAGAAGAGAAAAGGCAAAGATAACCTCTGCCAAGTACTTTTTTTCAGGGGAATTCTTCAGAATAAATAGAGCTGAGGCAAGGCTGAAAAGCAGAGAGAGGAATCCCAGGTTGGGAGTGTCTGTAAATCTAGCAGACAGTGTGAGACATAGCCTACTTGACTCCTTGTGGTTTAGGGACCCAGCATCCTTGGGTGTTGGGTCTCAGGGCTCATCTGGAGGGAGAGAAACCCCAAATCCACCTTCAAAGACTTTGAAGCCAAAAATGAATTGAATTCTGGAAACTATAACCAAATATCCAACTAATTCAACTTCCGATAAGATCAATGATACCAGTCTTTTGGCTGATTGGAAGTCTAGAATCCGAGCTGAAAAACAGAGATCTTAGAATTTCAGAGATAGAATGCTAAAGCCTTCTGGGAGAAAGGCTGCATCTTTGGCTGAATAATGCAAATTCCTTGAGATACACCAATTTACCAGATTCAAACAATTAAAAATAATAGAAAACCTGAATAAGCCTATTAAAGAAAATGAATTCATAGCAATAATAATTATAATTATTATAACTTAATTATAATAATAATTTTAAGAAGTTCCCCACAAAGAAATTTCAAGGCCTAGATGGCTTCATTGGTGAATTGTCTTAAACTTTTATGTATGAATTATACCAACCTAATATAAAATCAGAAAATAGAAGAAACATCTCAACTCATTTAATGAAGCCAGCATAACCACAAGGCCAAAATTAGACAAAAACTTGACAAAAGAGAAATTACAGAACTTTATTTAATGCAGTTGCTGTTTGGAAATACTTAATTTTTTTTAATGTGAGGGCCCTTTAATTTTACTTTATACTAGGCCATACTTTGAAAAACTGAATGCTGGGGCGCCTGGGTGGCTCAGTGGGTTAAAACCTCTGCTTTCGGCTCAGGTCATGATCCCAGGATCCTGGGATCGGGCCCTGCATTGGGCTCTCTGCTCTACAGGAAACCTGCTTCCTCCTCTCTCTCTGCCTGCCTCTCTGCCTACTTGTGATCTCTGTCAAATAAATAAATAAAATCTTAAAAAAAAAAAAAAAAGACTTGAATGCTTTTTTCTTAAGACCAGGAAAAAGGCTGAGATGTCCACTTCTCCATTTCCATTTCAACAATGTACTGGAGGCCCTAACTGAAACAGTAATTTAAGGAAAAAATGAAAGGTTTAAATCTTGGAGGGAAAAAAAAGAGTAAAACTGTCTCTATGTGCAGGTAGAAAGATTGTTTAAGTAGAAAATCCTAAGAAAACTATTTTTTTAAATTACTAGAATTACAGGGGTACCTGGGTAGCTCAGTAGGTTAAGCATTTAACTTCAGCTTGGGTCATGATCTCAGAATCCTGGGATCAAACCCCCTGTTGGGCCCTCAGCTCAAGGTCAGCTTGTCCCTCTCCCTCTCCTTCTGCTCCTCCCCCAACTTGTGCCCACACTTTCTCTATCTCTCAAATAAATAAATAAAATCTTCAAAAAATAAAACAAAAATAAAATTACTAGAATTATTAAGTGAATTTACTAATCTGGCAGAGAATAGGTCAATATACAAAAATCAATCATATTTCTAAATGCTAACAATAAATGATTTGAGAAGGAAAATTTTTAAATTACCATTTAATTTGGTATCAAACATAAAATATTTAGTAATTAGTTTAGCAAAATATATGTGAAATCTATACATAGAAAAAATACAAAATGTTACAGAGGGACCTTAGAGAAATCCTAAGTGAATGAAGAAATATATCATTCTTATGAATTAGAATAATCCATCTTATTAAAATAACAATTCTTTAAATTGACTTATAGGTTAAATATAATTCTAATCAAACCCCCACATTTTTTCCTCTTTTAGAAATTGACAGACTGATTCTAAAATTTATAGAGGAAAAATAAGGATCAAAATAATTTTTTAAGTTTTTATTTAAATTCCAGTTGGTTACATACCATGTAATATTAGTTTTAGGTGTACAATTTTAACATTTACATACAAACCTGTTGATCATCACACCAAGTGCACTCCTTAATCCCCATCATCCATTTAACCCGCTCCCCACACTTCTCCCCTCTGGTAACCATCAGTTTGTTCTCTGTAGTTAAGTCTGTTTCTTGGTTTGCCTCTGTCTCCCTTTCTTTTTTTCCCTATGGTGGTTTGTTTTGTTTCTTAAATTACACATATGAGTGAAATTATATGGTATTTGTCTTTCTCTGACTGAGTTGTTTCTCTTAGCATAATATATTCTAACTCTATCCGCATTGTTGCAAATGGCAAGATTTCATTCATTTGATGACTGAGTCATATTGTGTATATATACATATAAATATACATATATATGTGTGTGTGTATATATATATATATATACACAAGTCATGTTGTGTATATATACAATAAACATATATACACAATATGACTTGTGTATATATACAATATATATACAATAAACATATACATGTATATATACAATAAACATATATAATATTCTAGTGTGTGTATATATACATACACACATACCATGTCTTCTTTATCTATTTATCAGTCATTGGACACTTGGCCTGTTTCTATTATTTGGCTATTGTAGATAATGCTGCCATAAACATCAGGATGCATGTATCCCTTCAAATTAGAATCTTTGTATTCTTTGGGTAAATACCTAGTAGTATAATTGCTGGGTCATAGGGTAGTTCCATTTTTAACTTTTTGAGGAACCACCATGCTCTTCCAGAGTGGCTGCACCAGTTTGATTCCCACTAATAGTGCAGGAGGGTTCCTCTTTCTCCACATTCTTACCAAAGCCTGTGGTTTCTTGTGTTGTTGATTTTTAGCCATTCTGATAGATGTGTGGTAATATTGTAGTTTTGACTTGTATTTCCCTGATTATCAGTGATGCTGAGCATCTTTTCATGTGTTTGTTGGCCATTTGTGCGTCTTCTTTGGAAAAATGTCTATTCTTCTGCCTATTTGTCAATTGGAATATTTATTCTTTGAGTTTTGAGTTTCATTATATTTATATATATTATATATAAATATAAATAATATAATATATAATATATATTACATATGTATATATTTTATAATAAATATATAATATAAATATATATTATATATATATAATGTGTGTATATATGCAGTATATACAGTATATATGGGATACTACATTATATACAGCATATTACATTATATACAATATATACAGTATATATAGGATACTAACCCTTTATCAGATATGTCTTTTGAAAATATCTTCTCCCATTCTGAAGGTTGCCCTTTAGTATTGTTGATTATTTCCTTCGCTGTGCAGAAGCTTTTGTTTTGATAAAGTCCCAATAATTTAATTTTGGTTTTGTTTCCCTTGCCTCAGGAGACATATCTAGGAAAAAGTTGCTAGGGCCAATATCAAAGAGATTACTGCTTATACTGTCCTCTAGAATTTTGATGGCTTCCTATCTCACATTTAGGTCTTTAATCCATTTTGAATTTATTTTTGTGTATGGCATAAGAAAGTGGTCCAGTTTCATTCTTCTGGATGATGCTGTGCAGTTTTCCTAACATCATTTGTTGAGGAGACTATCTTTTTCCCATTGGATATTCTTTCATGTTTGTCAAAAAGATTAATTGACCATATAGTTGTGGGTTCATTTCTGGAAGTCCTAGCCAGAGAAATCAGGCAACAAAAAGAAATAAAAGGCATCCAAATCAGCAAGGAAGAGGTAAAATATTTACTATTTGCACGACATGTTACTTTATATAGAAAACTGGAAAGACTCCACCAAAAAATTGCTAGAACTGATACATGAATTAAGTAGGGTTTCAGAATACAAAATCAATGTACAGAAATCCGTTGAATTCTTACCCATCAAAAATGAAGCAGCAGAAAGAGAAATTAAGGAATCAGTCCCATTTACAATTTCAACAAAGCCATAAAATACCTAGGAATAAACCTAACCAAAGAAGTGAAAGACCTATATTCAGAACACTATAAAACACTAATGAAAGAAATTGAAGATGACATAAACAAATGGAAAGACATTCCATGCTCATGGATCGGAAGAACAAATACCGTTAAAATTTCTATACTACCCAAAGCAATCTACACATTTAATGCAGTCCTTATCAAAATACCAACATTTTTCACAGAGACAGAATGATCCTAAAATTTGTATGGAACCACAAAAGACCCTGAAGAGCCAAAGCAACATTTAAAAAGAAAAGCAAAGCTGGAGGCCTCACAATTCCAGACTTCAAGTTATGTTACAAAGCTGTAGTGGTCAAAACAGTATGGTGCTGGCACAAAAATAGACACATAGATCAATGGAACAGAATAAATAATTTTTAAAACAACAAAATTGAAAGATTTGCAGTACTTGATTTCAAGACGTACTATGAAGCTGAAAACAAAGTAACATTGCTATAAGGAGTAACAAATACATCAAGTATATAGAATAAAGGAACAAAAAAAAAAACACAATTTTTTAAATTATTTATTTATTTGTATTTCAGAGCTCCCTGATATGAGGAAGTGGAGATGCAACATGGGGGGTTAAGGGGGTAGGAGAAGAATAAATGAAACAAGATGGGATTGGGAGGGAGACAAACCATAAGTGATTCTTAATCTCACAAAATAAACTGAGGGTTGCTGGGGGGAGGGGGTTTGGGAGGGGGGTTGGGGTTATGGACATTGGGGAGGGTATGTGCTATGGTGAGTGCTGTGAAGTGTGTAAACCTGGCGATTCACAGACCTGTACCCCTGGGGATAAAAATATATTATATGTTTATAAAAAATAAAAATTTTTAAAAAAATATTTACTTATTTGACACAGAGAGAGAGATCACAAGTAGGCAGAGAGGCAAGCAGAGAGAGAGAAGGGGAAGCAGGCTCCCTGCTGAGCAGAAAGCCCGATGCGGGGCTCCATCCCAGGACCCTGAGATCACAACCTGAGCAAAGGCAGAGGCTTAACCCACTTAGCCACCCAGGTGCCCCTGGTCAATTTATTTTTAAGGAGAGTGCCACAACTATTCAATTGGGAAAGGATAGTCTTTTCAACAAATGGGAATGTAACAACTGGATATTTATATGGGATTATGGGGATCCTTGGCCCTACCTCACCTCCTACAATAATATTAATCGAAGATTAGTTAAAGTTAAAATTATAAAGAGTCTGTGGGGCGCCTGGGTGGCTCAGTGGGTTAAAGACTCTGTCTTCAGCTCAGGTCATGATCCCAGGGTCCTGGGATCAAGCCCCACATCGGGCTCTCTACTCAGCAGGGAGCCTGCTTCTTCCTCTCTCTCTGCCTATTTGTGATCACTCTCTGTCAAATAAATAAAATCTTTAAAATAAAATAAAATAAAATTATAAAGAGTCTAGTACATAACAGAGGAAAACATCTTTGCCATCATGAAGTGGGAAAATATTTCTTGGGACACAACACTAAGTATAAAATAAAATGTGATAAATTCAATCTCATCAAAATTAAAAACACCTACGATTCCAAAGATATTATTAAATTTAAAAACAAATCAACCATTAACTAGTAGGATTGTATTTTAACTTTTATCCTTATTTTCTATTCTAATGCAGTTCTTTTATTCAAGGAATCTGTTGTCAGTTCTTTAATTTCAAAATTTATTAAAATTTTCTTTATGACTCATGTGTGAATTTTTTAATATTTCATAAACACTAAAAATGCATATGATTTTTGTTAGTTACAAAGTTTGGCAAAGTTGTGACAGCTCATCAGTCTCTTCTATATATAATTTTTCAGAAAACCATATTCAGAAGCTACTTGGTCTCACCAATGCCTTCCAATCGCTAATCCTGCTATGTTTTGCATTGTTCTTAAGCTGCCTAAAAATTCACTTCCTTCTTTACCCAACTTAGATTCTGTAGATCATCTCAGTAATGTTATCCTTACATAGTCCCTCTACTTCCTTGCACACACTTCCATCCAGTGTTCTCACATGATAAAATCCAAATCCTGGTTAAATCCACCACTGTGTTAATTCTGGGACTGTACACAAGCAGCTGAATCTATCTAGAGAAATACCAAAATCAAGATGATAGATCTCATTTTAAATTTATGCCCATACACATTGGGTGGGTCCTCAGTAATTTCAGCGATTCCATTACATATTCTATTTTTTTTCCCCATTACATATTCTTTATCAATTCATTCTCCCAGTTTTCCAGACTGCCATTTTATCACTTTTGGTCCTGAAATCTCTCAGAGGATGATCTCAAATATGGGTATTTGACTTAGAAAATAGAAACATTTAGAAGAACACTTCTTTATCTTATTATGCCAATTCCTTAACTTTATAACCCCATACTCTGTCTTTATTTACCTGCCAATTAATGTGTATCCCTACTTCTCTTTAAAGATAGTCTGTTCGAGGGCTTTATTCAAAGGCTTGATATCTTTAACATCTCTCTTTCTACCACATCATCAATTTTTAATTCTCTACTGGATCATTCCCAGAGGCAGATAGACATGTCATTACATCTTCAAGCATATAATATTCTCTCCCATGTTGCCAACTAACTCCCAATCCATTTCTTTGCTCCCTTTTGAAGTAAAGTCCTTGAAAGAGGTATCTAAGTTTGTTGTCTTCACTTCCTCTCCTACGTTCTCTTAGCCTTATCAGGCTTTTATCCTCATCGCATTACTAAACTATTGTCAACAGAGATGTATATGCAATGAAACTCATAAATTTTAAATGTAAGAGCTCTGTGCTTGCATTGACCCTGGAAAAACCTTAGCAATATTTTCACATAGTCATACGTGTTGGTGTTATTGTTGTTGTTGTTGTTGTTGTTGTTTCATTTGTAAAAGAAGATAAGTTAACAGCAATTGGATGGGACTGCTGTGTCATTGCACTTGTGTCAATATTTCCTAGCCTAAGCCACCATTATTTCTTACCTGGACTACTGAAGTGCCTCCCAGTTGGTTTTCCTCTTCCACTCTGCAGCCTCCTCCAGCCAGTTATCCACGGATAAAACAAGTTCTTTTTGAAAATAAAGTACATAATGTCTCTCCTTGGAAAGGTGAGAATGAAGGTTTTCCTTGGTATCCCTTACTGGACCTTAGCATATTGTTCCTCTCCATCTTTAATAAACCTAAATTGTCCACCAATGGCTACTAAACCAGAACCCTAGTCTTCCACTTCTACATCCTGTCCCATTACTAACTTAATATAAAATTTCCCATACCTTTTGAGAATTTTAACTGTAACAAAATTCTCAAAGAAACTAAACTTTTGACCTTCCCTAATCTACTCTATATAATCTTTAAGCTCTATAGCCTCCTAGAACACTCATCTTAGAGTTGTTCTCACATTGCAAAATCTTATAAAATCTTGTGCTTATTGTCCTTAGTTGGTTTTCTTCTTACACACTCTTACACTAAATGCTCTCTTGTGGATCTCTATAACACTCAGAAAAAAGAAATAATAATAATAATAATGATAATACCTTTCAAGGTCACTCATGACCTTCCCTACCATTCATTCCTTGTTCACCTTGTTAGCTACTCAGGCTTGTTGTTCTTCAGATAAACCCAGACTGTTGTCCTTGAGGGCCTTTGTCTTTGCTGTTCACTGTACCTGGAAAATGCTTTCCTCATATAACTCACATATTTATATGACTTGCTGTCACACATACTTTTGACATTTTGTCAAATGTCACCTTCAGGGAGAGGCCATATCTTAGCAATCTATCTATGGTAGCCCTATTACCAACCTTGCCCTTGCCTATTGCTCTCTTTCCATTATCCTATGTTTTGCTATCAGAGTGCATAATATATGATTACCTTATTATTTCTAATATAAAAATAATTTGTTTTAATATTTTATTATTCATTGTCTTCTGTTTTTTTCTATTAGCAGAAGAAAACCATGAATTAAGAGATATTTTTTGGCCTCTACATCAGTCACTTTTTGTATTTCCATCATTTGCTTTTCATAAATAAATAAATTAATATCATTTGACATCAAAAGATTTGTGACAATTATTTATGTATTTGGATTGAACCCTTTACTAGTGGCTACAAACTCTCATGGATGAAATTAAGAAGATATAAAAACAACTGACTTTCACTGTCCAGGAAGAATAAGGTATCCAGAATATATGCAGAGAATGAAAGCAATATTCAGATAGCTTCTATCTACCCCACTGTGGTATGCTGGAAAATGGCACACCAAGATGTCCACAGCCTAATCCCTAGGAACCTATGACTATGTTGCTTTACATGGCAAAAGAGATTATACAGAAGTGATTAAGGTTACATCTATTGAGATGAGGACATTAACCCAGATTATCTGATTGGACCCAATCTAACCACATGAGTTCTTTTTTTTTTTTTTTTTAAGATTTTATTTATTTATTTGACAGAGAGAAATCACAAGTAGGCAGAGAGGCAGGCAGAGAGAGAGGAGGAAGCAGGCTCCCTGCTGAGCAGAAAGCCTGATGTGGGGCTTGAACCCAGGACCTGGGATCATGACCTGAGCTGAAGGCAGCGGCTTAACCCACTGAGCCACCCAGGCGCCCCTAACCACATGAGTTCTTAAGAGGAAAGCTGGGGTATCAGAGGCAGAGGGAGATATGATAACAGAGACAGAGATTAGAGAGGAAGATTGGAAGATGCTACTCTTCTAAGTTTGAATTTGAGGAAGTAACCACAAGCAAGGAATACAGGAGGCTTTCAAAGGCAAAAAAAAAAAAAAAAAAAAAAAAAAAGGCAAAGGAATATTTTCCCCCTCTAGAACCTCCAGAAAAAATATAGCCATGTAGATTTTTAGCCCTGTAAGACCATTTTCAGACTTCTGACCTCTAAAACTATAAGAAAATAAATTGGGTTGTCATAAACCACTAAATTTGTGGTAATTTCTTACAGCAGCAGTAAGAGACTAATACAGATACAGAGCCATTCTCATATATAAAATGTCTCATTCCTTCTTGATATGTGCTATTTAGAATTCTACTTTCCTCTGATGATATGGTGATTCTAATGTCCTCCTTTTACTATAGTTTTCTTGACTTGTCTTTGCTTATCCATTCATTTTGGATTTTCCTCTCTTTATGAGAGAGCCACCTCTTAGAATGCATCCATTTTGCTTTACAAAATGAAATTTAGTTCCCTTACAATTGTGGCTTGATTTTACATATTTGGTTTAAATTAAATGAGTCTATTTCATCATTTTGTGTTCATATTTTATGAATATTTCTTTTGTTCTAACTTCCTTTTTCCCTCTTTCATTCAATATGTCATATTAGCCTCTGCTATTAAATTGAGAAACCCTTTGTAGACCTTTAGTTCTTCCTGAAGTATACTGAGAATCTCTTGTTTATTTATAGAGTGATTATTTAAAAATCAGACATTTACATTTTTCAGAGAACCTTTACATACATCATTTATTTGATTCACACAAAAATCCTGTAGTGCTGGTAGGAAAGATCTCATTATCCCCATTCTGTAGACTCCTAGAAATCTTAAGGCTCATTAAGCTCTCTTCCTTATTATCACTGTCTTCACTCTCAACCAATTATCTCAAGTAAGAGCAGAGAAAGATGATGGTACAAGGCTGTTCATGGAAAAATCTTCAGTACTTTGTTGTATTATTACTTACACACTTTCATCTGTATTATAATTTGTTACTTATTTTAAAGTCAGCTCTTGGTGGTAGTGCTGAATCTGGTGTGACTTTAGTTTGAGGACAAGTAGAAGAAATTACATAATCATAGTGAAAGGTGTCAGAAATTAAATTATGATGGAATGGCCAGGATAAGCAGAAATAGGACCTATCCTAAAATTGCTAATGGATAATTTTGTCATTAAGTCATTTTACTTACTTACTCTGACACATTCTCTGACAAATAATATAAATTGGACTTCTGTTCCACATATTTAACCAGAAAAGAGCATCACAGGATGTTTGAAAGGAAAGGCACATATTCTTAGAGAAAATGTGTTTTAACAAAATTTTTGGTAAACTCTGAGATCTCAATTTTAGATATTGATAAAATTATACATGGGTCAGTATTGTAATAATTGGTCTCAGATAAACAATATATTTTTTCTTTCTTCTTTTGGTCAGGTAATAAAGAAATAAAACATTATTTTATTCTAGGTATTATTAGAATAGGTATTATTCTAAATATACTTATATATGTTCTCATATAATTGTGTCCCAATATATCAGGTATTTTTACTATACCCAATGTGTGTACTATTGAGAAAAACTGACAAAGAAAATTTTAAATGACCAGGAACAGAATATAACATGCACAGTATTTCAAATCAGCTACAACTTACAGAATCAAACTGATACAGATGACAGAAAACTGGTATTCAATGTCTTGTTACAATATAAAACACAATTCTGAAAAATGTAACCCACTCCTATTATAATGGTTCCCAAAGTGTTGTCCTATATCAGCAGAATCAGCATCATTTAAGAGAAGAGCATGTGATTAAGTCCCACCCTAGACTTACTCAATCCAGCACTCTGTTTTCAATAAGCTCCTGAGCCATGCTGGACACCTCCTCAAATTTGAGAAGCATTGCCCTAGTCTTTGCCTCTCTGCTTCACTCCTTTTTCATTTCACCCTAGTAATGCTATCTGTAAGATCACCCATAGGGCAAAACCCTCAGTAAGCAAAAATTTTTGTTTTGTTTCTTGGGTTATATTTTCTCTTAGAATGGATGCTTGATTTTTCTAGACCTCCTTTTGGCCTTGATATAGTGCATCTGAATTTCATTTCCTCTGTTCCACATTACTGAATACCATGTTTTCTTCCTCCTAAGACATTGAGTTTGAGTTAAATATTATTTGTTATACTCACCTTTACAGTGTCTGAGAGAGGAGAGTGGGCAGCTGCTTAGATATGACTTTTGTAATTTCTTAAACATTTCATACCACATGAGGATGTAGAGTATCTTCTTTTTTAAGGAATGAGGATGTTGGGCGTGGGTCCTACATTATTTACTTAATGCAGTGTGGGGTTCTGGAATCTTTTTTTAAAAGATATATGCTAAGGTGGACATATGCTAGCTAAGGTGATTCCCAATCATTTTTTTTTTTTTGACGGTTTTATTTATTTATTTATTTGACAGAAAGAGACATCACAAGTAGGCAGGTGGGGGGAGGAAGCAGGCACCCCACCGACCAGAGAGCCCGATGCGGGGCTCAATCCCAGGACCCTGAGATCAGGACCTGAGCCAAAGGCAGAGGCCTAACCCACTGAGCCATGCGGGTGCCCTGATTCCCAATAATTTCTATCTCCTCGTCTTGATACTTTTGTGAGAAATTTCCTTCCTTTGAATTTGAACAGGACATGCGACTAGCCTATAACCAATAGAATATGGCAAAGATGATAGGATGTCATAAAGATAGGATGTGATAAAGAATTGTTATATGAGATCTCATCTTAGCCCACTAGAGCCAGAAACCCTCCTTGCATGTTTGATGAAGTAAGTGGATGTTTGAGCCATCCCCCATGACAAGGAACTGTGGACAGCCTAAAAGCAAACTACAACCAACAAACAGCAAGAAGCCGAAGCCCACAGTCACACAGTAACAAAGAACGCATATTCTGCGAACAACCTGGATGATCTTGGAAGTGGACTCTTCTTCGTTGAGCCTCCAGATGAGAATGCAGCTAGTCAACATCTGTCCTGTAGACTGAGAGACCAACACAAATCAGAGGAGCCAACAAGCCATGTCCAGACTCCTGATTTACCAAACATTTTGGTTAATATATTCAAGTTATTTTAAGTTGCTAGGTTTGTGGCAATTTTATTACCCAGCAATATAAAACTAATACACTATTCTTCCCCCATTTTTCAACCTTTGTTTCACTCCATTTTTTCCCACACAGTAGCTTAAGAGAAAAGACAAGGAGAACTTGAAAATTGGGACCACACTGTTATTTGTGGGCCCCTCTTTCCTCGGGGCTCCCCGATTCCTCCATAGATCACATCCTGCTTAGTTTCATTTTTATGTTCAGGCCTGTTTTGAGCAGAAATTATCTCTGAAAGATCACATTTATACTGGTTGGTGTGTCTCTCATTTCCCTCACAGAATGTGGAAAATCCACATCTTGGAAATTTCTCTGCATGATGAACTCTGTGGTAATTGAGAAGGATTTCATTCTTTAGGGGTTTTCAAGTCTTTCCTTCTGGCTGCCTCATCATCTTCTCAGTCTGCTTTTTTCCAAATGTGAAGCATTTGTGAGGTAGTGTCCCATTAGCTTCTCGGCACTGCTTCTTGGAAAACTAAGTAGAAACTGCTTTATTATTGCTCTATTTTCTTTCTCTCTCTCCCTGGTCACTACTTTTTAAAAGATTATGGCATAGGACTGTGGCCCTTCCTTAGCTCCAGTAATGTAGGTATTGTTCGATAGTCTCCATCTTGAGTTTCTTTGTTCATTTTTTAGAAAGGATAATAATTTTTATAATATTTCATGTTCTGAAAATCCTCTTGCTCTCTGGCTTCCCTCCTTTTGAATCAATGGATTTCAACGCTGCAAAGCAAGGATGAATTACCAGCTAGAGAAACAAAATCATTTCTCAACTGTTTTTCTTCTTAACTCCTTGCAAGGTGATAATCGTTTTAAAAGTCAGGTTTGTTGATATGTAGTCTTCTTGTATACCAATACAATTCTGGTTGACAATTCAGATGTGTGAGGTGTTTCCCCTACACCACCAAGCAACTCTGAGACATCAGCTGGGTTCCTGCAATTCAATTCAATTCTGGAAATATCTACTGGGAGATAGCACAAGATTCTACAGGTTAAGGGGTCAATCCCACTGGACCGCCCTCAAGTTCAGAGGCCAATCACAAGTCCAGGTTGCTACCTGTGCTTCTGACCAGCTGGCTATAAATAAGAGATTCCCATGACCCCTTCTTTGGCTTCCATTAATTTGTTAGAGTGGCTCATAGAACTCAGGAAAACAGTTTACTCAATAAATTACCAGTTTATTATAAGAGATATTAAAGAATACCAATCAGGGGAACCTGGGTGGCTCAGTCATTGGGCGTTTGTCTTCAGCTTGGGTTATCCCAGGGTCCTGGGATGGGGCCCACACCGGGCTCCCTGCTCAGTGGGAAGCCTGCTCCTCCCTCTCCCACTACCCCTGCTTGTGTTCCCTCTCTTGTTATCTCTCTCTCTGTGTGTCAAATAAATAAATAAATAAAATCTTTTTAAAAATGCCAACCAATAGTCAGATGAAGAGATACACACACAGATCAAGGTATGTGGGAGGGGATACGGAGCTTCAGTGCTCTCAGAGTGCCGCTCTCCCCACGTCTCCATGTATTCACCAATGCAGAAGCTTTCCACACCCATCCTTTTGGGTTTTAATGGAGGCTTAATTAAATAAGCATGACTGATTAAATCATTGGCCATTGGCTACTGATTCAACCACCAACTCCTCTCCACTCCCTGGAGGTCACATGGTTGATTCGAATCACATGGTTGTTTCTCCTGGCAACCAGACCCATCCAGAGGTGCTTTCCAAAAGTCACTTGAACAGCATAACAAAAACACCTTAACTGTTCTCCTCACTTAAAATATTCCAAAGGTTTTAGGAGCTCCCAGCCAGAAATAATGGATAAAGACCAAATATATATTTCTTATTATAAATCGCAATATCAGAATCAACTATACCTCAATAAAGTTGTTTTAAAAAAGTAATGCTTATGAACTTGAATGCCATCTTGTCTGTAAGTCAAGGCTTCTCAAAATAGGGCCTCTGTATTAGGTTTGTGTTTGTTTGTTTGTTTGTTTGTTTTTAAGATTTTATTTATTTATTTATCAGAGAGAGAGCACAAACAGGGGGAAATGGCAGGCAGAATAGGCAGAGGAAGCAGCAGGCCCCCTGCTGAGCAAGGATTTTTTTCCCCATGTAGGACTCCTTCTGAGGATCCTGGGACCACAACCTAAACCAAAGGCAGCCACCTAACCAACTGAGCCACCAAGGCATCCCTCTGTATTAGGTTTGTTTGTTTGTTTGTTTATAAACATATAATGTATTTTTATCCCCAGGGTACAGGTCTGTGAATCGCCTGGAGGCCAGCAAAGGAGGAGTCATGGCTAGCTATTGAAAGTTAGAGACTTGTCCTGGCAACATTCCAAAAACAAAGCCACCAGAAACAGGATCAAATCAGACAGGCCCAAGACAAAGAAGGTCAGAAAACATGACCAAGTAAAGGAGAAAAATGAAACCCTGCTCCCAAGGAAATTCCCTCCCCAAGTAATAAATATTCCACCCCCTAGTTAACACTTACCAACAAAAGGTAGAGACCCAAATCCCTGGGTGTGCAACTCTCCTTCAGCTTGCCCTCTCTCCCATCTCAAGCATGTGCTCTTGCTTAAAAACTTTCCCACTAATATGCTAAACCATTGCGTCTGATCTATCCTTGAATTTTTTCTTATGTCTGATTAGTCCTTGAATTCTTTCTAGTGAGAACCTATGGAGACATCCCAGTGATAGGCTGGGCAAAGGCCTCAAGGCCCACAGGGCTTCCCAGTCCACCTGCCCCCCAACCCTGCCCCAGACCAGTAACATTAGCAACATCTTGGAATTTTTAGACATGTAAATTCTTGGGCTTCTTCCCAGAACTATTCAATGAGAAACTCTAGGAATGAGGCCTAACAGTCTGTTTCGTTAAGCACCCCAGGTGATTCTACTGCACAATAAATACAGAGTACAGCTACTATGAAGAGGGTTGATGATAAGTGATGATAGAGTTAAGTGATAATATGATAGAAGGTAAATTGCTGAAAAATCCAAAAGACAAAAATTCTACCTTTGCTGTCTCCAAGATGGTGGGAGGGAGAAGTAATTTTAACTAGTGAAAATATCCAGAGATACTTAGGGACTCTGAAAATACTAGACCCAGCAGCCTATTGTCCTAAGCATTGCATGAAGTTTGGGTGAGCTACAAGTCTCAGGAGAGGTTCCATTTTTACTTAGTGCTTTGTTTAAAATGGTACCAGAGTAATAAGCATGGTTGGTAGAGGGGATAGGTGAAATAAGTCACATGTGATGATATAGCTGCTTCTTTATTGTTTGTACACAGATTGTAGAACAGTGAAAAACATGTACAGAACTACCAGAGACCTATGGTTAGGAAGGAGAGGCTGCTACATGTTGAAAACACAATGACAAAAGATTGACAAATATATGGTCAGTTGTCAGCAGCACATACCCAAAACCCAGACAGGACCTAGTATGTCACAGGTGAAGTCAGTGTAGACAGAAGTCCTGTAGAGAAATGCAGGGTTTGTACTTCCTTTCTTCTGCCAATAGTCACTATGAAGACTGATTTCTACTATATCCAGGTGCCATTTTATGAAAGAAGAGAGGGAGGAAGGGAGGACTCTAAGAATTTGATTTCTAACAGGTGCAGTATTTACCAAAAAGGGAAAGACTTCAATTAAAAGGACAATTCAAACCAGTGCTCACTGATTTATCACTGAGTGGCAAGTATAAATATCTATCCTCTAACTCCCTATCCTGCTCCCTCCATATTTGGGTATAGGAGAATGAAAAGTGATATGTTACAGAAAATAGTGCTCCATAGTATTAGTAACAATATAAGCAAGTTAAATTTTCAATCTTGCTGGATTTTGTTAATTTTAGATTCAGCTTTCCTCTGACATCTTATAGTGGCTATTAGAATACTTTCATTTACTCTGCCTCTCAAAGACAAAACAAAGTTGATATTTTTCCCATTTTAGATAAAATATTTTTAATCTTTTCCATTTTTACACAGCTGATTTAGTTTTAGTTTAAACTACAAATCATAAAAGCTAGCTAAGCTTACATACTCTGTTAATCTGTTTATTGAATTACTTTAAAAAGACATCGTTGAAGAAAAAATAATTTTTGCTAAATCACATATTGAGTTGTGTACATCTCCTCTGGACTTTCAATTTTTAGGTAATATGCCTTGAATACACAGCGACCATATTGTTACAATATCTAATTATAGATTCCTTGGTGACAACATTGATAATTGTAAAGATGTTTTCAGAGCAATGATGAACTACATTATTCCACCTCCATCTCTGCATCAGAAAATGCTTTCCAGACTTAGCATAGAGATTACCTAGTTAAGGAGAGTCTTGACTGTCTTTTTTATGCTATGTGTAGAGATGTGAAGAATCTATGGTAGGGTAAGAGAAGTTCTAAACACATTTACAGGGAATGTGAGAAGAAAGGAATACTGATTTCATGTGTTTTCTTCAATCATTAGAAAATATATTTAAATGATTACTTTATCCTATTCTAAGCCCTAGGAACCCCAAGATGGTGAGGAAGGGGATGGGTGGAAGAGGTTTTAGGGGGAGAAGATAACTATTCCCAAGTAACTTGCTTACAACAGAGTTCAAAGACAAATACGTGAACACTGAGAATAAATGATAATTTCTAAAAAATAGAAAAATAGTCAATGTACAATTGTGTCATAGAAAAAGACACATTAAGCCAGGAAGTAGTCAAGGGAACTTCACAAAGGTGGTAACATCTGAGCTGAAAATTTAAAAAGGAAAGTTCTAAAAGGACTGGCAGGGAAACATATTAAAAAAAAAAAAGATCAAGTTTTATTTGATATACTTCTGAGAAAGACTGGAAATTCAGGGTAAAATATTCTCTTGAAAGCTTCAGTAAGAACCACAGTTGTTAAATCAGGAAAACAAAGGCTGAAAAATACTGATTGGTCATTCCCCATCTCTGAAATAAAGACAGTGAGTTGTGATTAGGGTTAATTAAAAGGAGAAACTCGTCAGATACAATTGGTAAATCCTGGAACGGATTGTAGAGGCTATTTAATCTCTTTCCTAAATATAGACAAAGCTACCCTCAACTCTGCTTTGTTAGAAAGAAAAGAACACATGAACATTAAATTTTTTTAGGGAATCAAAATTTGTATTTCCTTCACTAGCCTTCAACTCAAAAGACAAATTACTTTCTTCTCATTACTAAGCAACAAAATAATCCCACCAAACAGAAAAAATAAGGTGCATCTCATAATATCAGCAACAATTGAAACCACAAAAATATCAGCTTGTGTAAATGAAGACTTGGGCTCTTTTTAATAAGATAGTATTTGAAAGAGCTACTCTGTGAACTGAATTATTGATATACGGTTGATAAAGTTCCAAACGAAGCTGTCCTTTTTTGAGATATAATGACAAAAACATTCTATGTGGGGGACACAGTAGGGAATGGCAGAGTTGTCCTCATTAACAAAATTTGAAATATCCTTGATTGTACTTTACCTGTGTTTCCCTATGCTAGTAGTTTCTGTCACAGTCTCTCTGGCTTCTTGCTCTTTCTGATTTACCCAAGAAACAATCTCTGAAGCTCCAGCCACGTGGTATTGCTCTGAACCAGTTTTGCTCCCTAAATACAGTGCAAGGCCATCAAGCCTTTCCAAAACGCTAAATACTATTACATAAAAATTCTAGAAATGATTATCAAAGAGTGCTATCTTGTTCATCAGACTTATTCTTCTTTCATAAAAATCCTAGTGTCAATGCAAGTTTGTGGGAGGAGACTTGCTGTTAGTAGATCTTAGGTGGGCTCAGTGCAACTGAAAAGCACATTTTGATAGATAATAACAATCGTTTTTTTTTTTAATTTTATTTTTTATAAACATATAATACATTTTAATCCCCAGGGGTACAAGTCTGTGAATTGCCAGGTTTACACACTTCACAGCACTCACCATAGCACATACCCTCCCCAATGTCCATAATCCCACCCCCCTCTCCCAACACCCCTCCCCCCATCAACCCTCAGTTTGTTTTGTGAGATTAAGAGTCACTTATGGTTTGTCTCCCTCCCAATCCCATCTTGTTTCATTTACTCTTCTCCTACCCCCTTAACCCACCATGTTGCATCTCCTCTCCCTCATATCAGGGAGATCATATGATAGTTGTCTTTCTCCGATTGACTTATTTCGCTAAGCATGATACCCTCTAGTTCCATCCACGTTGTCGCAAATGGCAAGATTTCATTTCTTTTGATGGCTGCATAGTATTCCATTGTGTATATATACCACATCTTCTTTATCCATTCGTCTGTTGATGGACATCTAGGTTCTTTCCATCGTTTGGCTATTGTAGACATTGCTGCTATAAACATTCGGGTGCACGTGCCCCTTCGGATCACTACGTTTGTATCTTTAGGGAAAATACCCAGCAGTGCAATTGCTGGGTCATAGGGTAGTTCTATTTTCAACATTTTGAGGAACCTCCATGCTGTTTTCCAGAGTGGTTGCACCAGCTTGCATTCCCAACAACAGTGTAGGAGGGTTCCCCTTTCTCCGCATCCTCGCCAGCATCTGTCATTTCCTGACTTGTTAATTTTAGCCACTCTGACTGGTGTGAGGTGATATCTCATTGTGGTTTTGATTTGTATTTCCCTGATGCTGAGTGATGTGGAGCACTTTTTCATGTGTCTGTTCGCCATCTGGATGTCTTCTTTGCAGAAATGTCTGTTCATGTCCTCTGCCCATTTCTTGATTGGATTATTTGTTCTTTGGGTGTTGAGTTTGCTAAGTTCTTTATAGATTTTGGATACTAGCCCTTTATCTGATATGTGATTTGCAAATATCTTCTCCCATTCTGTCAGTTGTCTTTTGGTTTTGTTAACTGTTTCCTTTGCTGTGCAAAAGCTTTTGATCTTGATGAAATCCCAATAGTTCATTTTTGCCCTTGCTTCCCTTGCCTTTGGCGATGTTCCTAGGAAGATGTTGCTGCGGCTGAGGTCGAAGAGGTTGCTGCCTGTGTTCTCCTCAAGGATTTTGATGGATTCCTTTCTCACATTGAGATCCTTCATCCATTTTGAGTCTATTTTCGTGTGTGGTGTAAGGAAATGATCCAATTTCATTTTTCTGCATGTGGCTGTCCAATTTTCCCAACACCATTTATTGAAGAGGCTGTCTTTTATCCATTGGACATTCTTTCCTGCTTTGTCGAAGATTAGTTGACCATAGAGTTGAGGGTCTATTTCTGGGCTCTCTATTCTGTTCCATTGATCTATGTGTCTGTTTTTGTGCCAGTACCATGCTGTCTTGATGATGACAGCTTTGTAATAGAGCTTGAAGCCTGGAATTGTGATGCCACCAACTTTGGCTTTCTTTTTCAATATTCCTTTGGCTATTCGAGGTCTTTTCTGGTTCCATATAAATTTGAGGATTATTTGTTCCATTTCTTTGAAAAAAAATGGATGGTATTTTGATAGGAATTGCATTAAATGTGTAGATTGCTTTAGGTAGCATAAACATTTTCACAATATTTATTCTTCCAATCCAGGAGCATGGAACATTTTTCCATTTCTTTGTGTCTTCCTCAATTTCTTTCATGAGTACTTTATAGTTTTCTGTGTATAGATTCTTAGTCTCTTTGGTTAGGTTTATTCCTAGGTATCTTATAGTTTTGGGTGCAATTGTAAATGGGATGGACTCCTTAATTTCTCTTTCTTCTGTCTTGTTGTTGGTGTAGAGAAATGCAACTGATTTCTGGGCATTGATTTTATATCCTGACACTTGACTGAATTCCTGTACAAGTTCTAGCAGTTTTGGAGTGGAGTCTTTTGGGTTTTCCACATATAGTATCATATCATCTGCGAAGAGTGATAGTTTGACTTCTTCTTTGCCGATTTGGATGCCTTTAATTTCCTTTTGTTGTCTGACTGCTGAGGCTAGGACTTCTAGTACTATGTTGAATAGCAGTGGTGATAATGGACATCCCTGCCGTGTTCCTGACCTTAGCGGAAAAGCTTTCAGTTTTTCTCCATTGAGAATGATATTTGTGGTGGGTTTTTCATAGATGGCTTTGATGATATTGAGGTATGTGCCCTCTATCCCTACACTTTGAAGAGTTTTAATCAGGAAGGGATGCTGTACTTTGTCAAATGCTTTTTCAGCATCTATGGAGAGTATCATATGGTTCTTGTTCTTTCTTTTATTAATGTGTTGTATCACATCGATTGATTTGCGGATGTTGAACCAAACTTGCAGCCCTGGAATAAATCCCACTTGGTCGTGGTGAATAATCCTTTTAATGTACTGTTGAATCCTATTGGCTAGTATTTTGGCGAGAATTTTTGCATCTGTGTTCATCAAGGATATTGGTCTGTAGTTCTCTTTTTTGATGGGATCCTTGTCTGGTTTTGGGATCAAGGTGATGCTGGCCTCATAAGATGAGTTTGGAAGTTTTCCTTCCATTTCTATTTTTTGGAACAGTTTCAGGAGAATAAGAATTAGTTCTTCTTTAAATGTTTGGTAGAATTCCCCCGGGAAGCCATCTGGCCCTGGGCTTTTGTTTGTTTGGAGATTTTTGATGACTGTTTCAATCTCCTTACTGGTTATGGGTCTGTTCAGGCTTTCTATTTCTTCCTGGTTCAGTTGTGGTAGTTTATATGTCTCTAGGAATGCATCCATCTCTTCCAGATTGTCAAATTTGTTGGCGTAGAGTTGCTCATAGTATGTTCTTATAATTGTCTGTATTTCTTTGGTGTTAGTTGTGATTTCTCCTCTTTCATTCATGATTTTATTTATTTGGGTCCTTTCTCTTTTCTTTTTGATAAGTCTGGCCAGGGGTTTATCAATCTTATTAATTCTTTCAAAGAACCAGCTCCTAGTTTCGTTGATTTGTTCTATTGCTTTTTTGGTTTCTATTTCATTGATTTCTGCTCTGATCTTTATGATTTCTCTTCTCCTGCTGGGTTTAGGGTTTCTTTCTTGTTCTTTCTCCAGCTCTTTTAGGTGTAGGGTCAGGTTGTGTACATGAGACCTTTTTGTTTCTTGAGAAAGGCTTGTACCGCTATATATTTTCCTCTCAGGACTGCCTTTGTTGTGTCCCAGATTTTGAACCATTGAGTTTCATTATCATTTGTTTCCATGAATTTTTTCAATTCTTCTTTAATTTCCTGGTTGACCCATTCATTCTTTAGAAGGATGCTGTTTAGTCTCCATGTATTTGGGTTCTTTCCAAATTTCCTCTTGTGATTGAGTTCTAGCTTCAGAGCATTGTGGTCTGAAAATATGCAGGGAATGATTCCAATCTTTTGATAACTTGGTCCTGATTTAGGACCAAGAATGTGATCTATTCTGGAGAATGTTCCATGTGCACTAGAGAAGAATGTGTATTCTGTTTCTTTGGGATGAAATGTTCTGAATATATCTGTGATGTCCATCTGGTCCAGTGTGTCATTTAAGGCCTTTATTTCCTTGTTGATCTTTTGCTTGGATGATCTGTCCATTTCAGTGAGGGGAGTGTTAAAGTCCCCTACTATTATTGTATTATTGTTGATGTGTTTCTTTGATTTTGTTATTAATTGGTTTATATAGTTGGCTGCTCCCACGTTAGGGGCATAGATATTTAAAATTGTTAGATCTTCTTGTTGGACAGTTCCTTTGAGTATGATATAGTGTCCTTCCTCATCTCTTATTATAGTCTTTGGCTTAAATTCTAATTGATCTGATATAAGGATTGCCACTCCTGCTTTCTTCTGATGTCCATTAGCATGGTAAATTCTTTTCCACCCCCTCACTTTAAACCTGCAGGTGTCTTCGGGTTTAAGATGTGTTTCTTGTAGGCAACATATAGATGGGTTTTGTTTTTTTATCCATTCTGATACCCTGTGTCTTTTGATTGGGGCATTTAGCCCATTAACATTCCGGGTAAGTATTGAGAGATATGAATTTAGTGCCATTGTATTGCCTGTAAGGTGACTGTTATTGTATATTGTCTCTGTTTCTTTCTGATCTACTACTTTTAGGGTCTCTCTTTGCTTAGAGGACCCCTTTCAATATTTCCTGTAGAGCTGGTTTGGTATTTGCAAATTCTTTCAGTTTTTGTTTGTCCTGGAAGCTTTTAATCTCTCCTTCTATTTTCAATGATAGCCTAGCTGGATATAGTATTCTTGGCTGCATGTTTTTCTCATTTAGTACTCTGAATATATCATGCCAGCTCTTTCTGGCCTGCCAGGTCTCTGTGGATACGTCTGCTGCCAATCTAATATTTTTACCATTGTACGTTACAGACTTCTTTTCCTGGGCTGCTTTCAGGATCTTCTCTTTGTCACTAAGACTTGTAAATTTTACTATTAG
Organism: Enhydra lutris kenyoni; assembly: GCF_002288905.1. Lineage (NCBI taxonomy): Eukaryota > Metazoa > Chordata > Mammalia > Carnivora > Mustelidae > Enhydra > Enhydra lutris. Next base: position 27,978,759 of record NW_019154102.1, read on the forward strand.
GTGATGGGGTGTGGACCTATTCTTATTGATTTTGAGGGGGGTTCTCTGCACCTCCTGGATTTTGATGCTTGTTCCCTTTGCCATATTGGGGAAATTCTCTCCAATAATTCTCTCCAATATACCTTCTGCTCCCCTCTCTGTTTCCTCTTCTTCTGGAATCCCAATTATTCTAATGTTGTTTCATCTTATGGTGTCACTTATCTCTCGAATTCTCCCCTCGTGGTGCAGTAGCTGTTTATCCCTCTTTTGCTCAGCTTCTTTATTCTCTGTCATTTGGTCTTCTATATCGCTAATTCTTTCTTCTGCCTCATTTATCCTAGCAGTGAGAGCCTCCATTTTTGATTGCACCTCATTAATAGCTTTTTTGATTTCAACTTGGTTAGATTTTAGTTCTTTTATTTCTCCAGAAAGGGCTTTTATCTCTCCAGAGAGGGTTTCTCTAATATCTTCCATGCCTTTTTCGAGCCCGGCTAGAACCTTGAGAATCGTCATTCTGAACTCTAGATCTGACATATTACCAATGTCTGTATTGATTAGGTCCCTAGCCTTTGGTACTGCCTCTTCTTCTTTTTTTTTGTGGTGAATTTTTCTGCCTTGTCATTTTGTCCAGATAAGAGTAGATGAAGGAGCAAGTAAAATACTAAAAGGGTGGCAACAACCCCAGGAAAATATGCTTTAGCCAAATCAGAAGAGGTCCCAAATCGTGAGGGGGGAGAAAGAGGATAAAAAGAGGTTCAGAAAGAAAAAAAAAAAAAAAGAAGAAGAAACAATTTAAAAAAAACCAATAAAGAAAAAATATAAAAAGGAAAATATATATATATATATTAGATAAACTAGTTAAAAAACGTTAAAAAAGAAAAGGGTAAAAGTTAAAAAAATTTAGCAGAAGAAGAAAAAAAAAATTGACAAAGAAAAAAAATTAAATTAACTGCAAGGCTAAAGAATCATGGGGTGAAAGCCATGAGTTCCGGGCTTTGCTTTCTCCTCCTCTGGAATTCTGCTGCTCTCCTTGGTATTGAAACTGCACTCCTTGGTAGGTGAACTTGGTCCTGGCTGGGTTTCTTGTTGATCTTCTGGGGGAGGGTCCTGTTGTAGTGATTCTCAAGTGTCTTTGCCCCAGGCGGAGTTGCACCGCCCTTACCTGGGGCTGGTCTGAGTAATCCGCTTGGGTTTCTTTTCCGGGCTTTTGTTCCCTGAGCGCTTTCCGTAGAGTTCCGGAGGGCAGGAATGAAGATGGCGGCCTCCTGGTCTCCGGCCCGGAGGAGCCGAGAGCCCGGGGCCCCACTCCTCAGTGCGCCCTCAGAGCTGACCGAGCCTGCGACTGGTTCAAGGTAACCCCGAGCTTAGAGCTCACTCCTCGGCTCTGTCTCTGTAGCCGGCTTCCCCATTCTAATACCTGTAAGCTCTGCGACACTCAGACACCCCTGATCCACAGTTTTGTTCACTAACACAAAATGAACTCGTCCTTAATAGCATGACCCTCGCAAGCTAAGTGACTTATAGTATCAGAATAGTTTTATGTGCCAACTGAAGATTTTTTTATCGTCATAAATGGAACAAAATATAGACACTGTTGTAAAATGTGTCCTGTGAGGTGTGTTCTGTTTATACTCTATGAAATTATTAATATAAAGAAAGAATTTGAGTTTTCATGATGTAGAATGGGTTGCTTTGTTTTGTTTTCCATGGTCCCCAGAGTCTGGCCTAGCCATTCCATTGTCCCTCATGGCATTCAGTGCAAGATACTGGTGCTCAGGGAAATATCAGGAGGGGTATAGAGCTACTAAGGGGGTGCACACCATTCCTGGGTCAAGACAGGTCACAGCTTCCTCCCAGGCCACTTAAGGACCATCCTGAGCCAGCAGAAGCCAGAAGAAAGCCCTGGAGAAGGGTGCTCTGTGACTGCAGCTCTCAGGAAACATAGGAAAATAGTGTTATCAAGTGGGCCGACTCTGTGGTCCTTGCTTAAACAGATAAAAAAACATCATCTCACCCTGTTATCTAAAAATAATTAATGACTTTTTGACTCCCAAAATACGTATGTCCGATTATCTATGCCAGTGTTTGTTATAAATGTTGTACGTATATAACAACTCTTAGAATACTCTCAACAATGGAGGCCATTTCTACACATTTAAAATAAAAATAAATAACCTGTCCGTGGTTCTGAGTACACTCTTATATTCATTGTATTTCCAAGACTTTCTTTTTGGCCTCTTATACAGCTGATTTTTATGAATGATCCTGTCGTTCAAGAAGACAGTGCTTTCTCTACATCTCGTATAAGATTGATTGAGTGATCTATCTATCTCCACTAATAGGATCTTATTGTTTCATATGCACAACATACACACATATGGAGGGTTTTTTTTTCCCCTTTTGGGGGGGGGGGCTTTATCTTTTTTTCTAACAATGATTAAAATCCCAAAATTAATGTTGATTTATGTTTTTCCTATTTATGATTTATGTTTTTTTGATATATGTTTGATAGTTATTATTATTTTGAAGGAAGCCTACTAGATGCATATGTGTGGGCCATTGCAATACTTTCTTCATTATATTAATTGATGAGAACATAATATTATTCATTATTTCTTGTGCTTTTCATCTTAAATTCTATTCTGTTCTGAAACTAAATGTGTTATACAAGCTTTCTTCTCACTGCCCATATGTTATTAATCCTTTATTTTTATTTTTTTCTGGACAGTTTTTAAAGTCTGTTAGTTTATTTAGTTGCTGGTTTTTTTTTTTAGATTTATTTATTTATTTATTTGAGAGAGAGAGACAGAGATAATGAGAGAACATGAGCAGGGAGGAGAGGGAGAAGCAGGCTCCCCGCTGATCTGGGAGCCCAACATGGGCCTCAATCCCAGGACTCTGGGATCATGACTGGAGCCAAAGGCATATGCTTCACCGACTGGCCACCCAGGCCACCCTAAAGTTTGTTAGTATAAACTACAAAGTATTGAATCTCATTTGATTGTCCAGTCTGAGAATATCTCCACTTTGTTGAACTTAACCCATTTAATCTCTAGTGACTACTATTATATTGGTATATATGTGTTTGGTTCATGCTTTATATTTTGCACATTTCATTTCCTCCTCCTCCTTTTTTTTTTTTTTTTTCCCTTCTTTACTACTTTCAGTTAGTTAAAATGAATTATAATTGCTGGACTGAAAATTAATCATTTCATCTCTATTTGTCTGATGTTTCCCCTAAAAATCACACTTGCATTTATTTTTCCTCTATCCATGCTTAAATATCTATAATATTTCCCTAAACAACAAATTCCCCTTTGTATACTCTCACCTCCTTGTTTCCGTGCCTTAACCGTGTATGGAGTTTTAGTCCTGTATATGGATATAAGAATATGATGAGGGATTGTTATATAGTTTGTTTTGTTTCTTTTTCTTCCTTTTCCTGTTTGTTCTCCTGTCTTCTATATATTTCAATCTTTTATTTTGAAGATAGTGATGCACTTATAAGATAGTAGCATGCAGTTCTTTTCCCTCAAAACTTTGAAAATGTAACTTTACTTTTTTTTTTCTTTTAACCAGGCTTTTATTAAAGTGCTGTTCTTCTAATTTCTGTTTTTTTATTGTTGTCTGATTTTTTTCATATTTCTTTGCTTATAAAAATTTGTGGTCATCATTTCTTCAAATCAGTCTTCTCTTTGTCTTATTTTTTCCCATTATTGGATTCATAGTTATAATTTTCTATGTTTATCTTAAATTTTTATTTTTAAAATTAGGACTTCTAACTTTTTTGTAGTACAGTTCCTCATTTTGATGGTACAGTATACCAATTTAATCTTTGCTATGTTCATTCTCTTATGCATCCATATTTGAGCTCTTTTCAACTATTTTCCTATTACATATTTCCAATTAGTTCTGATTTGTAGCTACTTGATCTTTATTTTTTAATTTTTCATTTTTTATTTCTTATTAATTAATTCTACTTTAGTATGAACTTCACTTCTCAGATTCCATAGCATTTTTCCATGCAAAATCCATGTTTCCCTACATCCATCTTGACCAGTCATGTGTACCCAGAGAAAAGGGATAAAATCCCAAGTCTAACTCATGGATAGTAAGTTCATTTAGCTATATAAAAAATTTCCAGTGTTTTCCAAACTGTCTATAATATGTGACATTCCCACCAAAACTGGATGGGAATTCCTTTTGCATACCCACCTATATTTGGTATGGACAGTTTTTGTTTTGTTATGTTTGTATCTATTTGTTTCTTTGATTGCTCATTTGTTTGCTTTGGTTTGGGTTTTATTTATCCATTATAAAAGTTGTATAATAACATGTTATTGTGTTAGTTTTCATTTTTCTCTAATGACTACTGAGGCTGAGCATCTTTTCAAGGGCTTATTTGGCATCAGGATATCTTCTTTGCTGAAGTGTTTGCTCAAAAATTTTGCCACATGGTATTGATTTGAATATCACTTTATTGAATTTTGAGAGTTCTTTATATTTTCTTTCTACTAATTCTTTATTACATATAATTATTGAAAATATTTTCTCCCAGCTCATGTTCTATCTCATCATTTTCTTAACATTTTCCTTTAAAGAGCAGCAGTTTATAATTTTGATGAAATCCAATTCCTTACTTTTTCTGCTAAGGGTCTCTTTTTGTTGTTATATGGAAGAACTATTTAATTCAGGTTAACAGAAATGTTTTCCTGTGTCTCTCCAGAAGTTTTATAGTTTTAGGGATTTTTTTTAGGTCTATGATACATTATGAATTGATTTTTATATAAGACAAAGTATTGAGGGGACTTCTACCTCCAGCTAGTATGCAGACTGGATTGTGGGGAGCCCAGCTGATCAGGATGATCACAGACATGCCTGCAGCTCGCCAACTTCGCCAACATTCTGGGCCTGGTTGCTCTTCCTGCTTGTGCTCTATCACTATGTGGCCATCAATAATCCCAAGAAGCAGGAATGAAAGTGGTGCTTTCTCTGCCCCAGTGTTCCAGGACATAGTCTGAGGCAAGATGGAGGTAAGAGGGGCCTTCACACTTCACTTCATTCCTCTACCCATCACAACATACAAAGCAAATACACCTTGATTTTGCCAAACAACTTTTATTTCCTCAAAGTCTTCCTTAACCCTGTGGAGCAAGAAGCTGCCACTGAATAGGGCCTAGTATAGGGGTTTCTTTTCTACTCCCTCCCCCCAATATAAAAATATAATTTTCTTTTTCAGTCCAAAAAAAAAAAAACCCCACAAGGTATTAATATTTTCATTTTTATTTTTTCATATAGATATCTATTGTAAGTCTTCCGTTTTTGTAATTCTTTGTCAAAATTATTTAGAGTATTCTCATTCCTTTATCTTCCCACATAAATTTTAGAATCAGCTTGCTGATTTCCATAAGGAATCATTCTGAGATTTTGATTGGAATTCTGATCAATCTATCAGTAAACTTGAAGAGAACTGGCATCTTAACAATATTTATTTTTTCCAAACTATGAACACAGTATATCTCTCCATTTGTTGAAGAAATCTTTAAATTTCTTTCATAAATGTATTGTAGGATTCAGCATTCTAATTTTTAGTACTAATTTTTAGTACTGTTTTTTGGTACTAATTTTTAATTTGTTTGTAATTATTCATTGTAACTTGGTTTTTGCATATAAACCTTGTATCTTACAACATTACTAATACTATTGGTTCTAATGGTTTTCTTGATGATTCTTTGGGATTTTTCTATATGGATGTGATATTCTGACTTATAATAAGAAATATGAGGGCACTTGGGTGGCTCAGTTGGTTAAGCGTCTGCCTTCAGCTCAGATCATGATCCTGGGGTTCTGGGATTGAGCCCCACATCTGCCTGTAGGGAAGCCTGCTTCTTCCTCTCCTATCAGCTTGTGCTCTCTGTAGCTATCTCTGTCTTTCTCTCAAATAAATAAATAAATAAATAAAATAAAATCTTTTTTTTTTTTTTTGAGAAATATATATTTGGTCTTTATCCTCAGCTGCAGACACAGGACTTCTGAAACTTGTCATTTCCTAAGTGATGAAAGAGCTAGGAGTATTTTTTATTCTACTGAGGTGACTCAGGATGGGCTCCTAGATGGCTACTGCATGAGAACTTGTTATCAGAAAGACCAAGCCATGATCAGAAGCTTGGAATTTTCAGTGTCTATGCTACCTAAAGCAATCTACACATTTAATGCAATCTCTATCAAAATACCATAGTTTTTTTCAAAGAAACAGAAAAAATAATCCTAAAATTTATATGGGACCAGAAAAGCCCCTGAATAACCAGAGGAATGTTGAAAAAGAAAGCCAAAGTTGGTGGCATCACAATTCCGGACTTTAAGCTCTATTACAAAGCTGTCACCATCAAGACAGTATGGTACTGGCACAAAAACAGACACATAGATCAATGGAACAGAATAGAGAGCCCAGAAGTAGACCCTCAACTCTATGGCCAACTAATCTTTGACAAAGCAGGAAAGACTGTCCCATGGAAAAAAGACAGTCTCTTCAACAAATGGTGTTAGGAAAATTGGACAGCCATATGCAGAACAATGAAACCAGACCACTTCCTTACACCACACACAAAAATAGACTCAAAATGAAAGAACTCAATGTGAGACAGGAATCCCTCAAAATCCTTGAGGAGAACAGAGGTAGCTACCTCTGTTCCAACATCTTCAAGGAGTTCCAACATCTTCAAGAAGAAAACAGATGAAAAGAAGAGGAAAATTATAAAAAACGGGGAAAATGAGAAGACTGTGAGTTGATGGCTGTGCTCTTGCTGTCAGCACATAGTTCTTGGGAAGCAGCTGCTGGTGGTTGCGTTTGGTTTTGGTTTTTGTTCCTGCTGATTGCTTGGCACAGCACCTTCTTTCAGTTAACTTGCATCTCCAGATTATTCAAGCAGACAGCACCTGACATACCATTTTTCTCCTAACATTCTGTTTTCATTTATGACACAGCAGCTCCTCTGTAAGTACCAGGTCATGTCCATCCCTCGGTACATATCTGCATTTGCTTTTAGACCATTTCTTTTGTTTAAAATAATAATAACAATAATAATAATATAATAAAGCTATTGAAATGCAAAACAAACAAACAAACAAACAAACTTCTAGCAACTTCTTCCTAGAAACATTGCCAAAGGCAAGGGAAGCAAGGGCAAAAATGAACTATTGGGACTTCATCAAGATCAAAAGCTTTTGCACAGCAAAGGAAACAGTCAACAAAACCAAAGACAACTGACAGAATGGGAGAAGATGTTTGCAAATGACATACCAGATAAAAGGCTAGTATCCAAAATCTATAAAGAACTTATCAAACTCAACACCCAAAGAACAAATAATCCAATCAAGAAAAGGGCAAGAAGGGGTGCCTGAGTGGCTCAGTGGGTTAAGCTTCTGCCTTCCTCTCAGGTCATGATCCCAGGGTTGTGGGATTGAGCCCCATGTTGGGCTCTCTGCTCAGTGGGGAGCTTGTTTCTCTCTCTCTGCCTGCCTCTCTGCCTGCTTGTGATCTCTCTCTCTGTCAAATAAATAAATAAAATATTTTTAAAAAGAAAGAAAGAAAGAAAAAGGCAGAAGACATGAACAGACATTTCTGCAAAGAAGACATCCAGATGGCCAACAGACACATGAAAAAGTGCTCCACATTACTTGGCATTAGGGAAATACAAATCAAAACCACAGTGAGATACCACCTCACACCAGTCAGAATGGCTAAAATTAACAAGTCAGGAAAGGACAGATGTTGGTGAGAATGCAGAGAAAGGGGAACCCTCTTACACTGTTGATGGGAATGCAAGCTGGTGCAGCCACTCTGGAAAACAGCATGGAGGTTCCTCAAAAAGTTGAAAGCAGAGCTACCCTATGACCCAGCAATTGCAGTACCGGGTATTTACCCTAAAGATACAAATGCAGTGATCCAAGGGGCACGTGCACCCAAATGTTTATAGGAGCAATGTCCACAATAGCCAAACTATGGAAAGAACCTAGATGTCCATCAACAGATGAATGGATAAAGAAGAAGTGGTATATATACACAATGGAATACTATGCAGCCATCAAAACCCCCAAAATCCTGCCATTCGCAATGACGTGAATGGAACTAGAGGGTATTATGCTAAGCGAAATAAGTTGATCAGAGAAAGACAATTATCATATGATCTTTCTGATATGAGGAATTTGAGAGGCAGGGTGGGTGGTCATGGCGGGCAGGGAGGGAAAAAATGAAAAAAAGATGGGACTGGGGAGGGAGACTCTTAATCTCAGGAAACAAACCGAGGGCTGCCAGGGGGTAGGTGGGAAGGGGTAGGCTGTCCGGGTTATGGACATCGGGGAGGGTATGTGCTATGGTGAGTGCTGATAAATGTGTAAGCCTGATGAATCACAGGCCTGTACCCCTGGGGCAAATAATACATTATATCTTAGTAAAAATAATTTTAAAAAATAGAAGGTTGGAATTTTCAGCCTCACCCACCATACTTGAAAGAAGCTAGAGGGGCTGGAAATGGAGTTAGTAATTGATAATGCCTATGTGAGTAAGCCTCCATAAAATCTAAGTAGTAGGGGATTCTGAGAGCTTCCAGGTTGGTGAACACAACCACACTGGGAAGATGACATTATCCAACTCCACGGGGGGACAGTTCTTATGTTTAGGATCCTTCCAGACTTCACCCTATGTATCTCTTTATCTAGCTGTTCAGCTGTATCTTTTATCATATCGTTTAATAAACTGTAAACATAACTAGGTGTTTCCCTAGGTAAGCCACTCTAGCAAGTTAATTAAATTTGGGATTTGGAGGTGGGAACCTCCTATTTTTAGCCAAATTGGAAAAAAGTTGTGGGTAACCTATGGCCTACTATTTAAGATTGACACCTGGAGTACAGTGGGAGCGGTCTTATGAGAGTGAGTCCTTAACCTATGGAATCTAAAGCTCTCTCCCAGTAAGACAGTGTCAGAATTGAGTTGAGTTTCCAGGGCACCCTGCTGGTACCCAAGAGCTGTTTGTTGATATGGGGAAAAACTTTCACACATTTGGTGACCAGAGTGTCAGCAATGAAGTGTTTTGTGTGAATAACAGAGGAGTCACACAGGGAAGAAACACACAGTATGGAAGAAATCAGTTTTTCTGTTTTAATACAAAAGCATGTTGATGATGAATATCTTCATTTTTTTTCTTTTCTAAGCTATATGCCTTTTACATTTTGCTTGCCTTATAATACTAGGAATTCAGTGTGTTGCAGAATAGGAAGTGATAAGAGCCATATTTTTAATCTTGGTGGGAAACAGTCTGTAACCACCAAACATAATATCAATTAGAATTTTTATAGGTTCACTTATCAGATTGAGATATTTAATTCTGGTTCCTAGTTTTCTAAAAGTTATTTTTAGTTCTCCTTGAAGAACTTGACTTTATTTGGGAATCTCAGTTCTCTAGTGATTAATAATACCTTAGGTCCTGCTCACAGAACATTTATTTAGCACCCACAGAATCATCAGAAAGAAGTTCCCACAGTGACTTTGAGATCCCCTTCATTTCCAATCCTGAAAATCAGCCCCCACAAATATGTGTGTATTTCTGTTGTTATCGATGTTGTGGAACTCTGCTGTATGTGCTTTAAATTGACGAACTTTCCCAGTTGTAGTGGGATGTTGTAGTGGATTAGTTTAGTATTCCATGTTGCTAAAGTCAGAAATTAATATCCCCATTATGAAGGTTAGGAATCAAAAGTTGGGTACCTTAATTTTGGAGGATGGGAAACTGAGTCCCCAAGGAATTAAGAAATTATAAAATTCAAATCTACTTGATCTTAAAATTCACCTCATTTTGTTGTCTATGAAACATTATCTATAGGGACACCTGGGTAGTTCAGTCAGTTAAGCATCTGCCTTCGGCTCAGGTCATGATCCCAGGGTCCTAGGATTGATTCCCCATCAGGTTCCCTGCTCAGTGGGGAGTCTGTTTCTTCCTCTGCCTCTGCCCTGGTCTGTGCTCTCTTTCTCGCTCACCCTCTCTCTCTCTTATAATAAAAAAATAGAAGCTTAAAAAGAAACATTATCTATATATGTCCAAGTGAACAGCACAACAGTGAAAAAGCTATGGCTTAGGCATAATTTAATGCATAATTTAATTTAGTGCATAATTTAATCTGGGGTTTCTAAAATATTTTAGATTTTAGATTTACAAAAAGGGTGAAAAGTAAATATTTTGTTGACAAAATATTTTGTTAATTTCCTAACAATTATTTCTTCTTTCATAATTGAATTAATTCCATGCAATAGTCACATCCAGAATAGACATTTTTCCAAAGAAGAGATAAAAATGGCTAACAGACACATGAAAAGATGCTTTTCATCATCACTCATCATCAGGGAAGTACAAATCAAAACCACTATGAGATACCACTTCACACCTGGCTAAAATTAACAACACAGGAAACAATAGATGTTAGCAAGGATGTGGAGAAAGGGGAATCCTCTTGTACTGTTGGTGGGAATGCAAACTGGTGTAGCCACTCTGGGAAACAATATGGAGGTTACTCAAAAAGTTAAAAATAGAAATACCCTATGACCCAACAATTGTATTACTAAGTATTTACCCAAAGGATACAAAAGTACTGATTCAAAGGGGCACATGCACCCTGATGTTTATAGCAGCACTGTCAACAATAGCCAATTATGGAAAGAGCCCAAACATCTATCAACTGGTGAAGTGATAAAGAAGATGTGATATATGCATTCAAAGGAATATTACTCTGTCATAAAAAAGAATGAAGTCATGCTATTTGCAATGATGTGGATGGGGCTGTAGTGTAATATTCTAAATGAAACAAATCAGTCAGAGAAAGACAAATACCATATGATTTCACTCATATGTGGAATTTAAGAAACAAAATAGATGAACATAAGGGAAGGGAGGAAAAAAAAGAGAATGGCAAACCATAAGAAACTCTTCATTATAGAGAACAAACTGAGGGTTGTGAAGGAGAGTTAGATGGGGATGGATTAAATGGGTGATGGGTAGTGAGGAGGGCATTTGTTGTGATAAGTGCTGGGTGTTATATGTAAGTGATGAATCACTGGATTCTACTCTTAAAACTAATATTACACTATGTGTTAGCATATAGTATAATATGGTGTAATATAGTTAACTTAGTTAACATATAATGTATCTAAAAACTTAGTTGGTTAATAGATGATAGATGACAAAAGACAAAATGAATGGAAGTGAGAGTAGAATCCAATGAAATAATGGAGACTTCTAGTTAAATAATGTAAATCTCAAATATAATACTGATGCAAAAGGAAGTCTTTCCAGTGACCATCTCATCTGACATTTAGTATCTTATCACATACTGTATATGCCAGATGATCCTAGGTTTAGCAAGTGCTATGAATCAATTTGTGTTTAAAAGAGTCAGAGCTTAAATAACAGGGAAGGAACTAATAAATTGGTGTTTGGGTATTTTTGTTTGTTTGCTTTGTTTTGCATGAAAGCTAATTTTACCTGCTTAGAAAAAATAAATATCTACTGCTAGGTACAAATCACTGACATTTTAAAAATCTATGTTATTTGTTGCTTTTGATTTTCTTCAGTGACATTCTGTTTTGTTTTGTGATGTTTAAAGCAACACAAAATTCAAACAGCCAAAAAATAAAATTCAAACTGCCCTTCTGAAAACAATATTTTCAAATTTTTTAACACCTTAATGACTTTGCACTGAACCATAAAATATTTATGCATTCATTTTTCAAAACATTTAGACTATGGGGGAGCTCACAATAAAATGTAAAAAACAGATTGTGATTGTTATGGCATAATTTTTGTATGTGTCTGTATATGCATAATGAAAGGAAGAAAACTGCCATATCAAAGTGAGTTCTTATAGATAATCATAAAATGGAAGGGAGGGAAGTAATTAATAACTTGCTCCTCGTGTGTTATTTATACAAACCTCTTGACAGGATGAAGCAACGACCATTAAGCCTCAGTTTGTACTAAGTGTTTTCATATGGTAATGGGTGAAATAACTGAATTTAACAAATTTTTAGATCTGCTACTTTTTATGTCTCCAATGTTTGCCAATTGCTCTATCAGTCATCATTTTATCTTTTATCACCTGAGTGATTAAAAATGGGCATTACAGTTAATAACATTTACTGCATAGACTATTGAGATTGTCATAACAAACTTCAAAAATGGCCTCACGTAGTGTCATAAATAGAACCAAATGAGGATTCAGATTAACTCTACCATATAAATACCAAAGCAAGGCAGTCTAACATGTACATGGATTAGGTAGTCATCTAAATAGGTTTATTTGAGAGGCACTCAAGACAAATTTCACGGATTTTGTCCACTCTTTGACAGAGTTCCTGAAACTGCACATTTAGGATTTATTCCTTTGGTTTAGACATTGAACTTTCTAAAATTCTCATTTTTTAAAAAGCAAGTAGTCCTGAAAATTAGAGTAGTAGTTTCTAGTCTTGCCACTTATTCTTTGTTACTAACAGATCAACTATTTTTTGTTAATCAACGATCAAATTTCATTATTTACTGCACATTTTCAATTTGAATGTTGTGGCTCTGATATTTGACATTCATCACTCTACTAATTCCTTGGTACCATCACCAAAATGACAGAAACATCTATTCCTGTGATGACAGGTGCTATAATTCTGGAAGTAAGATTTATATGCACTCTATGAAATGTTAAAAATAACTTATTGTCTTCTCATCCCCAATGATGTTCATTGTATTTAGGGAATTTATTTTTGTTCATAATCATTTATATATTCAAATTACAAAAAGTATAAATGTTCAGTGGAGGCATTTGAGTACTTAGTGAAAATTATGGGCCCGAGTTCATAAAAATCTAAAAACAAAACCAAATTTGGGCCCTGAGTATCTATATTATCTTGATTATTCATTTAAACCCAGATTATCATTCACCTTCTGTGCCTTGTGTATGTTTAGAGGAGTGCAGCTGTTACTAGATGTTGCTACTAGAAGTTGTTACATTATAAAAACCGTCTAGGAATGCCTGCCTCACCATTGGTATTCTGGAATAACTCATATCAGAGAAAAATTTTCTGTAAGTTTTGAAATAAATTCATTTTAAAACCATCTAAGACTAGACATTTTAGAGGTAATTCTTTGACTTTTTTAAGTGTATTCTGTGACTTTTTTCATCAGATCAGCTAATATACTAATTCATCTTCTGTTACTTAGGAGATTTTTAAAATTATGATTTAGTATATTTTAGCCAAATTTGCATATATAATTACTTTATACATTTTAATATTTTCCATAACTATTGTTATATGAACTTCCTTATTTCATAATTTGTCTTTTTGATTTTTTTCCCTTGTTATTTCTTTCTTATTTTTTATTTTTTTAGATTTTATTTATTTATTTGACAGAGAGAGAGATTACAAGTAGGCAGAGAGGCAGGAAGAGAGAGGTGGGGAAGCAGGCTCCCTGCTGAGCAGAAAGCGCAATGCAGGGCTCGATTCCAGGACCCCGAGATCATGACCTGAGCCAAAGGCAAAGGCTTTAACCCACTGAGCCACCCAGGCACCCCTCCTTTTTTTATATTTTTAAAGATTTTATTTATTTGAGAGCGAAAGAGCACGAGCAGGGGGGCAGAGCAGAAAGAGAGGGGGAGGCAGAAGCAGACTCCTGCTGAGCAGGACTCAATCTCAGGATCCTGACATGACATGAGCCCAAGGCAGATGCTTAACTGTCTGAGCCACCCAGGTGCCCTTCCCTTGTTATTCTTGACTAGACTAGACAAAATAAATTACTATTTTTACATTCTTTCTCAAAAACTAATATATTTTTAAAAGTCATTTAAAAATAATAACATATTTTTATAAATATCACACACTAGTGGCAAATTAAGAGTAGATTTATTGAATAGCCTTAGGCAAAAGGTCACTTAAATAGATTCATTATCTTTCAAAATATGTTTGCTTTTACAAATTCTTAAAAAGTCCAAACTCACATTCTATTTCCATTGTTGATGTAGCTTAAGTGTGTTTCCCAGAGTAAAAACCATATTACTCTAAATAAGTCATGGGATATTATGTATGACATGGTGATCACAGTTTATACTACTGTTTTATGTATTTGAAAGTTGCTAAGATTGTAAATCTTAAAAGTTGTCCTCTAAAGAAAAAAAAATTGTAACTATATATGGTAATGGCTGTCAACCAGATTTATTGTGCCAATAATTCATAATATATACAAATAATCCAATTATTATGTCATATGCCTAAAACCAAGATAATGTTATATATCAATTATATGTCAAGAAAAAATAGAAAAAAATATTACTTTGACCCATACAAATTTGAAATAAATACAAGTGAAAATTCTCTTTAAATTTAGTAAGAATTTTCTTCTTATGTATGTAGGCCTAAGAATAAATAGCAACATCAAGTTTTTAGTATTGCTTCTTAAAAGAGAATTGGTAATGTGATTACTTGGTAATGTCTTGGCTTAATAATAATAACTGCTAACAATTATGTAGGGCTTCACCAAGTTCCATTCCTAGGTGAAGCATCTCTTTAATAATCTTTTAATTTTGACTATGAGATCATTACTTGTATAAGCCCCCATTTTGCAGATGAAACAAATAAATTTCCTAAAGTTGTATGACTAGACAAAGTAATTTTCTGTTTTGAAATAGTTCTGTTTCTGTCTTATTTAAGGGCCTCTTTCTTCCTCCCTCCTTCCTCCTTTCTCCCTTTTCTTCTTTCTCTTTGTCCATGATTTCAGATTTTCCTTTAAAATGCAAAATATTCCAGTGTCATCTATGTTCTTAAGCCTTTAGTCATGTTTGGATATAATTTCTAAATTCAAAATATATACCCAACACATGGATCATTGCCATGCAAAGATATGATACACAAGATATTACAACAATGAGAAAATGGGACACTCAACTGTCATCCCTGCTTAGGATGTTCTTTGCCCAACAGGGACTGGGGGCAGGGTGTGCAAATTGAGGATGTCCACCCTTATCATTTATTTTCAACAGTGCCTTAGAGGTTCTAGACAGTGCAATACAGAAAAAGAAATTAACAACATGCAGGTTGGATCTGAAGAAGTGACAATGTCTTTTTTCATAGGTTATGTGATTTCCATATGTAGAAAATATCAATATACAAAAATTAATTACATTTCAAAGTATTAGCAACATATAATTTGAAAATGAAATTAGGGGAAAATCCATTTAAAATAGCATCAAAAAGATAAAATACTTAGGAATAAATTCTAACAGCTGAACTATAGAACTTAAAAAACTGAAAACTGTAAAACATTATTGAGCAAAATTTTAATAAGATCTTAATGAATGGAGACATTCCATGTTCACTGATTGGAAGAATCAACATTCTTAAGATGAGAATTCTCCCTAAGTTGCTCTACAGTTTTAGCTCAATCTCTGTCAAAATTCATAAATTTATCCTAATATTTATATAGAAATACAAACAACCTAGATTAGTCAAAACAATTGTGCAAAATCAAAGATAAGTTGGAGTACTTATATTACTGAATACAAAAACTACCATAAAGCCACAATAATCAAGGGTGGGACAATACTAGAATACGGAAAGGAGCACTTTCTTGCTTTCTAACTGCATTAGACTTCAGAGTTCTGTTGCGGGGTGAGCTATCTACCCCAGAACCATTAAGTTTGCCCTTGGTCAAGGGTTTACTCTTAATTCCTACATTGCCATGTATCCCATTAGCAACTCTGGATAAAATAAAGGAATAAAACAAATTTGTCTTATTTCAGGACCTACAAAATGAAGAACCAGAGTCTTAAAGTTACATCCCCAATGTTAAAATGCTCATTCGTTTCAGGATCAATTACAATTACCCTTATTTCATGATCAGTTCTCAGGTAAAACTACACTAAAGGGAATCATGCATTTTTTTTTTTTTTTAATTTATTAGGGTGTGTGTGTGTGTGTGTGTGTGTGCGTGTGACCTTCTCTTAATTCTGAGTCATATACTAGTATCAGCAAATGCACTTATTTTTTCTTTGAGATTAAATTGCCTAGTCATTTTATTCCCCTCTGTATTAGCAGCTCCATTAGCTGAAAAGGATCAGGGCATGCCAAGGTATTAGGAAACAAGAAAAGAGGGAAAAATGCTAATAGGAAAAGGTTAGGCCATGGAAACTTTCCAGTTTAATTTTCCATTTTGCTACCATCAGACAGAAAATTCTGAGCACTAGCAGCCTCATATAACTGGGCCAAAATTGGTCCTTGATGAATAATAACATATTTAAATGCCAGATACTATAGAGGAAGAAATTGAAAATGTGATGAGGAAAAATATTTTTGAAAAAAAACAAAATAATTTCTGAGATGGTCATTTGAAAATTATTTTTTAAAATGTATAGCATTTAAGTGGCGATCATTTTTTGAAGGGGAAAAGGAACAATTTCATGGCTGCGTTTGCTTTTACTGCTGTTGCTTTCTCTTATAAGCAGAGTGATTATAAAGATAAAAGTAATAGAAAATTTGGCCTATACAAATTTATTTTCTCAGGGAAAATAAAACCAAGACAAACTTGAGAAGTTATGTTAATAGAAATGAGAAAATTCTAAAAGTAAAAAATATATGTATATATAAATACTAATATCTTTTTATTTGGCAAGATTTATAATTTTTCAAAAAAGTTATAATTTCCAAAGCATTATTTAAAATTATTTTAAAAATTTAAAATAACTGCTTTCTACTTATGTCCTATTATGTGCTCAGAATTCTTCTGGGTTCTCCCTCCTTTGTTATTCTTTTTTTTTTTTTTAATTTATTTATTTGAGAGAAGGAGAGTGAGGGAAGGTTAAAGGGTCAGAGCTCCACAGACTCCCTGTGGAGCTGGGAGCCCAATGCGGGACTGGATCCCAGGACTCCAGGATCATGACCTGAGCTGAAGGCAGTCGCTCAACCAACTGAGCCACCCAGGCGCCCCCTCCCTCCTTTGTTATTCTTGACAACATTTTTGTGATGTTGATACACTATCACCATTAAAAATAAAAATTAGTCATTCATTTAGAAAACATGACTCCCCAAGAAGGCATCTGACCTGCGTAATACCACTTTGCAAGCCAACAATTTGAGCTAAAATTTAAACTCATTTTGATTTTTAAAAAAAAATTTATTAATTAATTTATTTAAGAATTATATAAATTTTTAATTTATTATATATATATAATTTATTATTATATATATTTATTATAAATTAATAAATTATAAAAATTAATTTATTTGTCACACAGAGAGAGAAAGAGAAAGAGAGAGTGCACAAGCAGGGGGAGCTACAGGCAGAGGTAGAAGCTGGCTCCCCACCTGCCAAGCAAGGAGCCCAACTCGGGGCTCTATCCCAGTACCCTGTGATCATGACCTGAGCCAAAGGCAAACGTTTAACTGACTGAGCCACCCAGGCATCCCCCCATCTTGATTTTGCAGCACATACCCTTTCTACTTCTATCTTGCAAAGATATTGAAAATACATGCAACCCATATTTTCTTGTGCTTTCAAATTGGTTTCTCATTTTTACAATAACATCACCATTATTTTTATCATTTATATATTAAATGTTATACTACATCATCATATATTAATATAAACATTCAGAAAATTATAGAAAACTAAAAGTTAAAAAATAATATTAAATACAATCTTAACACCTAAGGCAATTTTATTTATATACTTCCAGTTTTTCTGTGAATTTATGTAGAAGACACTATGTTGTAGTGCTACATTGAGCCTGAGTCTGTTGTATTATTTTACAAGTTGGGAGTACTTACTCAATTCTCCTGAGTCCAAGAGAAAGTACTGTCATTACTCCCATTTTATAAATGAGAGAACTGGTACACTTTTTAGTTTTATCTTGTACATTAACTGCCGCAGACATGGATTTCATAATTTCTCCCAAGTGTCCTGTTTTCTGTTAGTGGAAAATGGTATTTGGAGAACTCAATCTGGGCATCACAAGTGCGATTGATTCTATGCCTTTTCATTGTACAGGATTGGTGATATTTTACAGATAAAATATATCATGAACTCCTACTGGTAATCTTAATTCAAACGTATCACACATAATATTTAACTAACAAAACCAACAAATTACAAAACCAACAAAACAGGATACAGTGTTTTGTTTTCCCCGTTCTTTTTTTTTTTTTTTTTTTAAGATTTTATTTTTAAGTAATCTCTACACCCAAGATGGGGCTCAGACTCCAAACCCCAAGATCAAGAGTTGCATGCTATACCCTCTGAGCCAGCCAGGCACCCCTGTTTTCCCACTTTTTATCCTGAGAATATCCCACAGAACATTTATTGTTCAAATACTTGTTTTAAGAGTAACTTGAAATAGTTTATGTAAGCTCATTCCACCAACTAGATACACACTTAGGTTCTTCTTTCTTTTTGCTTGCATTTTTTATATATAGGTATTTTTTCCTCCATATAATTTTGTTTTATATTTACATAAATTATTTACCTTCTGTTTCTATATGTTCCACTCTCTCTCTCCATCTTACAGGTAACTATTTAAACAATTATATAAACTGTCCTTTCATTTAAATATACATATATATGTACACACAAATACATAAATATATTCTAAATTTTCTAAGTTTTTTAAAAAATAGTGTGTCATAACATTTTCCTCTTCTTGCTTTTTTTATTTAAAAATATTTTATTTAATGACCTTTCCATCAAAATATATAGCTAGATACCTGACTCTATAGCTGCATAGTATGTCATTTAGTTACTGTATCATATTTTACTCAATTAGCCTTTTACTGATGGATGTTTGGGTTGCTTCCAGTCCTTTACTATCACAAATAGTACATTTGTCTTTTTTATTTTTTAACCAGTCTGTCATTTAAATGGACTCTTCAAAGTAAAATCACTAATCAAAGTGTAATTGCATATGTAATTTTGCTAGATATTGCCAAATTTCCCTCCTAGATGTTGTACCAGTTTGTATTCTTGCCAGCAATTATGAAAGTGCCTATTTCCCCACAGTCTTGCCAGTAGAGTATGTTGTCAAATTTTTGAATTTCTGCCCATTTAATAGGTGAAAAATGTTATTCCTCTGTAATTTCACTTTGTATTGCTTTTGCTATGTGCCAGGGTGATCATTTTATCATGTGGTTAATAGCTATTTGCATTTAATTTTTTATGATCTCTCTGTCCATATCTCTAACTTATTTCTTCTAAAAAGTTGTTGGGTTTTTCTTCTTTTTAAGAAGTTCTTTGTATATTAAGGATACCAAATTTTGAATCTAATGTAAATTGAAATTTTTTTTTTAATACAAATTTTTTTATTCTATGTGGGTGTGCACACTTGCAAAATTTTCTTTTGTGATTATTGTCCTATTTTTCAATATCCCCCCACTCCGGATTTAGTAAAATGGTTAGGAAAGTTTTCCCCCTCCAGCTCATAGAGGTTTCTTATAATGCTTATAATACTTTTGTGGTATTGCATAGGGAAAGGGTTAAGGTATAGGCAGGGAGAGACAGGAGGCCCTGACTAGGCTAGGAAGGTATTTCAGGTATGCAGATGCTGAGACAGAACAAAGATAGAGATCAGGAAAACTTAGACCACCCTATCCCAATTACTAGGGTTAAAATATTTTATAATAATTACATTGTAAACACAGAAAATAAAAATAACCACGAAAACTGATCAGAGGAAAAGTTCACTATAAAGATTAACCTGACCTAGCAATACATATGTATAGATCATAGATGTTACAGAAACAAAAACTCTCATACAATGTTTAAATGTTATGTCTACTTCTAGGCCACTGACCTAACCACCGGCATTCCCTGATAAAGTCCTCATGAAAGGACAGAAATTAAAAGCCCTAATTGACAACCTGCTTGGGACCCCTCTCACTCCTGCGAGCTTTTTCTGTATCCCTGCTTAATAAAACTCTATCACTTTGCTCTCCTTTGTCTATGAGATTCATTCTTCAGACTCATGAGACAAGAACCCCACTCTCCTGCTTCAGTATCATTTGTTACATTTAAATCTCTAATCCATTTGGAATTTATGGTGATATATTATACATAGGCTAGACCCAATTATGTATTTTTATATGCTTTTTTAGTAAAAAGTTACTTTCCTTCCACTAATTTGGGATGGCATCTTTATCATTTAGTAAATTTGCATGTGTAATTACATCTCTTTCCAAACGTTCTATTCTCTTCCATTAGTTTTTATGAGTCTGTGCCATTACTAATATTATAATCTTCATGGTATAATGTAATGTATAACAAAGCTAGAAACCTTTGTGGGTTTTTTTGTTTTGTTTTTTTTTTCTTGTTTTTTGTTTGTTTGTTTGTTTTTTGGTTTTTTGTTTTTGGTTTTTTTGTTCTCAGGATTTTCCTGTCCATTCTTTCTTGTTTGTTCTTACAAATAAATTTTATATTTAACTTACCTAACTTCTGAAGAAAGAAAAACTGATAGTACTTTTAACTGGGATTGTGTTAAATTTTTATATGCTCTGATTCCTGACAATAAATTTAAAATGAATCATGGCAACAAAAAAATTACCATTTGGCAAACTTTACTTTAGTAATTGTCTCATTCTAGAATTAGCAGTGGTTCTTAAAGTCACAAAAATATTATGAGAAGCAGGATTTTTGCATAGTCACAAATAAATTAGTTCAAAATAAAATTTTATGGTATTTTTTTAAACAAACTGGAAAATCCTATTAATATTTTTATCCCCACATTTTATTTTTTTTAGAAATTACCCACATTTTATTCCATATGAATTCATTAGGACAGAAGTTTATAACAATTTTATTCAAACTGATACAATTCCAAAATCTTTGACACCCAACAATATAAACTTTACCACATAAATTATTATCTAGCCACATCATGAAATGGTATGCAGTGTTTTGTGTGTGTGTGTGTGTGTTTGTGTGTGTGTGTTTTAATGATGGTCTTGTTATTGGTATTCTTTGCATTAGATAGACTATGGGAATACTGAACATTGTTTGGTAAAACCAAACATTGGTTTCATTAACCAAAACATTTAGCTTAAAAATAACGCATAGAATATGTTGAAGAAAAAAAATGGCACCAGACAACATAAGTCAGAGAAGTTAATTTTATTCTGAAACTATTGCTTCAATAAGGGGAGAAAGCAGAGACCAAATCTAGATACCTAACAACACTGATAAGACAAAAGGCAGGAGAGTTTTTGAGTTGGAATAGAGAATTTTAGGCTGCCTGTGTTCCTAAATGGCTTTGCCTAAAACAAAAGTAAAATTTCTCCTATATTCACAACAGTTGTAGTTTTATTACTTGGAGCAAGTTCCCTCCTACCCTTCACAGAAACTAGGAGGTAGGGGTATTGTGTTCCCTGCATTTCAAGTGGATAGCTCCCAGGTCCTTGGGGAAGACATTCCTGGGTTGCAAAACCTGCAAGAGGCTTTTTAAAAGATTTATATCTCAAATGGGCAGGGAGAATTTACCATTACAAGTCTTCTGAGGTAAAATGCTCTAAGAAAAGGGAAGTTGGGGCCTGAGGCAGGAAGACAAAGCCTGTATAAAGTTTAGACAACCTAAATGAAACAGTGAGTCCATCTTGGTGAAGTATTTTGTAACACACACACACACTCACACACAAGCATAAGCCCATGCACACATACAGTATTATGGATAAGTGAAGGTAAATCACCTACATAATTTGCAAGGTCTGGTGCAAAATGAAAATACAGCTTCCCCTGTTCAAAAATTGAAAATTTTAAGATGGCAGCAGCAGAACATTAAACTCAGGGCTCTTCTGAGTGTGGAGCCCTGTGCAGTGACACTGGTCACATGTCCACGAAGCTGGCCCTGCAGATAAGGTTTGGATCTAGATAGGCTGGCTACTGGAGATTGAATCCTAGCTTTTCTAATAATGGGGTGGATAATATTAGCATGTTTACTAAATCTTTCTGAACTCCAGTTTTCTCTGGTGAATATTTGGGGAGGGGACTGAGGGGTCAGCTAGCTGAGGTGATCACTAGTTACAGTAAGCCATGCAAAGTTCTCAGAACAGTGGCATTTAGCAAGAATTTGATAAGATTTTATTTTGAAAAATATAAGTAAATTGACCTTCATGCAAATGTATTTCACAGGCTTTCATGAACTTTTTAATGTATTTTAAATTAATTTAATACAAGGGGTTTAAAAAACATTTTGTGGAGTCAAATATATAGTCAGTTGTCATGTGTGGAGTCATGCTTAGAAAGACCTGCACCATTCAAAAACCTGAATTTTTTTTATGCTATAGGGTTTTATATATATTTTTTACCCTTAGAATATTAAAGAACAAAGTAGGATTCAAGTTCCCCCACCCCAAATGGTAAGTCTTTTGGCTCAATATTCTTAATTATATAAAAATATTTTTTACATTAAAGTATTAAGATTAGGGACGCCTGGGTGGCTCAGTTGGTTAAGCAGCTGCCTTCGGCTCAGGTCATGATCCCAGCGTCCTGGGATCGAGTCCTACATCGGGCTCCTTGCTCATCAGGGAGCCTGCTTCTCCCTCTGCCTCTGCCTGCCATTCTGTCTGCCTGTGCTCACTCTCTCTCCCTCTCTCTT
>NW_019154102.1:28001496-28164198 GCF_002288905.1 Enhydra lutris kenyoni
GTAGGACTCGATCCCAGGACGCTGGGATCATGACCTGAGCCGAAGGCAGGTCATGATCCCAGCGTCCTGGGATCGAGTCCTACATCGGGCTCCTTGCTCATCAGGGAGCCTGCTTCTCCCTCTGCCTCTGCCTGCCATTCTGTCTGCCTGTGCTCACTCTCTCTCCCTCTCTCTCTCTGACAAATAAATAAATAAAATCTTTAGAAAAAAAAAAGTATTAAGATTATTTTGTACTAAAATTTTAAAGATACTTGAAACTGCCTTTAGATTTCCACTATGATGGATTAATTTATCTGCTTATTCTTGTTGAAGATTTATAATTTTATTCCATAGTCTTCTTTTGGGTATCACACATATAAGATTGGCTATTTTTTTTTTTAACAGTTACAAATACTCCTGACTCCTGAGTAATTTATAACTACAAACACCAAGTTCTTGGAGATTGGCTAGCTCTCTGCTATACGTTGCCCTCTCAGAGAAATAAAACCTCCTTTACTCTACTTAGTCATGCTCTGTTATTATTTCACTATTTTATGAAATATAACTTACCATTATTTAGGATAGGACTCCAAAATAAAAATTGTTACTTAGAACTTCTCATTATGGTACTTTAGTCAAATTTTATACATAGTTTAGTTTCAGAAATGGCACTATGAGGATTTCTCTGTTTATGTAGCAGCTCATAAACTGTTTGCATAAGCAATCAATATTGTATTCCTCAAAGTTTTGACAGAATTTTCCAGCAACACTATCTATTTCAAAGATAGTTCTTAAAATTTTTAAGGTGTCTATGAAATAGAAACCTATTTGAGAGCTCTTTTGCTTCTGTAGACAAATTTGGTGATACTTACAAAAATCTATTTCACATAAACATCCCAAACTATTAGAAGAAGTGCATTTTGCAGTACCTTCTCTAAATTAGATTTTAAGTTTAGTTTTAATTACTAAGGTCATATTTATGCTTCAGTTTCTCTGAAGAAAATTTATCTTTTATAAATCTTTGTATGAGAAAACTTGATAATTAAATTATCCTAGTTTTTAAATAATTTGCTTTAATCTAATCTATTCCTCTGCTTTGGGTTTTTGTTTGTTTTTGACTTATCTCTTCCTAAATTCTTGTATTCATTATATTTATTCTCTCATATGACAATACTATTTATGAGTGCATATATTACTCTAAGGACAGATTTGATGTTGATAATAGAATATTTCCCCCTTGTTAACCTATAAATTTTTAGCATTTATGGTTCTGAATTCTTTTTTGAATTGCATGCAATTTGGAGTCTCTGTATCAATATACATTTTTGTGAGGGCAAAATGAAGGTGGAGGCAGCAATGTTCTCCATTGTTCCAGTTTACATATGAGCCCCCAAGGGATAGGTAGAGATAGAGCTCCAGCTTTCTGATACTTTTCCAATCTCTATCTATTTCAAATAATAAAGCCAGGTACTACCAAAAGCAGAAGAATGAATAGTCTCTATTCTCAATTCTGCTCCATAATTAGCAGTAATTGTTTTATCTGTGAGTGTTTTCCTTCAAAGTCTTTTGTATTTTCTTCCTTCAGTGTCATCCTGCATGATCCAGCGAGATTTTAAATGAAATGCCACTGGAAGTCACTGGACAGATTTGAAGCAGAAATCAGCAATTAGCTTTTAAGCAAAGAAAGAAAGAATGTTATTATTCTAGGAAGTCTTCCTTCGAATTAAGCAAATTATTTTAATTGTTAAGAGACAGTCAACATGACCTTAATTAAATCATTTGCCAATAATTCTTCCTATGAACTGAACTCAGTTCATTCATTGGCTTTTTTTAAATCACAGAATAAAACTTCTTTCTACAATTGAAGTTTTGATTTGATGCCAGTGGTTAAATTTTTTCACCCTGAAAATGATTATAGCAATCTTCAGTGTTCATAAGTGTAAATTCCACTTATTTGAGGCTCAGTAACTCTGGTTTCAGTTCCCTACCCAAAGCTACAAAATCACTTTGAAGAGCACCATATAAGTAAATTAAACCATCAAGTTATCAAGCTGGGAATGTCACACCCAGGAGGGTACTTCAATGCTTATAGTAGCTACTTCTGGGCTCCAATAAGAATTTCCGAGCTGAAAGCATTCTCAGGCTCAGAGACTTCATGGAACATAAACCTTTATTTCAAAAATAAACTTTGTATTTTGAAAACAAAACATTTATTGTTTGTGTAAAAGGTCCCTGAGTTTTGTTAGGAAACAATTTAACAACTCCAGTTTATAAAAATACTGTGAGACAATGATTACAAATGTAACCTTTACGTTAAAAGAGCAAAAGCAATTTGGCCCCTTGGTTTTAGCATTGTGTTACTTGGCTGGTTGCAGAGTACCCAGCTGGGTAAAAAAAAATCATTTCTGGAACTCTAATTTTTTATTTTATACTTTCTTATGGATTTTTATTTCTTAGAGAATAGTTCTTCCTCCCACAAATAAAAGAATTACAGAATATGTTCATATGCACATGAAGTACTCTGAAATTTAAAACAGGAGTCACTTTATTACAGCTCTTTTAGAATAAACTTGTAAATAATATCTAAAAGCAACTTATTATATATAGGACTGCCATATTTCACAATGTAGAATAGTGAATAATATACAGTATAAGAATGAAACTTTAGGGGCGCCTGGGTGGCTCAGTGGGTTAAGCCGCTGCCTTCGGCTCAGGTCATGATCTCAGAGTCCTGGGATCGAGCCCCGCATCGGGCTCTCTGCTCAGCAGGAAGCCTGCTTCCTCCTCTCTCTCTGCCTGCCTCTCTGCCTACTTGTAATCTCTCTGTCAAATAAATAAATAAAAAAAAAAAGAATGAAACTTTAATTTCTTATGACCTTTGAAAGTAAGAGGCAGTTTGCCTTTAAACAATGGTGGTAGATGATTTCTACTATTTCTGTTAAAATTTCTACAACCTATTACATATAAAATTTAATATTTTTAAAGCTATAGAGTTTATATAAAGATTTTGTATGTTTCTTTCTCCAATCACCAAAATAGTGGAGTAAACTCTGTATAGATACTAATGCTCTAAGTTAATGCTACTTTTGAGCAATACAGTTTGAGAATACATTTAAATAATATTTCCAGGCAATCTTAGCTTTATTTTCAAAGCATTAACACGGGAGTGATATATACATTGTTGAGAATTAAAAATAATAATGAACTAATTAATTATCACTCTTGAAGCAGAAATTCTGATCCTGGTTCATCCTATTTGCTGAATAATCATTTCTGGACACTGATTTTTTTTTTTTTTTTTTTTTTTTTTTAGGAACTTTATAATGTAAGGCTATTCTTAACTACATAAACATAGATTATACTAGACTCATAATTCTTTTTTAATGAAGGTATTCAATATGATCAATATGATTCAATATGATCATTTCCTGGAGATGGCACAGAAAAAGATGGAAAGTGGAACGATTAAGGGAGAGTGTTAATTCTAAGGTAATATTTTCTTTCTGAGGAAGCACTTAGGTTTGACCTTGAAAAATGCATGATTCATTGGACAAAGTTAAACAGGCAAAGACATTTTTATTTTTTGAATATTTTTCCAGCATTATTGAAGCACAATAGAAAATAAAATTGTCTCTATTTAAAGTGTATAGTGTCATGATATATGTGTCATAATGTATACATTATGAAATGATTGTCACAATAAACTTAATTAAATTAGTGTATTACCATCTCATTTTTTAAAAAATGAGATTACCTAAGATCCACTCTCATGGCAAATTTGATGTATATAATGAAGCATTGTTAACTATAGCTACCATGCTGTACATGAGGTTCACAGCATTTCTTTGTCTTCTAATTAAAATTTTGCCACTATCTCCCCATTTCCCCACCCCCCAGGCCCCAACAACTACAATTTACTTTCTGTTCCTATGAGTTCAACTTTTGTTTGCTTGTTTAGATTTTATATATAAGTGATACCATATAGTATTAATTCTGTCATTTTATTTCATTAAGTGTAATGTCCTCCAGTTTCATCCATATTGTTCATGAATGGCAGGATTTTCTTCTTTTTTTGTGGCTGAATAGTATTTCTGTGTGTGTATGTGGGGGGGGCACAAACAATAATTTCTTTATCCATTCATTTGTTAACAGACACTTTGGTTGTTCATATATCTTAGCTATTGTAAATAATGCTGCAATGAACATGGGGGCACAGATATGTCTTTGAGATACTGATTTTATTTTCTTCTGATATATACTCAGAAATGGGATTGCTGGATCATATGGTAGTTCTATTTTTAATTTTTGGAGAGAATTCCATATAATTTTCTGTAATGATTATACCAATATACATTCCCACCAACAGTGTACAAGGGTTACCTTTCTCCATATCCTGGCCAACATTTGTTATTTCTTGTCTTTGTGGTAAAAGCCATCCAAACAGGTATAAGGTGATATCTAATTGTAGTCTTGATTTGCATAACTTAAAGAAGTTTTTAATCAAAGCTATTGCAATAAGGAAGAGAGGCTAGAACTAAAGTTTGAACTCAAGCCACTGAAAGAAAGGGGTGGAGAGATTTTAGGAGCTGGAATGAGGGTATCATAAATCACTCATTGACCTTAACAAAAGTAAAGCACATTATGTCCTTTCCTCAGGCAGGAGGTGGTTTTACAACTTGAAACATGGCCCCTACCAAATTTAGGCTCATACTCTCCCACAGAGACTGGGAGAGAGGAGTGCTGTTTCCTTGATGATTACATTTCAAAGAGATGGTTCTTAGGTCTTCAAGGAGAAAGACATTCCAGAGCTGTGAAAGCGGCAAGAGGCTTTTAAAAAGATTTACATCTCAATGGGGGAAGAGAAAAGACTTGTAATGATTTCTTTCTTTCTTTCTTTCTTTCTTTCGTTTTTTTAAAAATTTATTTATTTGACAGAGAGAGGTCACGAGTAAGCAGAGAGACAGGCAGAGAGAGAGGGGGAAGCAGGCTCCCCGCCAAGCAGAGAGCCTGATGCAGGGCTTGATCCCAGAACACTGGGATCATGACCTGAGCAGAAGGCAGAGGCTTAACCCACTGAGCCACCCAGGCGCCCCGCAGTGACAATTTCTTAAAGTAAATGCTTTAAGAAATGGGGAGCCCAGGGTGCCTGGGTGGCTCAGTGGGTTAAAGCCTCTGCCTTCGGCTCGGGTCCTGATCCCAGAGTCCTGGGATCAAGCCCTGCATCAGGCTCTCTGGGGAGCCTACTTCCCTTCCTCTCTCTCTGCCTGCCTCTCTGCCTACTTGTGATCTCTGTCTGTTAAATAAATAAATAAGATCTTTAAAAAGAAAGAAAGAAAGGGGGAGCCAGGAAGTCTATAGCCAGAAAGAAGCCTGGCTGAGGATTAGTCAAGCTGAAGAAAACGTTAAAGACATTTTTGGTCAGTGAATTCTCTGTTCAGAGCTAATGAAAAATTATTAATTAGAAACTAAGTCACATTTCAAATGTTCCTCAGGAACTGTATAAATAAAGATAATGTGACAAGTACTTTTAAAGGTTGAAGAATTCCTTAAACTCCACGTAAAAACTTTTTATTGAAGCATTATTTATGGCGTTAGAAAGTAACCAACTGTCCTTTGGTAAGAAAATAGATAAACAAAGTAGGATATACAATTACTATGGCACATTAAATGGCTCTTGAAATGAATGTAACATGTCTACATCTACTTCCCTTAAAGAGTATCTAAGATGTATTATTTCTTGCTCAGGCCAAAAACCTTGGAGTTGACATCTCTCTCACATCCCACTGTCAGTGATCAGCAAAACCTCTTGGCTCCAACTTCAAAATATGTCCAAAATCTGATTACTTTCCATCACCTGTCCCAGTTATCATCTCTAGTTTGGACTACTCCAATAGCGTCTTCACTGGTCTCCCTGCTCCTGGAATTCCTCTTGTCCAAAAATGTATTCTCACAGTAAAAAGTCTCCTTTTAGAAATTTGAGCCATATCAGTAAGTCCAGTCATGTCACTGGCAACTCTGTGTGATATGGCCCATTTCTTCTCCCTTCATCTCTCCTTCTCCTTCACTCTGCTTCTACCACACCAGTCCCCTTGCTAGTTCTTACATACATCCATGCCCCAATGCTTTTATACAGCCCGTTTCTTCTGTCCGAGCTAAGTTACTCTTATCCCAAATACCACATCTAACTCTGCATTATCTCAAATTACGCTAAAATCTTACCTTCTCATTGTATCACCAACCAGACCCTAGGACTTGGCTTTTATTGCGCTCCTGCTGGTAATCATTAACCTTTATCTTACATTTTCCTGCTAACCTTTTCTTTTGGCTTTCCTCTTAACTCAGTCAGATGAAACCTGAAATTACCTCCCCAAGTTATGGACTGCCCTGACAAGACTTCCCACTGGCCCAGATCACCCAGACCCTTTTGGCTAAACCTGATTGGAACCTGCATAGAGGGACTGTGAAGTGACATCTACCGACCTACAATCACCTTTACTTCAAAATATTATTAAAATCTCTATCCAAAGAGGAACACTGGCCTCATCTACATAACATTCTACTGTATGTGTAGGCATGTTTCCTTAAGGTGCATGCATGACCTTATGACCACGTCTTCATACGATGACAAGGCTTCCCTACCTAAATATTCATCTTAACTCTAAACAATAGGAACCCATTCACTCTCTTGCAGGGAGTCATGGCTTTGGAAGCCATTCCCTGCAATCTCTTTACTTCCTGCAAATAAACTGTCTTTGTGGACAACTCAACTTGGTGCAGTTTCTGACACAAATGAGTGAACTCATGTTGGTTTAGTTACAATTGAACTCAACTCTTACTACCTCAGTTTAAAATGCAAGCTGCTCATTTTCCCAATGCACTTCCAACCCCTTCAGCCAATAGCTTTTATCACCTCCTAGTAAACTTGATATTTACTTATTTGTGTGTTTATCATTTATTTTCGGTCTCCACTGAAATGAAATTTTCACAACACTTGTTTATTCATAGTATTGCATATAACAAAGTGTGGCATACAAGCAACTCATTAAATGCTTGTTGAATACATGAATAAATGAGAGATGAAAATCTTTGTCACCAGAATGAATTGAGAAACTCATGTGAAATATCAACCATAACTCAGTGTCTTACTTTTTCCTTAGCACATTTTTTTTAGTAGTGCTAAAATCTAACAGGTATTGCAAATATATGACAATCAAAGACTTAAAAATGACAGCTCTAATATGAAATTAAAGTAAACTGAAATATATGTATTAATTTTTAAGCATAATAAGTCTGTAAATGTGATTATTCATAGTGCAGTTTCTATTATGAAAAACAATTGCCAAGATAAGGACAAATATAAGTCAAAATAGAAGACACAAACATAAAATAAGAAATACATTTTGACCCCTCATACTTACTGAGATGGAACTGTGATGACATAATTTGTTTTTCAATGAGTTACCTATACAGATCAAGCAAAATTCATATTTTCCTGGTTATTTGTTTGTGCAGCCTAGACAGGATTATAAACTTGGGCAGAAGAATGTTTACTGTTACTTCAGGGGGAAAAAAAAGGAATGTGGCAGTGTATAAAAGCAAGCTAAGGTTCAGAGACTCATATTGTTTTTACATTATTTGGTGATCAAATTAAAATAAAAAATATAAAATATAAATAAAATGAGGTAAAGTCACCACAGGAAACAAGATTCTGGAAGAATTTCCTGGACTCTCACTTTTTCTACATGAAGTGATTCCCCTCAGAAGGGGTGTTTTGTTTTGTTTTTGATATATGATAATTTATAATTTGTGTGATAGTTTATTATTTGTTTGATTTTTTGTTTAAGAATATCCTATTTTTTTTTAATTTATTTGAAAGATAAACAGATAAAAAGAGCAGGCACATGAGCAAGGAGCAAGGTGAGAGGCCAGGATGGGGGGAGGAGGAGTCTCCCTGTTTAGCAGAGAGACTGATGTGAGACTTTGTTCCAGGACCTGGGATCATGACCTGAGCCAAAGGCAGACATTAACCAACTGAGCCATCCAGGTGCCCAAGAATATCCTATTTCTATAAACAAATGCTATGACATATTTTTGTTAAAATGTTAAATTTATTTACTTAACTTTTATTTTCTTTTGTTTTGTTTTTAAGATATTCATGTGAAAGCATGAACATGAGATTGTAATAGGGTAAACGTGTTAGGGGAAAAATGATATTGAGGTACACCAATAGTTTCTCTTTAAACAAAAAAATAAGCAAATAAAAAACCCTACCAATTACCATTAGCAGGGACTTTTTTCCCCCCAATATTTTATTTAAGTTCCAGTTAGTTAACTTACAGTATAATATTAGTTTCAGGTATAGAATTTAGCGATTCAATATAGGACTTATTTTTAAACAGTTTATTTATTCTTGAACTGTTTTGTCTGAGTTAAACTAACAATTTTTGACTGAGTCCTCACCAACTTTCAAGAAATAAGATACGAATAAAGGTGATAAGTGGAAATATATTATGATATACTAAAGCTATCTTCTGGGAAACATATACATGCAAATGACAAATCTTATATTTACTGCTGAAGTGACAAAAAAGAAAGCCAATATTTCACAGCACCTGAGCCCTGCATTTCAAGCAGTGAGATATACAGGTCCTAAGGCCATATTATAAACCAGAAGTTATTCAGTAAGCAAGGATTATATGCCTTGTTCAAATCATAGTTCTTGGTTACAGACAACAGAAGTTTACTCTAGCTACCTAATCAGAAAAGATATTTCCCAGAAGGGTATTGGGTAGCTCTGCACAATGGAAGAACAGAGCCAGAATCACTTTGCAGGAAGAGGCATCCCATTGGAGAAACCTAGAAATCAACACTAGCACCACCAAATTGAACTGTCTTCATTTCTTTGCGTCACTCTCTTGGCAACAAGTAAACATAGTAGTAGTTTTTGTATCATTTTGCAAATGAAGCCCTCTTATGATGAGGTATTGTGGAACATAGAAGGATTGCTTAGAATCAGTCTGAGTTCAAATTCTAGCTCTATTCCTTGCCTGTGTGTGAACTTGAACTTGTTTTTACCCTCTCTGCACCTTCCCCAATCCAGGAAGGAAGCATGGATGAGTGCTCTCATATGGCTGTGTCCTAGAGATAGCCAGGTTCTGGCTTCTTGCCTATGCTGTCCTATGCTATAGGACACTGTCTCCTACCAAAATGCTTAAATAGTGGATTCCACAAGTCTTAAATGTCTTAGATGACATAAATCTTTTTTTTTTTTTTTTTAAGAATGTATTTATTTGGCAGAGAGTGAGAGAAGGAGAGAGAGCACAAGCAGGGGAAGCAGCAGAGGGAGAGGGGGAAGCAGGCTCCTTGCTCAGCAGGTAGCCTGATACAGGACTCGATCCCAGGACCCTGAGACCATGACCCGATCCGAAGGCAGAGGTTTAACCCACTGAGCCACCCAGGTGCCCCGACATAAGTGTTAGGTCCCCCAATAATGGGTCTGTGACCAAAGGAGCGAGACTGATACAAAATGAAGGTCAAGCAAAGCTTTATTTCATGCCAATCATCGAGAATCAAACCGACTGGCCAGGGCCGTCTCTTACAAAGAGGCGACCCCTCCCTGCCTTACAGACTAACTTTTATAGAGCAAGGGCTATGTGGTTGGGCCTGGCCACACACAGGTGGCCAATGAGATTGTAACACACAGAGAAAGGTGCACAGTCATGCTAGGTCACACACAGGTGGCCAATTGAATTACAATTTACCCTAGTAGATATTTGAACTAGCCTATCACCTTGGTCAGAATTGGCGCCCAAAAGGCAGGACCCACACTCCTTGGTAGCTAGGGAGACAGTATGCCCGCCCCACTGATTGGATGTCTCCACCTGGCCTGACCTGCCCTTGTATTTAGGCTTTGTTACCTGGGACTGGTTTCCCAGACTTGCTTTTAAGTAAGTTCTTGGGGGGGGGGGGGCAGGGTCAGTTTAAGTTTTGCTGCATAAACAACAAAATCACTGTTTAACCGGATGGAACTGTTCTGGCTGAATAGGCCCTTACAATAAGTCTTCCCCCCCCGCCCACATAAGTCTTTTTAAAGAGTGTCCAACTACCTTTATTTGTCATTAGTGCGATTAGATAATATAAGACTACAGTGAAGAAAAAAAAGTCTGATTTATTAACCATCCCTCCTTTAGCAAGCACTGAAATAGAAATTAGTTTATAACCAACTAACTTAGCTGGTAACAACTGTTGCTTTGTGGTTTAATAGATTTTATATTTCCTCATCAGGAATTGAATCTTTAATTTAGAATATTTATTTTATTTTATTTTTTAAAAGATTTATTTATTTATTTATTTGACACACACACACAGAGAGAGGTCACAAGTAGGCAGAGAGGCAGGCAGAGAGAGAAAGAGGTCGAAGCAGTCCCCCTGCCGAGCAGAGAGCCCTATGGGGGTTCGATCCCAGGACCCTGAGACCATGATCTGAGCCAAAGGCAGAGGCTTAACCCACTGAGCCACCCAGGTGCCCCTGAAATATTATTTTAAAGACAAGTAAACATAGTAGTAGTTTTGGTATCATTTTGCAAATGAAGCCCTCTTATGATGAGGTATTGTGGAACATAGAAGGATTGCTTAGAATCAGTCTGAGTTCAAATTCTAGCTCTATTCCTTGCCTGTGTGTGAACTTGAACTTGTTTTTACCCTCTCTGCACCTTAGTTTGCTAATCTGTAAAATGAGAGGAATAACATTCTCAATCTGACTGAGGGCTGCACATACATGAGTACAACAGTGACAACAGGGAGTAAGCACCATACCTCCAGAAACCATCACTATAGTTGTTTGCCTCTGCCACATGACAGTCCTTCAGTTCACATGCTGGAAGTATGGGGTAACATTACTATTAACTGTACTCCCATTTTTTTTTTTTAACATTTCAAGATTTGTTAACCTAGATAAAATTTTGATATGTGCCACAAAGGGGAGACCTGTAATTTTATTTTCAGTCATTTTACCTATGACTTTTTGGGCCACTGGAGTTGAACCTCAAGGGGAAGCAGAGGACCTGGGGTGTAGTTCCAGCTTTCACTACAACTGGTTAGAACTCTGGGCAAGCCTACTGACCTTAATAATTTCATTTATGAAAGGAAAAGCCTAAAAAACGAGCTCTTGAACGCTGCTTTAGCAGTCTTCAATGATGACTCTAGGGGGCAGGGAGGAGTGAAAGCCCTCCTGAAAATTTTGGCTGTAACAAATGCCAGAATCTGGCTTGACTATCCACTAATAGCGGATGGAGAGATTAAGAATTTTAAATGCTCTTCAAAAGTCACCTGCTAGGTGACTGAACTTACTCAGAATTATCAATGAGTGCAAAACCTGGGAGTGGGGCTGGGGAAACAAGGCATTAGGGAAAAGAAAATTGGTCAAGTTAACGGGAATACTTGTATTTGCTCTAAGGAAAAAGTAGGCGGTCTTTGGTATCGGAGTAGGCGAGAGACTTGCCAGCGCATGCGCAGTACATTCCCCCCGTGCGGGCCTCGGGCGGTCTCGACGTTCAGCAGCTTTTCCAGCTACAACTCAGCGACGCCACACCCGGTGGGCACCTGAGAGGAGAGGGTGCCGCCGCGCTTTGACTCTGAGTGGGAAAGGCAAAGCACGTCCAGGAGAACTGGAGTTTGCTTTGTAAGGTGGCATGGACCAGACCCTGGTGGTTTCAACGACCAGGAATCTCTGGCACCAGGGCCCCAAGGTGTATGTTGCTCGTCCCAGGACTTCTTTTGCCGGCCAAGTGAAACTCTCTAGGGAAAAGAAAGGGAGGAAAGAAGGAAGGAAGGAAGAAGAGGTAAGTGAAAAAATATTTTTACAAGTTGTGGTGATGAAATATTGGCAATTAATGCATAAAGAAAAACTTAAAGGAAATGAGCCTTTAAGAAGAAAACGAGTAAAAGTAAATTAATTTGACTAGCGGTTTGGTAATCTTGAATTTTTAATGAAGTAATAATGTCATCTACTTTCATTTTCAACGTGTCATTTACAGGCTTGTGACAATAATATTTTGATGTATAAATTGGTGTGTGTTTCGTCTTTTTTAATGTTCTCCTGCCGTGTATGGTAGAGCGTGTCTCTGAGTGTGCTTCCTCAAAAGAGATGAGGGAGGCCGCCAGCAGATATGCCTGTGAGTCTTCGGAGAAACGTAGAGAGTATTTTCAGTATATACAAAAATGTTTGGGACAACAAGTGGGAAGAGACTGGTCCTTCTTTCCAACTGGGATTTAAAAAAAAAAGTCTCTTCAGATGGAGGGATGAATGAAAAAGATTGAGAAGTCAATTGTACGGGTGCCTGTAAGTGAAAGGGCAGAAGGACCCTTTATGACACCAGACGCAGTGGAATGATCCAGAAAGAGAAAATGTCTGCTTGATCCCTCCAGGTCCATGGTCCATGGACAATCCTACAAAGATTCCTGGTACCAGAATATTGCAGAAGCAGCCAAGTGTACACCCGTGCAACCCCAGAATGACACCAGAGTAGCAGAGGGAGATTCCGACTCTAAAGTGACCATGTGAATAGAAGGAGGCATATAAGCATGGGCTCCACAGGGACAGGAACTTTGCCTTATTCCACTCTATTTTCCCTGCTTCTAGAACGTGTCAAGCACATAATTAGATGCTCAATTATTATTTGCTATATAATAAATGAGTAATATGGGTGAGAACTAGATATGTCTCATGGGAATCCAATGGGAAAAAGTTCAGGCAGGAAGATAGACCAGACAATGTGTTCCTTCCGGCACATATTCTGGAGGACTAATTGCTTCTATCGTCTTGTACCACCTCTGCTTTGATGTCCTAGTACTACATACTCCCAAGGAACTTAAGTGTTGCCTCAGTGAAGCTGGAGAGAGATGTGCTAGAGATTAGGTTTTTGCCACCATTCCAGAATGGAATTTTGTATTAGAAAGTAGCTTATTTATTTTGTAACAATTATTTATTGATCCATTAATACGTGCCACACACTGTTCGGGACACTGGGGATATATAAATAAACCAAAGTAGAGTTATAAAGACAGAAAGCTACATTTCTTGTACATAAAAAATGTTTTTAATCCTCACCATAAGCCAGGTACTATTTAATGTATTATGAGTAATAACTCAAGGGAGCCATCAAGTAGATATTATATAATACATGTTTTACAGATGAAGCAACTGAAGCAGAGAAAAGTTAAGTATTTTGCACAAGGTCACAAAAATAGAAGGGACTCATGAATTGAACGTAAGCCATTTGGGTCTAAATCTCGTGCTCATAACTGAGTTCATGAACTTTGATTTATATTCTCTACATCCTGATGACTCAAAACTGTATCTTTAGCCAGGTCCTCTCTCTTGGACTCCACATCCTTACACCTAAATGTTTACTGGATATCACTGATTAAATGTTCCCTGGGTTCTTCAAATTCAGTTTACATAATCAAAACTGAACTCAATACTTATCTTACCAGTTTTGCTTGGGTTTCTTATATCAGGGGAAGGTATGCCTTTCAATCTTGTTAGTCACTCCAAAAATCTGTTTTTCTTCCTTTCTTTCTTCCTTCTCCCTTGACTCAACAGCCCAGCCTTCATCTCATCAAACACAAGATCCTGTTGCTTCTCTCTTCATAATATCTGCTAAGGCTCTTGTTATTAGTCTTCTATCACTTCTTATTTGTATTATTTTAGTGGCTTTTAGGCTTGTTCCTCCAACTCAGATTTCTGCATTACACAATCCAGCCAGCCAGATTTTTATGAAACAGAAATCTGACCATTTCATATCCGTGTCACCATGGCTTAAGGATGAAGCCTAAATTCTTTGACATACCATATGAAACCAGTCCTGATATGGGTCCAGTTTAGTGTCTAAGCTTTACTTCTCACTCTTCCTTTTCAGTCTTACTGAGCTTATTGGAATCCATCAGATGCACACACTACACATTTGCAAATAATTTATCTTATTAAAAATATCCTTCATCATCTTAATCAGGATAAAGCTGATTCATTGTTATAGTCTCAGGGTAGATGTTATTTCTAATGAGAAGTCTTTCTCAACTTCCCCAAACCAGGTTAAGTGCCAATTCTATGGTTAATACTGTATATTCCTCTCTCTTTTCCCAAGAACCACACTTTCTTTGGGTTCTGGTCTTGTATTTTGGTCATTGTATATCCTTATTTTCCAGCACAATGCTTGCTACACAGGAGGATTACAATAAAAAAAAAAAAAAAGCTGTTGAGTGAATGAAAAAATAATTACATTAATTAATTCCTCCTGGGGGTCAGTAAGCAATGAACCAATCCAGATATGGAAGAGAAAATATTTTTAAAGGAAAATTTGGCATAAAAGGACTATGAAATTAAGACAAGGATAGGGTCATAAAACTTATTCTAACTAGATCAAATCAAGCTTTCTCATTTTTCATCAGCCAAAATGCAAAGTAGCAGCTACAGCTGCTTTTTCCTTGAAATTCAAAAATTAGAACAGTTTTCACTTCATTAGTTCACTAAAAAGTATTAGTAATTGTGAATATCAGCTTCTAAAGGAGCAAGCTAGGTTGATCAGATTAAAACACTATGAATAAGACTTAAAACTAGAGAACAGTTGAATTCAAATACTCTGTAATGATTCTGGTTAGCCAAGAACTCAAATCTCTGGCTAAGGTAATTAGATGTAACTATATTCTGAAGAGGAAGTACTGTATAAGAAAACACCCTTTTAGCCACATTACTGAATTGCTATATGAGTTCTAGTAGTTTGGAGGTGGAGTCTTTTGGATTCTCCATAAAAAGTTATGTTATCTGTGAAGAGAGAGAGTTTGACTTCTCCTTTACCAATTTGAATACCTTTTATTTCTTTTTGTTGTCTGATTGCTGTTGCTAGGACTTTTAGTACTATGTTGAACAACTGTGGTGAGAGTGGACATCCTTGTCATGTTCCTGATCTCAAAGGGAAGGCTCTCAGCTTTTCCCCATTGAGAATGATATTCTCTGTGGGTTTTTCATAGGTAGACTTTATGAAGTTGAGGAATGTTCCCTCTATCCCTATACTTTGAAGAGTTTTAATCAGGAACTGGTGCTGAATTTTCTCAAGTGCTTTTTCCTGCATCAATTGAGAAGACTATGTGGTTCTTTTCCCTTCTCTTACTGATTTGTTCTATCACATTGATTGATGTGCGAATGTTGAACCATCTTGCATCACAGGGTTAAATCCCACCTGGTCATGGTGAATAATCTTTTTAATGTACTTTGGGTCCTATTAGCTAGGATCTTGTTGAGAATCTTGATATCCGTATTCATCAGGGATATTGGTCTGAAATTTTCCTTTTTGATGGAGTCTTTGCCTGGTTGGGGGATCAAGGTAATGCTGGCTTCAGAGAGAGAGAGTCTGGAGCTTTCCTTCTGTTTCTGTTTTTTGAAACATCTTCAGGAGAATAGGCATTATTTCTTCTTTGAATGTTTGGTAGAATTCCCCAGGGAATCTGTCAGTTCCTGGGCTTTTGTTTTTTTGGAGGTTTTTAATCACTGCTTCAATCCCGTTACTAGATATTGGTCTATTCAGATTGTCAATTTCTTCCTGTTTCAGTTAGGAGAAGGAAAGGAAAAGTGAGTTGGGGTAATTCAGAGGGGGAGATGAAGCATGAGAGACTGTGGACTCTGAGAAACAAACTGAGGGTTCTGGAAGGGAGGAGAGTAGGGGATGAATGAGCCTGGTGGTATTAAGGAGGGCACGTACTTCATGGAGCACTAGTGTGGTGCATAAACAATGAATCTTGAAACACTGAAAACAATAAAATAAAATTTAAAAAAAGAAAGAAAATACCCCTTCAGGACAACAGGGTTCTTACCATATTTTCGAAACTCTTTAGTTACAGAGTCACTTTATCATTCTTGTCTTTAAATTGAGAATAAAAACGTCTCTTCTGTTAGTTGCCTGCAATATTGTGAGGCTCAAGTAAAAGCAAAACAGAATTCTTTAAAAATCCAAGGTGTGCCAAAGTATATGAGAGCATAGATTCTAATATTGAAGACCAGTGAAGTGAAGATTAAAGCAGTGGTTCTCAGTGGGTGTGTTGCCACCGTGTAGAGTGTGTTTTAGAGACCTGTGTTCAATTTAAGTTCGCATATGTAGAAGCTACTGAAGTTAAATCTGCAGTGGTCAGTGATGGTAGTTGCTTTACAGTGAACAGAAAAGTTCTATGTAATGAAGAATTTTCTAGCCTATGGTAAGAAATAATGAAATATTCTTCAGCGTATAAAAAGACTTTATAATGTCTTAAAATAAGTGAAAAACTTTTACTATTATCAGAAGCCAAAACAAGGACCTCTGCAAATGTTTGTCTGCAGTGCAAGGATACCTGGCCAAGGGGCCAAGTAAAGCCAAAGTCCAGCCAAGCCATGTGCCCTGGCTGAGGCACATGTATTTAGAATGAAAGGGTAGCATTAAAAAATTCACTCAAAGGTGCATATGGAATTTAACTCCATTACATAAATACAAT
The DNA here is from genome assembly GCF_002288905.1 of Enhydra lutris kenyoni. NCBI lineage: Eukaryota > Metazoa > Chordata > Mammalia > Carnivora > Mustelidae > Enhydra > Enhydra lutris. The sequence continues at coordinate 28,017,994 of NW_019154102.1, forward strand.
TAATATTTTTGTGTTGTTTTAATATACATTGAATTTTCAGAAAGGCAACTACCATATAAAACTAAGGAATATTGTACTTTGCTTTCAGAAAAATCTAACATGATTTTTTTCACCATTAAAAAAAAATCATATTCCAATGGCAGTCCTTATCATATTTGAGATACCAAAACCTCTATGATTGTCAGTCATTCTTGTCTGTCTACTACTTACATATTATTTATCATTTATCTGTATTGAACATCTAAATGAAGATGATTTGATATTTAGCAATTTACCCAATATATTTTTAAATTTCTCCCTTTAGAACCCTAAGTATTTATTCAGAATAATAAAAAGGCAAATGCTTTCCCACCTGATTTCCATCAGTTAGAAATAATTCTTTGTACTGTCAAAAAGGTGGAATATATTGCAGAGAGAACTGGGGGTGTGAGTGGATTTGAGGAAAACCAATATGATAACAAATGCTATGCCAGAGCCTTGGCAAAGAACATAACGTATGCCCAAATCTAAACATTCCATATTTATTATTCCAAACATAATTATTTTTTCCCCAGGATGATGCCAAGAAAGTGACTTGGCTTTTGTATTTTGTGGGAAAATATATTTATTCTGAAGGATCACTAAAAAGAATTTCATGGGGCATCCTTAAAGTAGCTACAGAGCCCTGTTTTATGACATTAAGTCTTTGTTAGGACAATTCAAAACAATAAGAAGAGAAGATTCACACTGACATCAATAAATTATCTCTTAGATGTTTCTACTGTGTAACATACAGAAAAAAAAATTCCAGATAAAAAATAGTTAAACAACATTACTAATGGGCTAAAAGAAGAAAAAAAAAATGTTTACCGCGTATTGGTTAGAGACTACCTTTCTATTTCTAATCCGCATGGAAAGACCTTGCACCTTTACTTGCTCACAACCTAGTAGAGGAGTCATGTGTTTACACATAACATTGCAGTATATTTAGGACATATATACAGCCATATGTAAATTAGGTGTCTAAATTCACCTGGGCAAGTCAGAGAGGAAGTGAAATTTCAACTATTTTAAAGGTGATATAGGAGTTTTCTGGAGACAGAAAGGCAAGGAGGCCTTCCTCGGTCAAAGAACATGGGAAAATGGGGCACCTGGGTGGTTCAGTCGGTTGAGCGTCCACCTCTTGATTTCGGCTCAGATTATGATCTCAGGGTGGTGGGATGGAGCCCTGCATTGGGCTTCATGTTCAGTGCAGTCTGCTTGTCCCTATCCCATAATTTTTGCCCCTCCTTCCATTTGTGCTCTCTCCTCTCTCTCTGAAATAAATACTTAAAATCTTTAAAAAAAAAAATTCCAGTTGATAGTTCATTCTAATAATGATAACAAATAATAACAACAGTCACTGCCAGTCTTCACCAAACACTTATCAAATTCTTCACATACCATGTACTGGGGGTTAAAGGCAAAAACAGTACCTCAGAGAAAGAAAAGATGAAAGAAATGGACTTTATTGAAGAAACTCAAAAGCAGAGGGTTAGCAAGGTGGAACATGGAGTCAGTCCCCTGAGCGGGCATCATCTTCCAGAGAGACAGGCTGAGGGAAGGGTATTGTATACTCTGGGGTATGCTCTAGGAAGAGGTCCCTACAGTCTTGCTTCTCAACTTTTTAGAGCATGAGCAAACAGGAAGCCTTATAATAATGTGGCATTTTGTGGCCCTGTGTAAAGAGAAGGTGGTGAGCTACCCTTCCTGTTGAGGAGACAGCCACAAATCCCAGCTAGCTTGGTACCAGGCAATCTTGAGAGAGCCCCTGACACCAAATGTCCATCATTTTATTTAATGATTATAATAACCAGTTCATAATTAAGAAAATGATTCAGGTTCTAGGTGTGCCATTCACCACCTTGAATAATTTATGAAATCTAAGTCTCAGTTTTCTTACCTATGAAATAGGAATATTGCTATATGTGGAATAGCATAGATTTGATTATATTAGATTGATATCAGATTGATTAGTATTGAAATAAGTATTAAATTTATTTAGAACATGAGGTATTCTCTCCTACTTATGTTCCCCTCGTCCCAGAGGTATAAGGTACCTGAGCATTTGCCTTTTAATGGCGAAGAGTGTTAGTAAAGCTTTAGGATAAAGTGTGGCAAAGGGAATTTAATCATAATACATAAATTTTGGGTGGGTAAGGAACAGTGTATTTCTGTGTTTTGTTTTGTCTTCAAGGAAGAACCAGGAAAAGAATTTAAAAATAATGTAATGACATAGAACTATGAATATTTCCCTAACTGCGGAAATGTGCAAAGCGAACTGATATGTAACATTAGAGGACTTTGAACTACTAAGGCTGCAGCACAAGTGAGATAACCAAGCTGTGGTTTTAGAGGGACTGTTATGCTCAGCAGAAAACCTGGCAGAAGCTGAAGAGTATGATGTACGGATCTCCTAAAGCTGATGGCAAAAAGTAGAGCAATAGTCTTAGAGAATGGGATAAAAAAAAAACCTGTGCCTGTACTGCAGTGATAAGCAATGTGGCTGCATATTTTCAAGGATTTGGATTATTTAGGTTTTTTATTGCAAACTGGGGACTTCATATTTCTTAGAATTTTTTGTTTGTTTTTGTTTTTTTCACTCAGTTAAACCTGTTTCTCTCTCAACTTAGGGAGGGTAATTCCAAGTAGCAAAATTTGATCTGGGTACGATTTTCCTCCCAATAGTGAGAAAAGGTTCATGGCGTCTGATGCAAAACAGCTTGAAATGTTACCACAGTTTTCTGTTGGAGTTAATTACTTGTCTAAGTCCAAGCCACATGATATTCCACCACAAAGTAGGAAAGGAGAGATTCTCTGGAAATCCTGTTAAGCCTTCTGCGTAGGGTTGAGCTATCATTAGACAAAATGGTCAGAGTTCACAAAACAGAGAAATAAGGCTCAGCTTCATGAGTTCACTTTATTATGCCCAAAAGAAGCATGCATTTTACATTGCTTTTAATTTCTTCTAAACAAAGGGGAATGTAACAGCATTAAAGTGTTAAAAGCAGCCAAGAAGCCGCTTTATGAATGTGATTAAGGTTTAAGCTATACATGGCCACAAGTATACAGAAAAATTTTTGAAGTCAAGCAGACTTATATATAATTGTCTTCCTTCTTTTTTATTATAAAATGAAAACTTCATAATTATACGCTAGTGTTTAGTAGGCGTTTCTAATTTGGTCACCCTCCTTGCCTTTGCTCCCTCAGTGCATTTTGCCTCTTCTCTCAGAACCTAGTCATTGTATTCAGATATCATCTGAACAAAGAACCTGCTGGGAATAAATGCACACAGCCCATTTTGTCAGGCAGTCAACAGGTATTCCTGACCAAAGTTCATTTATGGTAACAATGAAAATAAGAAAAAATGTGTAAGTTAAAATTATCATAGAGAAGAGAACTATAAAAAGAACATTAAACTCCCAGTATACATAAACATATTTTAATTTTGCTTATATTAAAATTTGTATATGCTCTATATTATTCTGTGTATATTTTGAAGACTTTAAAGGCTGAGCATTTTCCCATGACACTAAATGTTTTATCAAAATGATAAAATTTTGGGGGGCACCTGGGTGGCTCAGTCATTGAGTGTCTGCCTTTGACTTGGGTCATGGTCCCAGTATCCTGGGATCGAGCCCCACATCGGGCTCCCTGCACTGTGAGCCTACTTCTCCCTCTCCTTTTGCCTGCTGCTTCCCTCTGCTGTGCTCTCTCTCCTTCTCTTTCTGTCAAATAAATAAAATCTTTAAAAAAAATAAAAAATATAATAAAATTTTCATTAAAGAGTAATGCACTTAAAAAGAACACTTGAAAAGTAATCTTGTAGATTAAAAGCCCACATAGCACCTCAGTCCCACGACACAGACATGAAAATGGGTACATGTTTCAGTTTGTGTATCTTTGGTCATTGCTATGCATAGCTATATAGAGATATAGATATATGGACATATAGATATGTACACATTTCATATTTCAAAAATGAAATGCAATAATATTTATCATATTTTCATTAAACAATATATTATGACCAATATCTTATGATTTAAAACTTTCATTCTACCTCTTGACTTATTTTACTATTTTTATTTTATTTAATTCTATTTTTTATTATGTTATATTAGTCACCATACAGTACATCACTAGTTTTTGATGTAGTATTCCATGATTCATAGTTTGTGTATAAGGAAGGTACCTCTTGATTTTAAATGACATCTCTGTATATCATGTAATTATAGTTTATTAAACCAAACATCTGCTGTTAGAAATTTTCTATTTCTTGTTACTTTAAGTGAAACAGTAACCAATGTTCATATATGGGTGTTTGTACAAGTATATATTTATCTACATTTCTTATTATTTTCCAATATATTTCTAAAGTAATCACTTAAATCAGTACCATAGTTTTATTACTGTACTTTTATAAAGTTTGTGAGATCTAAAATGGCGAGTGTCCTTAACTCAGTTTTGTCTCCAGGGGCATCATGGTAATTCTGCCTCTTGGCACTTTTCACGCATTGTAGAGTTAGCTTATTAATTTGCATGACAACTTCTGTTGGGTTGTGATTGAAATCACATTTAACTTGGAGAGAATAAATAACGTTATTAGACTGAGTCTTCCTGAACACAGATATGGTGAATCTGTCCATTAGTTTTATGTTTTAAAATCTTTCAATAAAGTTTAATACTTTGTCATGTAAATCTTGCACATATTTGATCATGTTTATTGCCAGATGCCTTATAACTTTTATAACTATTAAAATTTTCTTTTATATTAATAGAAAATTTGCTGAATTTTATTAGTCATTCTAAAAATACATGTAGTTTTTTTAAAAAAAGATTTTATTTATTTATTTGAGATAGAGAGACAGAGATAGAGAGAGAGAGAGCACAAGCAGGGAGGAGATAAGATGGAGAAGCAGGCTTCCTGCAGAGCAGAGGGCCCAATGATGGGCTCAATCCTAGGACCCTGGGATCATGACCAAGCCAATGGCTTAATCAACTGAGCCACCCAGGTGCCCCAAGTATGAATACTTTTAAACTATTTGTTCAGCAAATCCTATTATTTGCTTATTAAATGAGTTATATTCTTTCTTTTTAATTCTTTTGTCTTTCCCTTATCCTTTAGTTTCTTTTCTCATGGCTCTAAATCCTGCATTACAGTGTTGGGTAAAATCTATTTTAGCAGGCATCCCATCTCATTTTTCATTTTAGCGGAAATATTTGAAGATTTCATTCCTAAGTAGGATGCTTTTTGGAGAACTTGATATTTACACTTTCCTTCTCCAATGATTTGCAATGTCAGCCCTGGCATATGTTATTTCCATACATGTGTGACTCTCTGTTATTTCACAATTCTATTCCACTGATCTACTTATCTATCACTGATACCGATACTGGTATCAGTGATGATACCGAACTGTGCAGTTATGTCTATCATTAGTTTTGCTATTGATAAGATATGCATTCTCAATGTATTCTTCAAAATTATCTTAGCTCATCTGGGAACTTGCCTCTTTCATGTGAATTTTAGGATCACTTTTCAGTTTTCATGAAATTCCTTGTTTTGATAATTTGTAATTTGTTTTTTTATTTTGATAATTTTTAAAAATTATATTGAACTTGCAGAAAAAATTAGGAATGATAAACATTATTAAAATAGTAATATTTCCTATCTATTATCCTAATACAACATTCCAATCATTTGGGTATATTTTGTGGATTTCAGTAGTTTTTGAAGGTTACTGTTTCTTCTATCTTATTTTTCTCTTGTAATTGCATTACTAAACCCGAGTAACTGATTTGAGAGCAGACATCTATCTCATTTTGTTGATGATTCTCTGTGCTAAAGTTTTCATCATAAATGGAATATTTGCTATTAGGTTGATGCTAGATTCATTTTACTGCATTAAAAAATTTCTTGTCCCCAGCTCTTAGTGTAATTTAAAGAGTAAAAAAATTAAAAAAAGAACATATACCCACATAATGCACTCTGTCACTTCTAAGAGGAACACTTCTTGTTTCTTCACATTGTACCACTTTTAAAATTAGGTTGCATGTAGTAGTAGGAGAAACAGACTCCTCACTGAGCAGGGAGCCCAGTGCAGGACTCAATCCCGGGACTCTGGGATCATGACCTAAGCCCAAGGCCCTGGTTTAACCAACGGAGCCACCCAAGCACCCTCATCTTGCCCAAACTTTAGTCCAATCTGGTGACCATATAGACCAATATTTAATTGAGCTAATTCAGTCTTTTCATTTTGATTAGTTATATGTACCGTTTTTCTGTGATGGAGGGAGTAAAACATTTCTGAGCACTAGCAAGGGCAAAGATAAATGAAATAGAAGGTTCATGGCCATGAACACTACTGCTTGGCATTGAAATGAGAAGTTAGCTTGCACTAGATCCGAAGATTATCAAGATAGGCATTGTGCAAATCTATGATTTAGTACATTCTGAATACCTAGGAGGGCAGAACTAAAATGAGAGCCAAAGAAATTGCTGAGATATAAGGACTTTTGGTTATATTGTAACTGATGGATTTAGAAAATAAAGAGTTCAATGAGGTTAAAACTAATTTCAGTAACTGTGGAGGATGAGGGAAAGGAAAGGAAGATATTTTATAAGAAATAGTCATGCTGAGTAGATCCAAGTTTTGCCATGGTGAAGCAGAAATGACACGTGATAAAAAAGAACAATGCAGTGTTACTGAATTTTCTACTCGGATAATGATGAGGTCAAGAGAAATGAGTTACTAATGTGTTGCTGAGAAATTATGAATAGAATGGAGAAGAAAATAGGAAGGTTATTGTGGTTATTGACTGAATTGTTGAGATCACCAGTTAGAATAAATAAGTCGGTCTGGGTTTGAAGAGAAGAAAGAATGTTGAGCAGTAGTCATAGGTTAGTGTTCTGAATTCACATAAGAAGCAAACTGTGTCTTCATCCTAGTGCATGAAGAGCAGGAAATGAAAGAACGATCTCTATTAGATGTTTTCAAGAAAAAAATGTCATGAGTTTTAGGATGTTTGGGTTCAGTTAATGGAAAGAAATATTTTCAGTAGATTCTAATGCAGTTTTTGCATGTAATAGTTTCTCAATAACCTTTGTTGAATTAGTGAATGGTTTATGTATCTATAAGTTAGACATTCTCCATATCAAATATATCTAACCTCATTTTCCTTCCTTACTATATCCATATTCCCATCAGGAGGAAACATTGAGTAATATAGAAGTTGAAATTTAGACTTTAAATTTTAGAACTAACTATACTGATTTTCACAATTTTCCTGGTAAGCGATTTTATCCTCACACAGACCCTGGTGGCACTAGGGTCCATCATATATAAGCATTAGCAGATACCATTTTTTCTCACTCTTGAGACTTAAAAGCTTCTAGGATTATACTACTCTCTATATAATCTAATGAGGGTTATTGTTCTTAATGATGAAACTAGATCATTGTACTTATATTATCTTTCCCTGTTTTTCTTTAACCCAGTGAATTATTCCCAGCCATTTGATAAAATTGTTTTTTATATCATCTACTCTTCAGCAAATAATAATTAGAAAACATCAAAAATTCAATAATTCTTTATTTTGGCTCCATTAGATGAAGTTATTTGGAATGAACCACTTGAGTATTTGAATATTCTGTCCATAAATTAATCTTAAGAATAACATTAATTTTTAAAATAACTTAATTAAATTAAGCTATTATTAAGTATTATGCTTAAAGAATATTAGAAATGTTCAGTGTTCAAATAGATGATTTAAACCTTACAAAAAATAATTTTAGAATTTTATTTTATTTTTTTTTAAAGATTTTATTTATTTATTTGAGAGAGAGACAGAGAGAGCATGAGCGAGAAGGTCAGAAGGAGAAGCAGACTCCCATGGAGCTGGGAGCCCAATGCGGGACTCGATCCCGGAACTCCGGGATCATGACCTGAGCTGAAGGCAGTCGTCCAACCAACTGAGCCACCCAGGCGTCCCTAATTTTAGAATTTTAAAATGACTTTTAAAACAGGCATTGTCTAATTGAAAATTGTGGGGATAAGGAAGAAGTGTAAAGAATTGGGCATTCTTTTTCAGGCTCTATAAAATACATTGTATTGGGTAAGATCTGAGTCAAACTAAAGGATTTAGCTAATCACATTCATAATTTTCTAGAACTTTTTTTGTAGCTTTCTTGTAAATAATGAGTTTCATCTTTTCTTTTTCTTTTTTTTTCTATTTATTTGAGAGAGATAGTGCATGTGCACGAACACACGAGATAGGAGAGGAGTAGAGGGAGAGAGAGAAGCAGACTCCCCCCTAGGAAAGGAGCCCAAGGACCAAGGGCTCAATCCCAGGGCCCTGAGATTATGACCTGAGCTGAGCTGAAGGCAAGCTATAGTTGGCTTTTAAAATAAGGGTGTATCATTTTAGTACTGTATGGTGTTTGAATATTGCTATAAATGAAATGTGCTGGAAATGAAATGAAAAGTAAACTGGATCATTTAATTATCTCAGTTGATAGATATAAAAAATGATAGATTAAAAAAAGGACGCTTATCAATCATTAAGGTTGCAGTTATAAGCAGGAATTTTGTGACTGTCCTAACACTCCTGGAAACTATATCCGTACTTACTTCAGTATTCAAAGGTATTTTTTTCTTCTTGGGAAAAGGTATTTTTGCCTGTGTAATTTAGTCTGCATTATTCAGTTATAATTTATTTATAGTTAAAGAAGGCCACATTCTTTCTTCACTTCATTGTTATTTGTAGTGGAAACTTCCATTAAAATTAATGCTTCAGGTTTATTTAGGTCAGAGGAGAGTCTTTTAGTCTTGGCATCCATTATGCACACTTCAGAAACTGCTGGGACCCATAGAACTGTGGTCTCTTTCAATCTATTAATGGATAATTCTTGGACAGCTTAATGCATGTGTCTTTTTAGTTGAAATTTTAAAATCTCAGGATAGTTGAATAGAGGAATGTCCTTAGTATTTGGAATGATGAGTGAAATTATATAAGAGAAAATGATATTTCATTGTACATTTTTACCAGATATATTTTATGTATTACATAACTTACTATATTTTAATGTACAAGCTTATATTTCTTGCAATATGCATCAAGTAAATTGAACATCAGAGGCTCTTTCAGCTTGAGAAATTTCTACAAATTCTGACCATCTACCTTAAAAATTAAAAAAAAAAAGAACCAGATAAATTATACTCTTAAAGCTCTAAAGACTTAAGAAAAACACTCTATTATCATCATAGCTGTTATCATAACTATCACCATCATCTAACATTCCCTGAGTATTACTTAATAGGCCTTGTGCTACACTTGTATGAACAAAGCAGCCTAAGCAGACAAAGCGTAAATGAAATGCAAGGGCTTCTGTTTTTGTGAATGTCCAGTGGGAAGCACGGAATTGGAGCTGCAGATCAAGGGCAAAGAGGATACTCAGTACTCACTGTGTGGAAGTTTGAAGTCCTGTCATTCATTAGCCAGGATCAGAAAACGTTTATAGTTACTCTTTCGCACCAAGCTGAATAGAAATGTTAGATTTGTTCTCTTAGTCTCTTTGACTTAAAAGTAAATGTATGACTCCATTGGATTTCATAAACATAAACACATGTGTTTATAAAAAATCACCTTTCATCTTCAATAATTTATGATGTTATTTTTTAGTGAAAAAGTATACATGGCAGGTCCCCCAAACTGTGAAGAATTCATACGTTTAAGTGGCATAATTTAAGATCCTCATTCTCTTTCCCAGACCTTGAAATCTCCTGAACATATTGACACTTGGTGGTCATTGCCTTCTCTCTGAAAACTTTATTAATGTGGGAAGGAACTCGGACCAAGTGACCCAGGAAGTCTTTCTGTGATTTAATTGTTTTTATTGGCTTAATTAATTTAAAAAGCTTAATTATGAACCCACATGAGCGCTGTGCAAAGTCTGCAAAGTACCATTCAGTGACAGCCAGATGAAAAATGCATCAGTAGCTTTTTTTTTTAACCTAATTAACAAAATAAACCAGAGAGATTTGTAGTACAAAATGTGGACCTTAAATGAAAGAACTCCACTTCTCCTAAATTTCCATGGAAATAATAATGGGAAATTTATATATATTTTAAAAATTATATCCCACCATGAATATTAGGAAGTTGTTATATGTTCTAGTTATCTATTGGTTCATTAAAAAAATCAACTCCAAACTTTATCAGCCATTTTATTTTTTTTATGTCTCATAGTTCTCAAGTTAACGAGCTCATCTAGGTAGTCCTCATTCAGAGTTTCATGTGTTTGCAGTCAGTGTAGGGCTGGGCTCATCTGAAGGCTCTCTCACTTATGCCTCTGACACTTGGGATGGGAAGATAAAATCAGCCGGTTAAACTGGAAAAGCTGAGGCCCCTTTACAAAACCCCTTTCTAGCTGGGTGTTCTTTCCACATGTTCTCTCCAGAACAGCAGCTGAATTTTTATTTGGTGGCTCAAAGCCTCAAAGGCTCTATCTCAATAGAGAGGGTCTGTCAGAAACTGTATCGCTTTTAAGACCAGTTCTCAGATGTCAAACACAGTCACTTATGCCACATTGTATTCATAGAATAATGAGGAAAATGCATCCAGGTTCACTTGAGGGCAATAACCTCCCGTCTTTAGGGGAATCACCAAGACTCTGGATTTGCATGTGAGCTGGGAAAAAAAAAAATGTGTGGTCATTTTCAGTAAATACAATCTAGCATACCATCTTCATTCCAGAAACTTCATATTTATATCTCAGGCAAATACGAGCAAGACTGATTGGAGGAGGGAAACTACCAACATGTGGTTTACCACATAGAAAGAAAAAACCATAGCTAGGATGTCTGGAAGGGATCACCAGCTAAGACCAACTACCATCACCACCAAAACCCTTAATTTCTGTAGGAGATACAGGAAGTGATGGGGTCAGTGAGGTCAGTCATGTTCAGGGAGAATATTGAGTGGAAGAACGAAAAGAAGGAGGAGAAGAAATACAAGAAAAATGAAGAGGAAAAGATGAGAGAAAGAGAAAACTTATTTTAAAAAAGAAGCAGAAAATTAAGTGGCCTGTAAAAGGTTATGTATCAAGGGACACTCAAACTTGTCTTCAAGACATAAGGGAGAAATCTTACTGATTTAAAAAAAAAAACAAAAAACAAAAACTATTATCAGAGAGATCTGGGTATGGACCTGAGCTCTGCAATTTTTATCTTCATGAGAACAAGGAAGTCACTAAACCTTTCCAAGCTGTTCATCTGACCTGTAAATTTTAAATAATATTCATACTTAAAACCTTATGGTCATTGTTAAGATCAAATGAGACAGTGCATAGAAAATGCCTGGGACTAAGCGGAAGTGTTCAAATAATAATCTCCAGCAAGAGATACCATGTATCAAAAACCCATTTTATCCTCATAGCTCAAATTGCTAACTTCAGCATGTATTAAGTTCATATATTCCTTGGGTTTGTTTCTTGACTATTCATTATATTCTTAAATTTTTAATCTATGTACCAGTATCAGGCATACTGTTGGAAGGACTGTAACCATTATAAAATATTTGTATACCTGTTAGTACAAGACCTTCCTCATCTGATTTCAAAATAATTTTAGTCTCTTCTTAGATCACCAAATGTTCAGAATGTTGAAGGGTAAATTCTACTATTGAATTAGCAATTGAAGTAAAATGAGCTTTTAGGCTATCTTCCCCCCAGCATTCTATGATTCTAGGAAGAAGTAAGATACTTTGATGCAATTCTTGTCCAGATTTTGAGACACAACATGACGAAATTCAAACTTCACAAGCTCAGAGGCAGACTTGTTATTTAGCAAATTAACAAAGTGTAAAACTCTATTTCTGACTTAATAAAATGAAAAAAACAATAGTCATATCACCATATCATTTTTATGAATCAAATGAAATGCCTGCAAAATTCCCAATATAGAGTTGTAGGTAGGTATGTAAGTGGATAGGTAGATAGATAGATATAGATATGTACACCTTCAGTGTTGGTAAGGATTAGCAGCGGTATCAATGTTATTACTGCTAACTTCTCTGGCAGTTCATAAAATTAACTGGCTGATGGAGTTACATAGATTTTTATATATAAAAAAAGGACACCCGTCAGCTCTTAAATTATATGAAACAAAGTGCCAATGTACTTAAATTTTGTGATATAATACTTGTTGAACTATGCTTGGTATCTCTGTAGGCAGCTGTAAGATCCTGGAGAGTGACAAAGATCGAATCAAATGCAAGAGATGGGAGAGTATGCTGAGTGAAGAGAATTATATTTGAGGAGAATTTTTTTTTTATATGCTAGGCAATCACTATAGCATTCCTGCATGTAAAATGTTGTTATTCTCACTTTACAGATGAGAGAAATATAGTTCAGAGAGGGAGTACTGTATGAAAGAAATGCACACAAATATATGCATACATGTACACAGCTCCTATGAGAGGAAGGTTGGCCTTGTTTCAGGTTTTTCAGATTTTAAAGCCTAACCTCCATCTTCTCTACTTATTGCCCCTCACTTTCAGTGTGTGGTATTATACATATGTCTAATTTTAAATGGTAAACTCCAAGCTGTAGTTATAATTTCTATTTTTGTGTTTTCTTCTTTTAAATGCCATAGTAGTAAAGGGTATAAATAAGATATGGCAGATCATAAAAACAATTAAATACTAATTGCATCATTATCTCTGTCACATCCTGTGATAGATTATATAATTAATTCTAGTCACTAGTAGCCAGTAGTCACATGTGGCTCATGAACATTTCAAGTGTGGCTAGTCTGAATTGTGATGAGCCTTAATGTAAAATATATATCAGAATTCAAAGACTTAGTGTCATAAAAAGAATATAAACTATATCATCAGTATTTTTGTATTGATTATATGCTGAAATGATAATATTGAATTAAATATCTTATAAAAATTAATTTCACCTGTTTCTTTTTCTTTTTTAATGTGGCTACTAAAAAATTAAAAACCATGTGATGGCTCATGTTATATTTCTATTGCACAGCCCTGATTGAGAGGCATACAAGAGATTGGATTTACTTCTTATGTTCCATACCAGAAAACTGAAGCATACATATGTCAGATTACTTGTCCATTTTCATTTAAAGCTGGAGGGATGGAAATTAGCCATCTCATCTCCAATAACATAGACATTGCTATTGAAATATAATTCGTTAAGCAGTATGTGACCTTAAATACAGTCTACTTGTATTCCTGGGTTTTAGCCTTTAGGGAAATTTAGACTGGACAGTTTATAAGACCATGTTAGAAGTAGAACCAGAATTGGAATACTCAGTCAAATGCTGTTTTTACTCCATGATTCTACCATTCCATGCCATCATTCCTTTAACTTTCTTCTTTAATTCCAATCAATATGAGGCACATGTGGGACTGTACAATGATTGACGAAGTTGGCCTCAGCTAATCCTTCCCAGATAGAACCTCTTCTCAAATTATTGAATTCAGTGCCAGTTCATTGATAACACAGGGTTGTAGTTTGGACAGTTCAGCAACTTTACTCTCAAATATTTTAATTCTTTTTTTCTGCTGAAATGCAAAAAGCTATCTAAAACTTAAAGAACAAACTAAGAAAACACTGAACGAGAACATTTTGATTCTTTGCCTTAAAACAGATTTCTTAAGGCCAACTTTCATGGCATATTGAAAAATAAAATGTCAGATCATGATTAGAGATTTTCTTTTCTTTTTGAACCTTTGGATTATATAGCGATGGTCCTACCCAATGAACAGACCTAAAACCTTTGCTTTCTTTTAGCATGTGTTGGGCAGAAGATCATTATGTAGATCATTAAATACTATTGAATATGATTTCACTATAACAAAAATGTGAAAACTAGTGTTTCATCACTTTGGAAAACCCAATACTATTTAAAATATATCTGGAGATAGTGTTGCATAGTAATAAGTAAGAATTCAGGTTTTGAGTCTGGATGCTGGTTTCAGGTCCCTCTAGTCTTTGTTGGATAAGTTGCTTAAATGTTTCCGAACCCCAATTTCATCTTTAGAAGAGTCAGGATTAAATGTTATCTCCCTCTTTGGTGTATTAGAGGATAAAAAGAGACAATGTATAAACTTATATAGCTTATCACAGCATAGGCACTTAAAAATATTCATTGAACATGAATGTATTTGTAGGTATACTTAACAGCTGCTTGACCTTTGGCATATCTTTGAAGTTAGGTGTTCATATAAAAGAATGAGAATAGTAATGTTACCTTATCCATAAGCTTATTGTAAGAATCAAATGATTTAGTATTTCTATTAGAATAAATTTTAACAACAATATTTGCTTTATGGATGTTAATCTCTTACCATTATTATCATCCTAATATCACTACCATCTTATATACTTTATTTAGGGCCTATATAAAGAAATAATACAATTTCTTGATAGAAATACAATATGCGATATATTTATACCTATAGGAATTTATATGTATATGTCACCCAAACTAGACAGATTGACAACTTAAATATCATTACCTTTATTAATGAAACAGAAGTCAGAGGAGAATACAAATTTAAATTTAAACTTTTAAAAATGTAAATTTTCCCCAAATTTAAGAAGAAAACTATTTTGCCTTTTAAAAGAGTTAGTAGTGGAGTCCAGGGTGTCATAAATTCTGCTCACTGAGTGATTTACTCTACAGTCATGGGAAACCCACCGATTTTTTTCTCCTCCTAATTTACCTGTTGTTGCAGTTTCTTGTTACACTATTTGGATCTTCTGTTGTTCTTTATATTCCTAATATTTCTACAGATAAATTCTTTTCTGGGTCTTTACTTTATTGTTGTCAAAAATTGTCATTACTTTACGTTAATATTATACTTTTCTGGGTCTTTACTTTATTATTCTCAAAAACTGTCATTACTCTTTAATCCTCATTCTAAGAAGAAATCATTGACTTCATCATGATAAGCCTTCCCAAGGCCATTTCTAAAACCGAGAAAAGGACCAATTCATTACCTAATGGCACTTCTTAAAACTGGAGTTGTTAATAGTCCCTATCATTAACTGAAGCAACATCAATTTAAAAGACATACTATTTATGCCAGGTTAATGTATTCGGAGAAGGTGAAACCAATGTTAACAATTTGATCAAATTAAAACAAAAAAAAATGGCTTTTAACTGAAAATGAGTAAAATGAGAGAGAGTAGACATCATTTTGGCTTAATATATAAATGTTATATATCTACTAACACTGAATCTTCCTTCTGAAGATGAAGTCTTATAAAACTTAGTTTTGGATAGAGGAAAAATCCTTGATGTGTTACTTTTAAATAAAATTGGATTGCAAATAACTTGATTATAAATAAATTAGGAAAAGTAATGAAATTGCCTTAAGTGTTTTAAGTAATGAAGCCATTGGGTTATGTATTTTCATTTACTTAAAACTAAATAACTATTCAGCTATTGAGGAGACATATATTTATAGCTTTCCATGTCCATAATACCCCCCTTCCCCACTTTTTTTTTTTTTTACTACAAGAAATTGACTTTTTCCACTGCCTAGAGTCTATATGGAAAATTAATTAATTCAGCATTCTTTATTATATCAGAATGTATTGATTTGTTGAAATAACAGTAAAATGCAATGGCAAGTAACACTAGAATGATGCCTGAACTACTGACCTTTAGAGCAATGGAAAAGCTTTGCCTAGGGTAAGAGTAGAGGGTAATTTCCAGAAGGTAGAGAGACACTGCTGGTATTCTTGCTTTCCAAAAGCAGGAAAGTGATGGCTATCTATTAAACACTAAATTATTATTTCTACATTTCACAAATTCATACTATATGCCTGCCTTTCAGATGCTATTCTTTGTACTGAGAATATATCCAAGAGGATGACTTTGTTCCTCCTCTTAAGTAACTCATAGTCTAAATTGAGAAGCAGACACGAAACAAATATTTTTATATTATATTTAACTAGACCTGGGATAACTTATAGAAGTCACAGTGTGCTGTGGAAGAGTATAATGAGGAAGGCTCATCTAGTCAGGATGGGCAGAAAAATGCTCTCCGAATATGTGAGGCTGAAGGTAAGATTTGACGAATGCATTGACTTTAACTTGCTGAATGGGAGTGAAAAGGGGTTTGATTTTGGTGTGTGTTAAGTATGGATGGTTTAAGAGAACTGTAGGCCAAAAGAAGAGTCTATGTAAGGATCTCAAGAGGGGAAGAGCATGTTGTAATAAATGGAAAGAAAGGTAACTGGAAAGGGCAACAAGGAAGAAGCTACCCTGAGATTTGGGAGGCAAGTCTGTAGTAGTCGGCAGTGAACATCTTGTGGGCATGGGAATGGCTTGTTTTTTAACATAAAAGCAAAAGGAAACCCCAAACATAACCTGATATAGTATCTATTTTTGGAACATCTCTCTTGCTTCAGTAAGGAGAATGAACTTTATAGAGACATTGTATCTGAAAAAAAAAAAATAGGAGGCTATTGCAATATTTTAGGTGAAAGCCTATGTAGACTTAAACAAGAGTTTTAATTGTGTATAGAAAAATATATATAAAGCCTCCAGTAATTCTAGGTAGAATCCAGAGGACTTTGTTATTGATTTCATAGGCAGAGGATGGCCAGCACTGTATTGAATGATTATAAAAAATGAAATGGGATGATGAGAATTCACTAGTGACTAACATGACTAGAGAAAAATTTGGTTTTGAGATGATGTGTAATGTTAGTTATGCAGCACCTGAATCATGTGGTTTCATAAAACTGAGGACATCAATATAAAGTGGTTATTGGATCCTCAAGTTGGAAAGAAATTTTAGAGTTGTAAGCATAGCCACAGTAATTACCAACACTGGGGTTAATGCAATGACTTAGGAAAAGTGTGTAAAGTTTGAAGAGAAGAAGACTTAAGACAAAACAGTGATGAACTCTGCTATTTAAGGACTGCAAGAAGGACATAAGAAAATGGTGATTTAGAGGAAGTAGAACAAAAAGGTTAGGAAGGAAATTGGTGTGATATCTGAGAAATCATACAAAGGGAGGACATTAATAAAAGGACAATGGGCAGTTTAAAAAGTTGCTTTTAGCGGCACTTGGGTGGCTCAGTCAGTTTGAGGGTCTGACTTTTGGTTTGGTTCAGGTCATGATCCCAGGGTCCTGAAATTGAGCCACACCTTGGGCTCTGTGCTCAGCGGGGAGTCTGCTTGAGGATTTCTTTCCCTCTCCCTCTGCCCATCCCCCTGCTTACATGCTCTCTCTCACAGATAAATAAATAAATCTTTTTTTTTTTTTTAAGTTGCTTTTGAATTTTAAAACATGAAAGTTGCTGGATGTTAAAAATAGAAGTTTCTAGAGGATCAGTGAAGACAGAAGCCAGATTAGTGGCATTTGATAATGAATAGGAAGTAGGGAGACACATAAAATGCATATGGACTTTTCTTTCAAGAAATTCGACTTTAAGGGGTGCCTGGGTGGCTCAGTGGGTTAAAGCCTCTGCCTTTGGCTCAGGTCGTGATCCCAGGGTCCTGGGATCAAGCCCCGCATCGGGCTCTCTGCTCCGCAGGGGACCTGCTTCCTCCTCTCTCTCCACCTGCCTGTCTGCCTACTTGTGATCGCTGTCAAATAAATAAATAAATCTTTAAAAAAAAAAAAAAGAAATTTGACTTTAAGAGTAGGTAAGACAAACTAGAAGGGAAGGTTAGGGCTGAATGATAATGTAAAGGAAGAATGTGAGTGATGCAACGAATACTTCTGTTTTCTTTTCTTAAGGTAGAAAACAGAAAATGTTTCAAGGATGATGCAAAAAATTTAGGAGAGAGACTATGGTTTGCAATACAGCTAAGAGCAATGTCCCATAAGCCCAATAGTTGAATTGACAGGGAGGTACACTAGAGAGGAGCAACTTAGAAAGCTCATCTCTTCCATTGTAATAGAAATGTAAGTCTGTTGCCCACTGGAGAGAGAGAGTCCCCATTTCATAGTTTCTGCCAGACAGCTAAAGTGAGAAATCAAGGAAATTTAAAAATACATATATATTTATGTTGTTTGTTTATAAAAATTGTATATATCTAAAGTATACAACATGATGTTTTGATATACATAGTAAAATGGTTACTATAGTCATAGTCATTAAATATCCATCTCCTTACTTAGTTATAGTTACCATTTTGTGTGTATATGGTAATGTTATGCCTCAATAATGGGTCCGTGATTAAAGGAGCAACACTGATATAAAGCGAAGGTCAAGCAAAGCTTTATTTCACGCCAAGCATCAAGAATCTAACCGAATGTTTGGGGACGCCCCTCTTACAAGAGAGGGTGACCCTTTCCTGCTTCACAGACTAGCTTTTAAGGCAAAGGCCATGCGGTTGGGCCTGGCCACGCACAGGTGACCAATGAGATTGTAACACACACAGGAAACTCCACAGTGATTCTAGGTGACCAATTGAGTTACAATTTACCCTAGTAGACGTTTGAACCAGCCTATTACACCTTGATTAGGATCTGCACCAAAAAGGCTCCCAAAGGGCGGGGCCCATATTCCTTCGTAACCAGGGAGACTGTATGCACCCACCCCCCCACCCCCCACTGATCAGAGGTCTCCACCTGGCCTGACCCACCCTTGTATCTGGGCTTTGTTACCTGGAGCTGGTTTCCGGGACTTGTTTTTAAGTGAATCCCCTGGGGGAAGGGGAGCAGGGACAGTTTAACTTCAATGAAAGCCTCTTGCTAAATTGGTCCTTACAGTAAGAGCACCTAAAATCTACTTTCTTAGTATATAATACAATACTAACTGTAGTCTTCCTGCTGTGCATTAAATTACTAGAACTTACTCATTCTACATAACTGCAATTTTGTAAACTTTGACCAACAGCTCTCTACCTCTAGTAACCATTGTCCTACTCTCTGCTTCTATGAATCAACTTTTTTACATTCCACATATAATCAAGACTGTAGGGTATTTTTCTTTGTGTCTGGCTTTTTTTTTTTTTTTTTTTTATACTTAAAGTGATATCTTCCAGGTTCACCCGTGTTGTCACAAATGACAGTATCTTCTTTTTAAACCTTAATAATAGTCCATTAAGGAAATTTGTTTATCCATCCATTTGTCAAATGACATGTAGTTTGTTTTCATTGGCTATCATTAATGAAGTTCTAGAACCTAGGTGAGGTTTGGTGGGGTGAGGTCTGGAGCCAATGACCAAGAAAGAATTCTTGAGACATCTTTGGTGCAAAATGGTGGTTTATTAAAGCACAGGGACAGGACCCTTGGGCAGAAAGAGCTACTGCCCCGCTATCTTGAGGAGTGGCATGGGAGTGGCATATATAACTCCTTATATACACAGGAGTTGGGTAGGTGAAGACAAAGGGGGTGTTCAGAGGGGCTCTCAGAGTAAAGAAGACTGTCAGGATATTGAAAGTCTGGTTATTATCAAGCCAAGGCTGTTTTTCCTCTAATGAGGCACTAACATGAAGACAATTGGGAGTTTCCTGGTGGAATGTCACATTCCTGCTATCAAGCATCCTTGTTAGTGAGATTTAGGTTTAGAAGAAATTTAACTTTATTTACATTTCCTTCTGCCTCAGCCTCCTTCAGTTTTTATGGAGGGGAGGGCGACATTAGGGCTTGAGGAACTGAGTTATGTGTCTCTGGAAATTGAGCTATTGATAAGGTAACTTCTTTGTTGTAAATCTCTAGGACATTTGTAAACCAAGGGAGACTCCTGCCTTGCAGGATTGTGATCTCTGCAAGTTAACTATTTGTTTTTCTTTTAGGGTAGCCAGGGGTGCCTGAGGAATGTCACACATATTACTGAGGGGAGCGGGTGGAGACAGGGTGCAAGGTGCCAGCTTTTGCTTTGTCCTCAGCCAGCCTTCTGCTCCCTCATCTTCATGAATAATGCTGCAGTGAAGATAAGAGCACAGATTCTCTTCAAGTATTTATTTCACTTCTCTAGAGACCAGGAAACTGTTGACAGAAAGGAAGGAGGAGAAATAGGCAATACGAAGGCAATAGAGAAGTGTAAAGTTTTTTAAATTGTGCAAGATCAAATAGAAGAGGTGACCATGGGTGGGAGTGGGAGTGAGAAATGCAAAGACGAGTAGACCCAAGGTCTAGTACTTTGATCAAACCAATAAAACAGGTGGACTTTTAGCACATCTCTTAACAGAGAAAAGAAATAAACACAGAAATTAAAAATTTTAGCATACCTTTTACAGAGAAATAAATAAACACAGTGATTGAAGACTAGGAAATTATACCAAAAAAGTGGTTAAGAATTTGAAGAAAATGAAAGAAGAAAGTAGCAAAATATTGTGATAAACAATGTATTTGGAATTTATTATAACCCGAGGAATGAAGATACACCCCTACAAGTGTCATTCTTTTGAAGAAATGGATGAAAAACCTGAATAATTTTGTAACAAGAAATAAAAAGTGAGATCATAAATCAACAGTATGAAGTGAGAAGGGATAGTACAAAGATACAGAATTAAATTGAATACCCCGATAACACCATCTTGACCAGTAATCTTTTAAAATCACCAGAAATCAGATCTGATACGGCTTTTTTACTGATGGGAGAGTCTGTTCTGTGAATGAAGGTCTTGGTTCTTAAATTCCCCACAAAAGATTTACCTGAGGATCTGTACTCAAATAAGATAGCCAGAAGGAAAACAGCAAAGCAATCTGTTAAGGACAGTATACTTTCAAGGTGGGAGAGCTGGCAGGCCCGGAGGAGGTGGCTGCTGCCTTCAGACTACAGGGGTCATTTCCTTTTATCTGAGTGGAGTCTAGGATTATGGACAGGGTGATCTCTAATGGAGGCCGCTTCCAATCATCTGGAGGATTCCTCCATAGGTTGGCAGGGGGAATTTTTGACCCCACAAAATTTGTACTAGAACCATAATGACAGTTTTCCCCATAGCAGGAAAGGGGAAGTGGGCCAGGCTACTCAGCAATGCAAATGCATTATAATGAATCTGGAGTTTACCCTGGGGCAAAGGTGGAAGAGGAGGGGCACAGTCTAGTTCTGCACCTCTGGCTTTTGGTCTGTTAGCCCCAGAGTCTTAAAAGCCACAAAGTCAGGATGTTGTGCTCCTAATCTTCTAATGTGTGATGCTGTGCCCCCAGGATCCTGTTATGTAACCTCTTACTCACCATCCCTACCTCTACCACATGTCTAACTAACTGCCTACTCTATCAGCTTAAGACTGAATATTGAATTACTCACATAGAAAGAATGCTTGTCATAGCCACAGGGAGATTATAATAACAGACATGAGATCACTATAAAAAATTAGAGATTGCATTAATAGACATGATACAGAAAAAAAAAAATGGTGTTCCTAAATCAGTAACCCAACAAGTGGCACCTAAAAAATACCAATATATAGTAGGAAAAAACAAATAAGTCCCATCAATAGGGCATTAACTTACATAAAACTTGATATAGACCAGTTTGCACTGATAAATACTTGGTTAAATTATTAAAATCCAGAGAGGAAAAGAAGAAGAAAACCAGGCATCGAGGCAGAAAATTAAGTCATTACCCAAGGATAATAATTACTCTATGGACATCTCCAAAGCACTGACATTTACAGAGCAACTTCTAAGCCAGATGTAGGTAGGGTAGTATGTAGAAAGCGCTGATGGAAAGAAAATGTGGTCAAAATATTATACTAACCAAGTTACTTTTTTTAAGTTGAATTAAAACAGAAGCAAGTTAAATTCAGGAGATAAAGTGTCCATCTTAATAAACCTAGTCGTCAACAAAACCCAGCAAGGGAATATGAACTGAGAAGCTGGGGTCAAAGACTAATAACAGAAAACAGTGGAACCATCCCTGTAATGTTCAAATAGAGAAATGTAAGAGGTCATTCTACATGTTATAGGAATTCTTTAGCATGTGGTATATAAAAGAGCATAACTGTTGTAAACTCTCTTAAAAATACTAACAACAAAATACAGATATTGAGTCAAAACTTGGGATAATAAATTTGAAAATAGAGGAGCTAGGTAAAAGGACGGTATAACTGGGTATAATTAGGTACAACTGAATATAGAATTGCCTTAATATCAGTTGTAAGTATAGTTACAGAGTGGGATGTAAAATGGTACAAACCTTAAAAAACAAAAATAATGAGGAAAAGTCAAAACCTATAGATGGCAAAAACAGTGCAAAGACTGTAAGAATGCTAATTTCTTAATTTTTTTCATTAAGTTATGATATAGCAATTTTAAAATGTGAAGTTGGAAAGCTAAAACCATGATTCATATTTTTTAGTTTCATATTCTTTTTAGAATTTTGCATTGATATTTTGGTAGTATTATCTCTTGTAATGTTATATATAAATTATATATAAATATGTAGATATTATATATAAATTATATATTAATACATAAATTATATATTAATTTATAAATATATATATATACATATATATATATTTCAGCAGTTGTTTTTAAATTTAACTTTGCCTTGTTTTACTTCTTGCAATTTAAGCAGCTGGAAATTTAAAGTACTTTGTGAAAAATACATGAAACTGCATTTTTCCTATGGTACAAATATGTCTGTGCAAAGCTATAGAAGTTTTCCTGTATTGTTTAGGCAATTTCTGTCTCCACTTGTACACCTACACTATGTGTATATCTGCAGACAGAAACATCTAGAAAAACAATCACCGAATGATGAAAATGGTTTTCTTTTTTCTTCCAAGTGGTAGGAATGTTAATGATATTTTTGTGTGACTGCACTTGTATATATTTTTTGAGTTATTTTAATATACATTGACTAAGTATTTCTCATAATTCTATTCAAGTAGAAGCTATTATTTAATTTAAAACTTTGATTTAAATTTAAGTCTCTACTTACATGTAAATTGTCTTATTTAATTCAAAATCTCTATTAATCCAAATAAAATTTACTACTGCTTTTTATAAATCCAGCATATTCCTCAAATCAAAACCTAACAAGCACAAAATGCAGGATACATTGTATGATACATATAATTCTGAATGTAGAAGCAAATGTTCATATTCAATATTTGGTATGCAAATCTGAAGAAAATAATTTATAAAAAGCATATTGAAAAAGTAAAATTTATATTAGAATTAAAACATCCAGAGATAATATTAAGAAATCAATTTGAATAATATTTTCAGTTCCATTAATTACACATGGTATTTTACTAAATAGTAATTTTCTATTTTCTATAAATATACCTTATTTTTAATATCACCTCTTTCTCAAATTCTGTTTTCCTCCCTATATCCTTTCACTGATTTTCTTAAGTTTTATCTATTTTAATAGTCTTTTGATAGAATCAGCTTTTGGACATCTCATCAATGATTTAAAATATTTTGATTTCTCATGTTTTTGTGTGAATTTAATGCCAAATTTATTCTTTTTTTTTAAATCTTATTTATTTGACAGAGATCACAAGTAGGCAGAGAGGAAGGCAGAGAGGGGGGGAAGCAGGCTCCCCCCTTGAGAGGGAGCCTGATGCGGGGCTCAATCCCAGGACCTGAGCCGAGGGCAGAGGCTTGAATCCATTGAGCCACCCAGGTGCCCCTGCCAAGTTTATTCTTAAACTATCTTTTTTAGCAGAATTAAATTTTCTTCTGAAGACAGTTTTAGTTTTATCCAATAGGTTTTGGTGTTTATTTTATTTATTTTTTTGTTCATAATTTTTAAAAGGTTTGCAATCTCCACCATGAATTCCAGGAGTTCTGTATTTGCATAGGGTGTCTGTGTGCAAAAGTATGCATGTTTCTTTTTATTAACTTTTTATTTTAAAATATGGCAATACTGGGGCACCTGGGTGGCTCAGTGGGTTAAAGCTTCTGCCTTCAGCTCAGGTCATGATCTCAGGGTCCTGGGATTGAACCCCGCATCAGGCTCTCTTCTCAGTGGGGAGCCTGCTTCCCCGCTCTCTGCTTGCCTCTCTGCCTACTTGTGATCTCTTTCTCTTTCTCTCTGTCAAATAAATAAATAAGATCTTTTAAAAAAAATAAATAAAATATGGCAACACTAAGAATAATGAAATTCATATGTGTATGTATAAACTGTATATCAGAATGAACACACATATGTTCCTATTAAATGGAATCATATGATCTAAAGTGTGTGTATGATCTTTTGCTCAATACCATATTGATGGGATTCATTTACATTGTTTTAGGTAACAGTATTTCATTGCTGCATAGTTTTAAATTGTCTGAATGTACCAGAGTTTATATATCCTATTGTCAGACATCTGAGTTGTTTCTAATTTAGGCTATTACACATAGTTTGACTATAAATATTCTTTCTTCTTCTTTTTTTTTTTTTTTTTAAGAGAGAGAATAGTGAAGGGGAGGGACTGAGAGAAAGGGGAGAGAGCGGAGAGAGGATCCTAAGCATGCTCTACACCCAGTGTAGAGCCGAATGCAGGCAGTCTCACAGCTGTAACCCTGAGATCATGACCTTACCTAAAATCAAGAGTTGGGATGCTTAACCAACTAAGCCACCCAGGCACTTCTGAACATTCTTATTCATGTGTTTTGGCACATTCATTTGCTGCAGTTCTTATGGGTATTTACATAGCAGTGAAATAGTGTGGCCACAAGACATCCATATGTTGAACTCCATAATGTTGATTCATTTTTACAATTAGTATGCCAAATTTCCCTCCTACCAATGATGTATAAGAGCTATAATTTCTTCACATCCTCACTAAAAGTTGATCTTACTGGTTTTCTTAATTTTAGCCATTTTGGAGGGCATTCAGAGTTACCTCATTGTGGTATTATTAATTTGCATTACCCTGGAGATCAACTTTTTTTTGTTCTTATGTTTATTAGCTATTTGTATATCTTCTTTTATAAAAATCTTGGGTCTTTCTCTCATTTGTGGGAGTCCTCAATATTTTCTAGGTATAAGCTCCTGTCAATTATATATATTGAAAATAACCTCTCTCTCTCTCTCTGTGGCTTGTCCTTTAATTCTTTTGGTTATTTCTTATGATGAATAAAAGTCCTTAATCTTAATATAATCTGATTTATCAGTTTGTCCATTTATGGTCAGTGGTTTCTGGTCTTATTTTAAAGTCACTGCTGCCTCAAATCATGAAAATACTTTCCAAAGTTATCTTCTAGAAGTTTTATTGTCTTATAATGTATTTTTTCTTCTTTTTTAATGTTTATGTATTTTTCCTTATTTTACAACTAACTTTTTCTTAGTTGTATTACTCTGTGGTTAGAAAATGTAGAATAGCAATTTTCTACAGAGAAATATTTACTGATTTTTATGTGACATTTGATAGATATCCAAGTACAATCATATTATTTAAATCCTTCCCAGTCACTACTTCATTGAAGAAATTCCAACAATTTTTGATAAAACTTAGTTAGCATGTGCTAGGGAAATGTGGACTGTCAATTCTGCTTTTCAGAATCTATGGAGGCTTTCTTCTTGGCTTTAATTTGATAAAACTTTAAAATGTTACTTGATCACTGAGGGAACAAATGTATATTTTTCTTTAAGTAAGGTTTAAATTGAACCTATTTACTTGACATGAGTAATTACATTAGGCATATTTTCTGTAGCTTCATTTTTATTTGTTCTTTATCATCCAACAAGTATTTATAGAGTGACTAGTAAGTACCAGCCCTTTTCTAAGCTGTACAGATTAAATTACATCCAATATATGGTTCCTATGTATAATTTGATGAGAAGGAGATTTGAAAGTAATGAATACTATAAAGGTAAGGAGAGTAATGATACCCATAAAGGTATCCTAAGTATAATGTGATAAGGAGTATGTAAGTGAGGGATGAGACCTGCTCTCCTGTGGGGGGTGAAAGAAGTCTTTATTTGGGAATTAATGGCATTTATTTTTGAATGGTGAATGGGTAGGAATTAGCTAAAGAGGTCCAGGTGGAGTAGTAGGAGGTCAGCAGGATGAATTGTGGTTTTATGCAGAGGAAACAGTATGATCAAAGGTTGTATGGTAGGGCAGCAGCAAGACAGAAGAAAGAGAAATTACAGAATCAATCCCATTTACAATTACACCCAAAACCATATGATACCTACGAATAAACCTAACCAAAGAGGTAAAGAATCTGTACTCAGAAAACTATAAAGTACTCATGAAAGAAATTGAGGAAGACACAAAGAAATGGAAAAATTTTCCATGCTCATGGGTTGGAAGAACAAATATTGTGAAAATGTCTATGCTACCTAAAGCAATCTACGTATTTAATGCAATCCCTGTCAAAATACCATCCATTTTTTGCAAATAAATGGAACAAATAATCCTAAAATTTATATGGAACCAGAAAAGGCCACAAATAGCCAGAGGAATGTTGAAAAAGAAAGCCAAAGTTGGTGGCATCACAATTCCAGACTTCAAGCTCTATTACAAAGCTGTCATCATCAAGACAGTATGGTACTGGCACAAAAACAGACAGATAGATTGATGGAACAGAATAGAGAGCCTAGAAATAGACCCTCAACTCTGTGGTCAACTAATCTTCGACAAAGTAGGAAAGAATGTCCGGTGGAAAAAAGACAGTCTGTTCAACAAATGGTGTTGGGAAAATTGGACAGCCACATGCAGAAAAATGAAACTGGACCATATCCTTATGCCACACACAAAAATAGACTCAAAATGGATGAAAGACCTCAGTGAGAGACAGGAATCCATCAAAATCCTTGAGGAAATCACAGGCAGTAACCTCTTCAACCTCAGTTGCAGCAACTTCTTCCTAGAAATATCTCCAAAAGCAAGGGGAGCAAGGGCAAAACTGAACTATTGGGACTTCATCAAGATCAAAAGCTTTTGTACAGCAAAGGAAACAGTCAACAAAACCAAAAGACAGTCGACAGAATGGGAAAAGATATTTGCAAATGACACATCAAATAAAGGGCTAATATCCAAAATCTATAAAGAACTTCTCAAACTCAACACCTAAAGAACAAATAATCCAATCAAGAAATGGGCAAAAGAGAAGAGTAAATGAAACAAGATGGGATTGGGAGGGAGACAAACCATAAGTGACTCTTAATCTCACAAAACAAACTGAGGGTTGATGCGGGGAGGGGGGTTGGGAGGGGGGGTGGGGTTATGGACATTGGGGAGGGTATGTGCTATGGTGAGTGCTGTGAAGTGTGTAAACCTGGCGATTCACAGACCTGTACCCCTGGGGATAAAAATATATGTTTATAAAAAATAAAATTAAAAAAAAGAAATGTGCAAAAGACATGAACAGACATTTCTGGAAAGAAGACATCCAGATGGCCAACAGACACGTGAATAAGTGCTCCACATCACTCGCCATCAGGGAAATACAAATCAAAACCACAATGAGGTACCACCTCACACCAGTCAGAATGGCTAAAATTAACAAGGCAGGAAACTATGGATGTTGGTGAGGATGCGGAAAAAGGGGAACCCTCCTACACTGTTGGTGGGAATGCATGCTGGTGCAGCCAGTCTGGAAAAGAGAATAGAGGTTCCTCAAAACATTGAAAATAGAGCTACACTATGACCCAGCAATCGCACTACTGGGTATTTACCCTAAAGATACAAATGTAGTGATCCGAAGGGGCACATGGACCCTAATGTCTAGGGTCCACAATAGCCAAACTATGGGAAGAACCTAGATATGCATCAACAGATGAATGGATAAATAAGAAGTGGTATATATATACAATGGGATACTGTGCAGCCATCAAAAAAAGCCAAAATATTGCCATTTGCAATGACATGAATGGTATTAGAAGCTATTATGCTAAGCGAAATAAGTCAATCAGGGAAAGACAATTATCATATGATCTCTCTGATATGAGAAATTTGAGAGGCAGAGTGGGTGGTCATGGCAGGCAGGGAGAGAAAAAATGAAAAAAAGATGGGACCAGGGAGGTAGACAAACTGTAAGCGGCTCGTAATCTCAGGAAACAAACTGAGGGTTGCTGAGGGGTAGGGGAGAAGGGATAGGCTGGCCGGGTTATGGACAATGGGGAGGGTATGTGCTATAGTGAGTGCTGTGAATTGTGTTAAGACTGATGATTCACAGACCTGTACCCCTGAAGCAAATAATAAATTATGTATAAATAAATAAATAAATAAATAAATAACGAAAAAAAGGTTGTATGGTAGGGTTGCCTGGAAGGTTCGGTTGATTATCTGCCTTCTGCTCAGTTCTTGATCCAGCGGTCCTGGGATAGAACCCTGTGTCCAGCTCCCTGCTCAGTAGGGAGTCTGCTTCTATGTCTTTCTCTGCCCTTCCCCCTCATTCATGTTCTTTCTCAAATAAATAAATAAATCTTAAAAAAAGAAAAAAAAAAGGTTGTATGATAGAAAGGAGCAAGATACTCGTGAATATCTGAAAGAAGGCAGGGGCAACTTCCAAGTAGGGTGAGGTGACCTAGAAGAATTAGCATGAGGCAGATCTTATAAAACTTGTAGATTAAGTTAAAAATGATAACTCTTCTCAGAAAAACTGGTGTATCTGATAATATGCTTCACATAAAACCTAAGCTGCCTTAAATAATAATTGACTTATAGGCTATTATCTGTCTTTCAGGCTTATGGGATAGAGTCCGTTCCTTATTTTTATTTATTTATTTGAGAACTCCCATCTCCCCTTCCTATGCTCCCACATCATCCTTTCAGGTCTTTCAGTTCTGGGCTCAGGTTGGTTGCCCTCATGGGACTAGATACTTACGATGGCATCCAGGTCAGCCTTGTTTTACAATCACTTCTCAGAGAAAAATAGCATTTATTCCCAGCCATGTCACCAACAGCACCCAATTTCATCTTGTGCTGTTATCATTTTCTCTTGCCTTAGTTCTTACCTTGTATATTCTAACATTTTTATATTGCAGATCAAGATTATGTGGGGGGGATAGTACTTCCACAGGGATGGTTCTTTCATGGAATGTGAGCATTTTCATTTAAGTCACCCATGTTTTCCAAGTATTGCTGCTTGGAAATTATACTCATATCACATTTTCTTTAAATATACTCAGATGACTTTAGACTTTATTATGGTTTGTACCTAATATCAGTAAATTCTGTTACTCTTTTTCTCACTGTTTTTGTCATGAATTCCACTTTTTTATATTCTGTTTTTATTCACATGTTCAAAATATGATACATTTTTTTGGCAAATCAATCAGAACACTATAAACTTTATTAATTTCTTTATATGTAAGTTGAGGAAAATAATACTTTTTATTTTCTCTCATTTAAAGCCTGTACCTATTTTATGTTTAAATGTCCATCTCTCGGGGCCTGGGTGGCTCAGTCATTAAGTGTCTGCCTTTGGCTGAGGTCATGATCCCAGCGTCCTGGGATAGAGCTCTGCATCAGGCTCTCTGCTTGGTGGGAAGCCTGCTTTCCCTCTCCTAGTCTCCCTGCTTGTGTTCCCTCTAGCACTGTGTCTCTCTCTGTCAAATAAATAAATAAAATCTTAAAAAAAAAAAAGTTCATCTCTCAAGACTTGATCTATTATAACATGACTTTCCTATTATTATTTATTTTTATTGGTTTCTTTTTTTTTTTAATTTTATTTCATTTTTTCAGTGTTCCAAGATACATTGTTTTTGCACCACACCCAGGTTCCATGCAATACATGCCCTCCTTAATACCCACCACCAGGCTTAGCTGGAGTACTTCAGAGGGTGCCTTGTTTTTCAGAGAGTATAGGTCAGTTATTTAATGTTTTGAGACTTGAATTTCTGAAAATTTCATTTGGCTGTCTTCACACATAAATGATAAGTTGGCTAGGTATGGAATTCTGGGGTCACAGATTCTTTTCAAAATTTTGCTGATGCTCCATTACTTTTTAGCCCCTAATATTAGAAAATAAAAGTGTGATTTTAGTTCTTGCTTCTAGCCTTATATCCCCTAAACTCCTGGGATTGCACTGGGTGAAGTTGGGGTGAAGATCAGTTCACATGGTCAAGATTTCTTCCAGTTACTTTGTTTAAAGTGACAGTTCTTTTCAAGATGATTAATTATATTTCAGCCATGATGGATCTTCTGTAATCTGTTTCTGTCAAGAATAAAAAAATTCTGAAAGTCACTGCCATTTGGATGACTCTCATCTGGCTTCCACCACAAACATTTCTTGTATCTCCTCATTTTGTAAATCGGCATAGGAACTGAGGTGACAGTAAGATATGTATCATCAAGCCCTTTTTTAGTAGGAAGTTTCAATAATATTTTTATATTAAATGTAGAAATAGATACTTAAAATTATTTCTTAAAAAAATACTTAAAAAAAAAAAAGAAAGACACGGGCCTGTAAATTTTAAGCCTAATTCAGTCCAAGTGATTTTGCAATGGACTAAATAAATATGATTTGTATGGACAATCTTCTGCTGATCAAAAATTATAATTTTTAATAGATAATTGTAGGCTCTTTGCCACTTTGTTCATAGATTCCCTTTTTAATTTTTTTTAAATCAAGGCTTTTAATAGAAGAGTATTTGATGTGTGACAAAAGCCACTAGGTGGGAGAGCAGTATGGTTGATTTAGGGTAAATCCAAAAAGGCAAGAGAAGCAGCTATCTGGAATGATTTTTTTTTTTTTTTTTTCCGTTGTAAGTTGAGAACCTCAGCCAGAATTTCCTCCAAGATGGAGTGCCACCCCAGTGCTGAATTGATGATACTGTTTCAGGTGATTTTCTTTGTCTTCTTGCCCATTTTTGTTTTAAAATAGTCTCACAGCTTTTATCTTTCATCTGCTCCTTTCAACTCAATGACTAAAGTCATTTCTCAGTGATTGTACATTTGACTCTTTCTTCCAGCTTTATTGAGGTATTGTTGACAAGTAAAGTTGTATAAGTTTAAGTGTACAAAATGACTTGATATATATATAATGAAATGATTACCACCAGAAAATTAACATACCTGTCACCTCACCTGGATACCTTTTGTGTATGTAGTGAAAATATTTAAGATCTATTCTCCTAACAAATTGAAGTATACAACATAAAATACACCAAAAACTATAAGACATTCATGAAAGAAATTAAAGAAGATACAAATAAATGGAAAGGTATGCTGTGTTTGTGGATCAGAAGAATTAATATCATTAAAATGTCCATACTTCTTAAAGCAATTAATAGATTTAATGCAATTCTTATCAAAATTCCAATGGCATTTTTCACAGAAATAAAAAAAAAAATCTAAAATTTGTATGGGACCACAAAAAAATCCTGCATAAATGAAGCTTTTTTGAGAAAGAACAAAGCTGGAGTCATCACACAGTCCTGATTTCAAATTATTACACACCTATAGTAATCAAAACAGTATAGTACTAGCATAAAAATAGATACCTGAATCAATGGAACAGAGTCAAGATTCCAAAACAACAACAACAACAGCAACAAAAAAACCCCACTTATATATGATCAAATGATATTTGACAAGATGCCAAGAATACAAAATGGGAAAAGGATTGTCCCTTCAATAAATGATGTTGGGAAAGCCAGGTATTCATGGGCAAAAGAACAAAATTGAACCAGTGTCTTACACTACTCACCAAAATTAACTTGAAATGGATTAAAACTGAAAAAAAGACTGAAAAAAAAACCCCCATAAAACTCCTAGAAGAAAGCATAGGGAGAAATTTCCTTGACATTCTTCTTGGCCATGATTTTCTGGATATGACACCAAAAGGACAGACCACCAGAACAAAAATAAGTAAGTGGAATTAAATTAAAAAGCTCTGGGCAGCAAAGGATATAATCAACAAAATGAAAGGACAATCAACAGAATGGGAGAAAATATTTGGAAACGGTGTATCTGATGAGGACTTACTATCCAAAATATATAAGGAACTCATACAACTCAAAAAGCGAGCGTGCGCGCGCGCGCGCACGCACACACACACACACACACACACACACACACATAGGATCTGAATAGATGTTTTTCAAAAGAAGATACCCTAATGGCCAACAGGTGCAAGAAAAGGTGCTCAAAATCATTCATCATCAGTGAAATTCAAATCAAAACCATAGTGAGGTAACATTTTATACCTGTTAATAGTTATTATCAAAAAGATAAGAGGTAACACATGCTGGCAAAGGATATAGAGAAAAAGTGGATATGTAAATTATAACGATTTGTGGAATTATTTTGAATTTAAAATTATGGAAAACAGTGTGGAGTTTTCTTAAAAAATTAAAAGTAGAACTACCATATGATCTAGCAATCTTATTTATGGGTGTATATCCTAGGGAAATGAAATCACTATTTTAAAGAGATAACTGCACTGCTGTGTTCATTGTAGCATTATTTACAATAGCCAAGACATAGAAACAACCTGAGTGTTTGTCAGTGGATAAGGAAAATATGATTATATGTATATGTAATCATATAATTGTATGTATATATAATGTGTGTATGTGTGCCTGTACGTGTATGTAATGAAATATTCACTTACAGATAAGGAAATCCAGCCATTTGAGACAACATGGATGAAACTTGAGGGCATTGTGATAAATGAGATAAGTCAGACAGAGAAAGACAAATATTATATAGTATTATTTATATGTCAAATCTTAATTAAAAAAAACCAGAATGCACAGAAACAGAGTACACTAGAATTGTGGTTGCCATTGGCTGAGGATTGGAGGAAATGGGGAAATATTGGTCAAAGGATACCAGTTTTAAGATGAGTAAGTTCTGGGGTTCTAATGTATAGCACATTGACTATAGTTATTAATACTGTAGTGTATTTATTTGATTCCTTTTTAAATTTAATTTTATTTTTTCAGTGTTCCAAGATTCATTGTTTATGCACCACACCCAGTGCTCCATGCAGTACGTGCTCTCCTTAATACCCACCACCAGGTTCACCCATCCACCACCCCCCCTTCCCTCAAAACCCTCAGTTCATTTCTCAGAGTCCACAGTCTCTCATGGTTTGTCTCCCCCTCTGATTTCCCCCAATTCACTTCTCTCCGTCTTCCAATGTCTTCCAGGTTATTCCTTATGCTCCACAGGTAAGTGAAACCATTCGATACTTGACTCTCTCTGCTTGACTTATTTCACTCAGCATAATCTATTCCAGTCCTGCCCATGTTGATACAAAAGTTGGGTATTCCTCCTTTCTGATGGAGGCATAATACTCCATTGCATATATGGACCATATCTTCTTTATCCATTTGTCCATTGAAGGGCATCTTGGCTCTTTCTACAGTTTGGCGACTGTGACCATTGCTTTCAGAAAGTGGTCGATTTTCTTTTTCTAGAATTGCTGCTCTTCTTCTCTTCGATCTCCTGTTGGATTTGTAGGTGTTCAGGATGCGTTTATAAGCTATCTAGCTGATCTCCTGCTACCTGATGTCGTCTCAGCCAGCTTCTTCTCCACCATCTTGACTCCTCCCCCTATTTGATTCTTTTTAATAGTCTTCTAAGGAGCCTGGTCCTTTGCTCTTCTTCTCCAGGGTACTTTTGGCTAATAAAACTGCATTAAAGATCTATAGAACTCAATCCTTAATGCCAATTATTATATCCACAATTCACCTAGTTGAACTTAACAATCACATATTCTAATCAATGTTAAGGACATTAACTTAGTTGGAAAAAATAAAAATGAGCATGGTTTATGAATGGGCATCCAGGAATCATTGAAAAAGAAAGATATAAGGAAAGAGAAATGGAAAGTTGAGAGGCCTTTCAACATTTAGGGAGCTCTCAGCACTAAAATACATTGAAAACGTTTATCTTTATCCTTAATATTATTAATAGGAAAAGTATAGTGGTACACATCTATAGTTATTTGCCACATTACAGTTGTGGAAACTGAATTTCAGAAACATATTTAGGAGTCAAAGTTTCTGACTTTTGAATACAAAGCTTATTTTTCTTATTTATTTTTATTATTTTATTTATTTATTTATTTATTTATTATTTTATTATTTTATTTATTTATTATTCTTTTATGTATTCTTTCTACAATACACATTGTAGAAGGTACCTTCTATTTTTAACATTGTGTGTTATCAGCTACTTAAAATACCAGAATTAAGGGGAGAAAACCTATGGTCTTGTTCACTTTGGGAATACTGTTTATTGTAATTTGGGCCACCTGGAGCAACAGGTGCATGGGACATTGACCTGCAGAATCTGTGAGAAGGGAAGGACAAGAGTTAACCAACCTGCTTATGTCTATGCCTTGCAGCTGTGTCAGGGGTAAAATATTTCAATGAGTAAAAAAACTTTCATGAAAAATGTAAAACCAATCGCCTCATGTTGTTTTCTGCCATGTAATGAAATTGTTCTGCTTCCAGTATGACAAATTATTAGAAAGAAGAAATGAGAATCCCTTTTTATTAAAAAAATATATTTTTATAGGGGCGCCTGGGTGGCTCAGTGGGTTAAGCCGCTGCCTTTGGCTCAGGTCATGATCTCGGAGTCCTGGGATCGAGTCCCGCATTGGGCTCTCTGCTCAGCGGGGAGCCTGCTTCCTCCTGTTCTCTACCTGCCTCTCTGCCTGCTTGTGATCTCTCTCTGTCAAATAAATAAATAAAATCTTCAAATATATATATATATAATATAAAAATATAAAAATATATAATATATATAATAAAATATATAATATATATTATATAAATAAATAAAAATATATATCCAAATTTATTTAAATTAAATTTATTTTAAATTATATATATTCATATATTATATATATAAATAAATAAAATATATTTTTTATTTATATATATTTGGATTTTATTATATATAATAAAATATATTAAAACATATTAATATATATATATATATTTTTTTCTCCCTGAATTTAGCAAGACACTTTCCACCAGAATTTAAAATTCGCAGTTGTCGTGGTCAGTTCATAGCCACATTTTAAAGTTGGTTAATTTTATTTTGGAAAATAATCGGTCCTTCTGCTCATTCATCTTGTTCTCATCCCTTGTAACCTCCTGAACATTTCCACCTTTTCTTAATTTTTCTCAGTTGGTATTTCCACATTACATTTATATCTCATGGGTTTTTGAAGAAAACATGCATTTTTTTGAAGAATGATGATATTAATATGCAAAAAGAAAATTTTAAGCATAGAATTGGAACTAGCTTGAGGGAAGTCCTCTTGTGGTAGAAAACTGCATTAAAATGTGAATATCAAAATAAGAATCTATGATTAAAATTCAAGAACTTCCAGTAGTTTCATTTACTCCAGGCCCCTGTAGGTGGAATTGTTAATGCTTTAGACAGGTACCTGATATGTTATTGGAATTAATTCAGTAGTGGTAACCCACGATAAATTCCAGAAACTAGCGTAAAAGTATTTGTAGATGAATGTTGAACAATAATCTCTTATTTTTATAAAGTGAGAGTTAAAAGAGAATGTAGAACTCCTTTTAAATTATTTCAAAGATGTTTTGTAACATCAGTGAAGATATAAATTCCTTCTTGAATGAACAATGAGATTTATATATTTTCTGTTTCATACTGTTTCATTTGGGTTCATTTCTTCAGTTTATCCTGGTCTCTTCTGAAAGCCCTTCCTTGACCAACTTACCAGATGGGCCTTTCTTGACCACTAATATGGGTTGAACATTGACACCACTAAAAGATATGTCAACATCTTAATCCTTAGAAACTGTGAATGTGAACTTACTTGGAAAACGTGTCTTTGGAGATGAAATCGTTTTGGATTACCCAAGTGAGTCCAGTGACAAGTGTCCCTAAGAGAGATAGAAGGGGAGAATATAGCAGGGTGAGGAGAAGTCCCTGGGAAGATGGAGACAGATATGAGTAATGCAAATGCAAGCATGGAACATGTGGAGTCACCAGAAACTGTAAGAGGCAAGGAAAGAGTCTCCCCTAAAGCTTTTATAGGGAGCACAGCCCTGACAACAGTTTGGTTTAGGATTTCTGACTTCCTGAGCTATGGAAAAATACATTATGTAATTGTAAGCCACCAAGTTTGTGGTAATTTGTTATAGCAACCTTAGGAAGCCCATACAACCTCATCTAAATAACACTTTCTATTACCTCATCTCCTTTATTTTTCTCCTTAGTGCATATCACTATATTACATTTATTTGTTTGTTACATGGTTTATTTCCTCTCACTAGCTCCAAGGGGACAGAGGCTTTGTTTATTTTATTTACCTCTGAATTCCTAGTGTTTTTACAGTGTCTATCCACAGCATAATTTGGATGTAGAACAAATAAAGAAGGGGGATAAAAAGGAAGAAGGGAAGAAGCAAGAAAGGAGAAAAGCTCATAATTAAAAGATTCTTATACAATCTTACAAGTCTACATTTGGGGTTCAATAAGAAATAGGAAACAGAACTCCAGACCACAGCTCACTGAACCCTTTAAAGCAGAACTGACCGGCAACAGGCTGCTTTGGCTTGTTCTGTCCCAGTTATACTGCAGTGAAGAGAGGATTCTTGGGCACAATCAAGATCAACCCCAGGTGCTCAGCAGATACTGCTATTCGGTTGTTTTTCTTCCCTGCTTCCAAGTCACATAGCAAGGACAGTGTAACAACATCTGCTTTCTCAGTGTCTTTCTATTATCCTTGTCATTCACACAGCGATGGTGACAGAGTCACTACTCAGGAGCAGGTCTCAAGTGGGATCTTCAAGTTTAACAGGGCCTGGTGTAAAAAATCCATATCAGTGACACAGTTTCTCAAACTGAGCTATCTACTCTGTAGGGTAAAGAGGGACAAGAAGCCACAGAAGTTCCAGTGATGATGTTGAGTGTCAGATTAGCAGACTTTAACACTCAACCTTGACTCTAAATTCTGTGTTCCAGACAGTGCCATAATAAAGTTACAGGTTACAGGCTTTTAATTGACTTCAGAGACCAAAATATTTTCTTCCTTTTTGAATCTAAAGGGTTTATTTATAAATGAAAAACTTCTGATCACAAAACTGGTAAGTTTTTAAAGCTCAGATCATAAAACCAAGGATGCACTCCTGATATTCCTGTTGACATCTTTCGGTTGCTGAGCTCCAAAATTTAATCACTATAGATTAAAAGATGTTTATGTTCACCTTACACTATGTAATCTTGGTGATTTTCTTTTCATTGTCTTATTACTTATTTATTAGCACTCATTTAGAACTACCTCTATACCGTGTTATACCTGAAGTTAAGAAAATTCATTTTATTTTTGGAGGTTGAATAATATTCCATTGTATGTGTTTACCATTTGCAATGTGGATGAACCTGAAAGATATTGTACTAAGCGAAATAAGCCAGACAGAAAAAAACAAAACAAAACACTGCATTATCCCACTTATACAGAACTTCCTCAATTTAAAATGGGGTTACATCCCAGTAAATCCATCATAAATAGGAAATATTGTAGGTCAAAAATGCATTTAATACACCTAACCTACTGAACATGGTTCAGCCTAGATCATCTTTAAATGTGCTTGGGACATTTATATTAGCCTACAGTTTGGCAAAATCAACTAACACAAAGCCTATGTTATAAAGTGCTGAATATCTCATGTAAATCATTGAATACTGTGCTGAATGTGAAAAACAGAGTGGTTGTATAGGTACAGTATAGTTGTAAGTATATTGGTTGTTGACCTTCCTGATTGTGTAGCTGACTGGGACCTGCAGCTCACTCTAGTTGTCTAGTATCAGGAGAGACTATTATACTATATATCCATAGCCTGGGAAAAGATAAAAATTCAAAATTCATCATAGAGTTTCTACTAAATGTGTATCGCTTTCACACTATTATAAAGTAAAAAAAAAAAAAAATGTTAGACTGAACCATTTTAATTTAGGAACTGGCTGTTACAATAGTTCCCTTATCCATAGGGGATATGTTCCAAGACCCCCAGTGGATGCCTGAAACCGTGGATAGCACTGAGCCCTACATATACTATGTTTTTTCCTCTACATACAGACTTATGATAAAATTTAATTCATAAATTAGGCACAGCAAGAGACTCACAACAATAACTAATAATAGAACAGGATAAATATTATGTGAATGATAAATATTTATCATTCACATATGATAAAAATATGTGAATGTGGGGTCTCTCTCTCTCAAAATATCTTATTGTACTGTACTCTTCTTGTGATGATGTAAGATGATAAAATGATTACATGTTGTCAAAATAAGGTGAATAACTTAGGCATTGTGATGTACTATTAGGCTACTATGGACCTTCTGCCAGTAAGTCGGAAGGAGAATCATATGCTTCTGAACTGTGGTTGATTGAGGGTAGCTAAAACTTTGGAGTGAAGCTACAGATAAGGAGGGGGACTACTGTTACATGGAATCTAAAAAGTTGAATGGTGTAGTGTAGAATGGTGGTTACCAGGTTACCAAGAGTGGGAAGGTAGGGAAAATGGGGAGATGTAGGTCAAAGGACAGAAAGTTTTAGTTTTATAGGTGTACAGCATGATAACTATAGTGAATAATTACTGGATATGGAAATTGGCTAAGAAAGTAGATTTCAGGTGCCCTCACTGAGTAAAAGTAACCATCTGAGGAGATGGATATGTTAATTAGCTTGACAGTAATTATTATTAGACTATGAGTGTATATATACCATGTCATGCAACTTAAATATATGTGTTTTTTTATTAAAAATAAAATTTAAAAATGAATTTTCAAGATATTTAATAATTTGGTATATTTTCTAGCATTTGCATGAGTTTAGTGGTTCAGATTGCCTCTGTAATACATTTTTTTTGGAGAGGAATCACGAAGGAAAATTATTTTTCTATTGCATATAAGCTAGTGGATAACATGCCTAGCAAATACGTACTGGCTGATTGATACCTTAGGTACCAAAACAAATGTTACTATTTTTTTCCTCATTAGTATGTGAAAAGGAATAAGATCTATTGAAACTGTTCAGAACTCTTCAATTGCTAAAAATGCTCATGCGCACATGACTTATAGATGAAATTGATGATAATGGGATATATAATCTGTATATGACTAAAGTATACCTCTTCTGAATTTATATTACATATTTGTTCTACCAAAATAATGTTCCAGGAATAAATCTGTATAGATATGTACCCACAAAATATAGCTGCATTATGTTGGCTTGGAAAATTTCAGAGGTTTTGTTGTGTTTCTTTTTTCTTAAACTCTTTATTGATTAACTATACTACAGTTTCATTTCCCCCATTTCGCATAATATATGCAAGAGAAGTGCCAAATCATGGCACCTGGAGTTTTATTGATTGCTTATACTCACAATTGGCTCAATCAAAGGGATGTAGAGGGTGAAAAATGACAGAAAGAGTGATAAACAATCAAACAGCCAGAAACCATCATTAGCCCAACCGCTTCCTGTTGACTAAAGATCTTACTTTAGTTAATGAGGATACAGATTAATGATACACAAACAGCTCATCCTTTGTTATTTTTCCAACTAAGCTTGGAGGGAAAAAAGCCAATCTAATTATAAAAACTGATGGAAATACATAAGTATTTGGGCAATTATTCTAAGCATTTAAAAAAAAAAATAAACCCTCAGTTGTCTGGAGCCCAGATGAAATGGGAGTGGGGGCAAAATAACATGTTTGAAAGCACACTAAGCCACCTTAATTTTAATAAGGACCTGAAACATCTGGGTATCTCTGATCAACCTAATACGTGATATGAGGAAGTGAAAACTAGGATCTGCATTGATATTAGACTTACTAATCTCTTATGAGTTCTCTAGGAAACTGAAAGTCAATAAAGCAATTTTTGTGTGATTATAAACTTACTTATCTTGGTCAGTTACATTTTTTCTTATTAAAAATATTTTCTTTGCAGATATATTTGTTGCTTCTATGAAATCATATTACAAGTCTTCTCAAAAAGGCTTTTTTAAAAAAAAATCACCTTCTGAAAAATCTTTCTTAATGCAAATGAGAAAGTAAAATGCACACATGCATATGTATATACATAGAGTCTTTTGCTGAGGTTAGTTATGTAACGAGGGGAAAAGTTGAAGGAAGAAACCAAATTTTCTTCACTCTGCCAGTGTCTTCTCATCTTTAGTAAATGAAGTGAAATGAGAGCCCAGAGCCCTTCTCAACCTGGCTTCAGCTGCCTGGGCCCAACTAGTGGCATCCTCTCCATGTATCCCATCCTGCTGGCATGCAACAGATTTATTATTTTTGCCTTTTTTTCTTTCCCTGTCTGCCAAGAGGCTGATTTCTAAGAATATCATGATACTCTCATTTTTCTAGTAGGATATAGCCAATGAGAGGCAGCAACATAAAATCAATGTAGGAAGTGCAAAAGGTCAGACTCTTTATGCTACGCACTGCCCCCTCGCCCATCTGTGCCCCTCCTGGACCACAGTTTGGATAATGGTGCCTTCCTCTTGCTCTTCTGCTCAAGGCCTCAGGTGCTATGGGGAGTCACTTTCCTGTGTTTTAAGTGTTTGTGAGTTCCAGTGACATTTTCCTCCCTCCTCTTGGGCCCTTTGGCTTCCACTGTTGCTAGTCCCTGGATGCCTCACCATTATATTCTGTTTCTCCAAATCCAGTCCAAGTCTCTGTAAATAGTCACTTCTCTTACATTCTTTTCAGTTAGTTCTTTGAATATGCCCTGTTTCCTGCTAGGAATTCGAATTACACATGGTTATTAGTGGTTTACTGCATCTGTCCTCTGACAACATTTTGTTGGTTCCTTTTATGACACTTTTTAATCATATATTTATTTATACACTTTGTACCACATTAGACCCTGAGTTCCTTGATAGCAAAGATCATGCTTTTATCAATATAACCTTAGGAACTTACACAGTGCCTACAAAATACATGTGTGATAAATGAGTGAATGAATAAATGAATGCACAAATTCGCAACTCCAGTTGTTAAAACAATGCAAAAGCATTCTTTAACTGAGACTATTACTTGTTTTAAAATAACGGGATCATCACCATGAGATTCAAGTGACAATAAGTCCAGAGACAAGCAGCCTGATAACTCCATCTGCTAACATTAAAGCAGAAATCTGTGCCCCAGGTATTCAGTCCAGTACCTAAGAAAGGCTCACCAAAGAACACAATTAATGCCAGTATGTAATAATGCTCCACAGGTTGTGAGTGGGGTTTATCCTGAGCTATGTTCCAGCAAACACCAAAACAATTAGCATGTACCTTCTTTAAAAAAAAAAAAAAAAAAAAAATATATATATATATATATATATATATATATATATATATAAAATTTATTTATTTATGAGAGAGAGAGAGCACATGGGGAGGAGCAGAGGGAGAGGGACAAACAGACACCACCCTGAGCGTGGAGCCCGAGGTGGGGCTTAATTTCAGGACCCTGAGGTCATGACCGGAGCTGAAACCAAGAGTCAGATGCTTAACTGACTGAACCACCCAGGAGCCCCTAGCATGGATTGTCTACTTATCATCTTTATGGTAAATTAAATTAGAGGACATCTTATGTATTGTTCATGGGTTCCTGAGGAGAGGGGTACACCCTCACACCTAAATGAGGGGCACAGCAAAAGATTCACAGTGACGTCAAGACAGATCCTGCTAGTGGATATTTGGTCAGATAAAAACACAAAAGGACAGGTTAGTTCAAGTGCCAAGTAATCCGGTTTGTTCAAAGGATGCAGTGTTTATCATTATTCCAAACTCACCCCAGTGTTCTGAAAATCCTGAAGCTGTTGACAGATCTCAGATGCTAACAGTCATGTGTTAATGTAGGTAACTGACAACTGCTTACTTTGTTTAGGCAGGAGGGAGCTGCAGGCTGTAGTCCCACTGAGCAGATATGGACAGTGGCAGAAATGAGATCTTTCATAAAAAGCAAGGCTTCCTTCTATATAAAGGCTTCCTTCTTTCCATATAGTTCTTGTTCATTATGGGCCTTTCTCTTTGATAGCCAGTAAGACCATGGATAGCAGCCTGACTGGGCAGTATCAAGATGAACCTAGGTCGATCGTCAGTGTTATTAAAGCAAGACTTAATTTAAACATGTAGCTTACATTGTGATTATCCACATGTCAGCATTCTCTTCTCTTTTATTCTAAAAGAATCTTGCTTTGGGTAGAGTAGTCATCTCCCTCTCACAGAGCTGGGTGCTACAATGGAAATTTAGTTCATCTTTAATTCTTGGAATGAGTTTTATTAGTCAAAAGCTGCACTTCCCAACCAGGGACAGTTTTTTGTTTTGTTTTGTTTTGTTTTCCTTATGGGATATTTGGCAAGTCTAGAGATATTTTGTGTTTCACACTGGGGACATAGGTATGGCATTTAGTGGGTAGCATTCAGGGATGCTATTAATCCTTATGCCACATGTAGGGTGGTTCCCCATAAAAAGAAAGTATTTGGGCTCAAATGTTAATAGTGTCATGGTTGAGAAATCTGTCTATAGTAGAGATTCCCAATCTTTCTTACCAGGTGCTGGTTTAGGAATGAGCATATGACTAAATTCTGGCCACTGACTTAAAAGGAGAAGTTGAGTGTATTCTTCAGGAACAGTTCTTTCTTACTCATTAGCAAGAACCACAAGAAGCAGAATAGCAGAGTGGCAAGTGACACCAGAGACCTGAGACCTTAAGGATGTGCTTTAGTCCATCAATCACCTAGTTCTAAAATCTGCCTCATCTCTCCACATGTGTTTATGTGAGCTAAGAACACTCTGTTTTATGTTTACGTTTCTGTTACTCACATTCACAAACATGCTAAATGGAACATATATCTTCTGGGTGAAGGTTTGGTAAAATTTGTATTAGCTCTAAGGATCTGAGTATTAATACTAAAAAGGCAAGAGATAGGCATTCAGTCCAGAATCTTGGTGAAGATCAAATGCTCCTTGGAATAAGGCAATATGGTAAGGGAAGGGAGAAGATGGATAGGAGTGGAGAAGAATAGGCACCAGTTAGTCATTCTGTCAGTAAGCCTTTTTTAGATAAACCCTATTTTATTGGAGGTGCAGTAGACAGAGGGGCAAGAAGCAGCATCAGTGTAAGCTTAGGATGGAATAGACTTTGTGATTCCTTTGAGAGAGACTTCCTGCTTCTAGGCTCTCACTTCACTTATGTTTTTATTATAAATTCCTAAAGAATCCTTGGAATTAGTAGCATGAAGACCACAGCAGCCCTAAACTTTGACTAGCCTACCTCCTCTTGCCATAAATTCCTCTCTTGTTCATGTTTTCAGAAGCTGGGGCCTGCTTACCACTGGCCTGTTCTGTCCCAGCTTGTTTACAAAACAAGGAATTGTTTCCTGTTGTCTCGGTGATTTCTAAGATTGCTATATTAGAATTGTGGACTTATATATCATTGCCCCAAATGCTTTAATCAATCTTAGTTCAGCGAATTATAGCAGTATTAGATATACCACTGTTTCAGTGCCAGATATTTTTAAAAGATTTTATTTATTTATTTGACAGAAAGAAAGATAGCAAAAGAGGGAGCAGAAGCATGGGGAGTGGAAGAGGGAGAAGCAGGCTTTCCGCTAAGCAGGGAGCCCAACTCGGTGCTCAATCCTAGGACCCTGGGATCGTGACCCCAGTGGAAGGCAGACGCTTAACGACTGAGCCACCCAGGTGCTCCTTCGGTACCAGATGTTTCTTAAAAGTGTGAGGTTACTTTAGTCAAAACTGCTTTTGTAGTAAAAAGGGTCATCCGATAGTTTATTTTCTTATTTCCTAGGGTTAGACAATATTAAGCAGAACTGTGATTAAAAAAAAGACTTCTGCACATAAGTTTCACAGTCCTGGAGAACAGTACTGGCCATCTTATACATACCAGGTCTTTCTTATAGAGACAATACAAGGCAAAGTATAAATAAATATATGACCATATTCAAGAAACTAACAAAAAAAGAATAAAACCTGAAAATAGTAGCACTAATTTAAAACAATAATTCACATTTTTGTTTTAAAGACAATTAGTTGTTAATAGTTATAAGGGATACCTATATGGCTTAGTCAGTTAAGCATCTGACTCTTGATTTCAGCTCAGCTCATGATCTCAGGGTTACGAGATCAAGCCCCACATCAGGCTCTGTGCTGGGCTTGGAACCTGCCTAAGATTCTCTCTCTCCCTTTGTCCCTCCTGTCTCTCCGCACCACCTGCCTCCTAAACAAAACAAAACAAAACAAAACAAAACAAAACAAAACAAAACAGTTTCTGTATTCTGTAGTGAAGACAGCACTTCCCTGGGAATGATCATAGGTCCTGGTCTAGGTTTTGCACTAATTGGCAAGTTAGTTTGAGGGACAGGGATACAGATGGTCAGGTAAGCTTATGGACCTTAAGTTACGTAAACTTCAGAGTTTGGAGTAGATAATATCAAAAGCCATCTTAGTGATACTGTGATGCCT
Source organism: Enhydra lutris kenyoni (assembly GCF_002288905.1). Lineage (NCBI taxonomy): Eukaryota > Metazoa > Chordata > Mammalia > Carnivora > Mustelidae > Enhydra > Enhydra lutris. The sequence continues at coordinate 28,062,352 of NW_019154102.1, forward strand.
TCATTCAATTAACGGCCAGACCAATTGTGTATGTATGCCTGATATGTATATGATATTCCTTACTTTTGAAATAGCAACTTTATGGAAATGTACCATTAAGAGGGAGGAGTCTGGCCTCTGAAATTATAAAATTTTGGAGGGGAAGTCCTTTCCTGTACTCTAATACTCTCCCCCCTTTGAGTAGCCAGATTCAATTTGTGTATTTCCTGCCCTTACCATGCCCTTACTCTTTCTGCTCCAGGGAAATGAGGTGCTTTCTTTGGCATTGGTAATAGTAATAAATGGAGATAATTGGGTCAGCTTTTGCCTCCTTTCTCTTAGGATAAAGGTGCATCCTGAGGAACATTTTCTAATTTACTTTTCCATTAGTAGGCTCTACCGCCCATGTGAAGCATCCTGCTCTGGCCAAACATTGCCTGTGATTGGATCAGTAATTCTACTTAAACTGGGAAATTTGTTTAGAAGATGTGCAGTTGAATCTCACATGAAGCCATTTCCTCAAAATTAGTCTTGATCGGTAATAAATGAGTAACTTCTCAGACAGAAGAGACATAAGGAAGTGAGCTGTGCTCCCATGCTCTCTTCTCTGCTTCTCCTAATGGGATTGGAGGCACCTTCCAAATGCAAAGGGATTTAGTCTAAGTATACATTCCTAATATCAATAAAAAACACTTAGAATGTAAACTCATAGTTGATTCTACAGGTTTCATTACTCTAAAAGTTATGCCTATAGCACTGGTATTGTAAAAAAATCTTATCCTTTTAATCCTCTATAGCAGTAGAAAAGTGAACCCATAAAAATTATAGTTAATCACAATTTGGATGTCCCAAAGAACTTGTTAGTATCAAAAGAAGATACTTCAGGCTGAAGCTGAAAAAATTATACCTAGATTAAAATAGAATCCCTAAGTGAAAGGTCATGAGAATAAACTAGGAGCAAAAAGGAGAAATGGAATAGAAACTCTATATTGTAAGACAGTTTTTCATTCTGTTGTATAGAATGGTCATTATATATATATATATATATATATATATATATATATATATATATACACTTATATACCACACTTGATAATAATAACCACACTTGAGTGGTTCAGTTGATTCAGTTGGTTTTGGCTTAGTTCATGATCTCAGGGTTGTGAGATAGAGCCCTCTGTCAGGCTCTGCAGTCAGTACAGAGTCTGCTCGAGATTTTCTCCCTCTCCCTTTTCCTCTGTCCCTCCCCTGCTCACATCTCTCTCTTTCTCTCTATCTCTAAAATAAATAAGTAAATAAAATATTTTAAAAATGTGTGTGTGTGTGTGTGTGTGTGTGTGTATTCAGAGACACTAATAGCATCAGCGATTATTTATCCAACATCTCTTGCTTCCTGTTGTTACTTGTTAACAGAATTCTTTTTGTTCCCAGACCCCCAGTTTATCTAAGCTAATCATGGTAGATACTGTCCCTGTTCCAGGAGTGTTTTTCCCAGTCTTTTCCAGTTAGTTAGGAATGATTGTATGACCAAGTTCTGACCAATGAGAAAAAAATGATTCTCCCTTTCTTCCTGCTTGGGATATTGGTGTGAACATACTGGAACTGCAGCATCCGTCTTGGACCATGAAGGGGTATGCATATGTACAAAGACCCTGAAGACAGTAGTACTGAAAGGGGTAAATTAGGAGTTTGGGTGTTTGTTGATATTGTGGAACCACCTGTTTTGAGATTTCATATAAAGTAAACAAGAGAGGCTGTTTTCCATAGTTCTGTCTCTTGGACCTGATTATATTCTGCTTAATATAGAAAGGTCCAGAGGTGACATCAAAGACACTCACTGAAAACCATCACATTAGGATAAGATGAATGTGTGGGAGAAGCGGCAGGGATTTAAGAAACCCCTTGGTGGATATAGAGCTGAGTCAGCTCCTAGGCTACAGGGAGAGGGACCAGGGGCATTTCCTCCATAAAATAGTAAAACAAGAAGGACAGGACTCCAGAAAACAAAGAAAAGAGACTCTTTCACACCTAAGCAGGGGTTTGCTATACCAAGAGGCTCAAAGTATGTACGTTAAGAAAACATTTAAAGATATTAATCCTCCCAAAATTAATCTTTAGGGAAAAAGTTGAAGTTCAGTATTACATTTTCTTAAATCTTGCTCTGTATTTTTAAAGTCCACTTGGAAGAATAAACCCATTATTCAGAATAAGTAAGCAAAAATTGTCAAGAAGAATAATTTGGCTTTTCTCCATAAGACAATAAAATGATTTATAAATTACCAATAATGAAAACATTAGTGTTGACACAGAAGTAGACAGACACATACAAGAGAGTAAAAAATATAAAGATGGAGCTGAAGAAGTCTCAACAGTCTATAATTTAGTTAAAAATATTGTGCCAATGTTAATTTCTTAATTTTGTCAAGTATACTAATGGTTATATAGGATGTCAACACTAAGGAAAACTGAACAAAGTATATCATGAGAACTCTCTGCACCACCTTTGGATTTTTTTTTGTAAATCTAAAATTATTCCAGATATTTCTTTTAAGACCTTGTATGATAAAATTGTATTTCAAGCCCATTAAATCCATAACTAATAACTTACTATAAACAAGTGAGATATTTATTGATAAAAATGAAACCACAGAAGTTCCAGGAGTAAGCATGGACTAATAAAATGAAGAGAACCATAAATATTTTTATGTAACACTTCAAATACATCCAGTCTTTCTAGAAATATGGTAAAGAAAAAGGTAAAATATAAACTGAGAAACATGTTTTCAATAAATATGGGAATAATTAATGATAATATTACATGCAAATAATTCTCCTAAATTAAAAAGAAAAAGATGAACTCCAGGTGGAAAAAGAAGACCAAATATAAACAGTAAATGCTCTAGGGGAAATATGTAGCCAGCTACATTTGTACCCAAGAGTATAACAATTCCTAATATATTAGGGGAGTGCAAATATAGTAGTTAAGAATAACTTTTAACTATAGTATTAGTGGTATTAAAAAGTATCATATCCTTAGCTGATCATGAATGGGCTGGCAGCTGATACTTTTGCCTCTGGCTCCTCTCCCTTTCTTTGACCGTATGGTTGCCATCTGCAATGTCCACCTTCACAGAGCCCCAGACTCTACTCTCTGGCTCTCCAAAACCACATCAAAACAAATTCTCTGAAGCCAAAGCAATGTTTAACTGTTGCCACACAAAATATAAGAGGGCAGTGAAAGAAAAATCTCTTCATCCCTTAAATCAGAGAAAACACTTAGTTGTAGCTCTGCTCCCATTTATCAGCTGTCAAGAATTTCTATTCAGATATTTTTGTTTCATACTGAAAAGCTTTCAAGTTTTCAGAGAGCTTGAAATTTAAAAAATCTCATGTTAACATAGAAATTCCATTCTTTTATAACCTATCTTATGATCTAATGCCTCTTTTTGGGTTTCACATACAGTAAGAGGGAACTAACTTGGATGTTCACAAAGGTGTCTGGTAAAATGAAATAAATATGGCAAACATGACCCGGTACAAGTAATTGATTCAATGTTCTCATTTTTAGAAAAGCAGAGCTAAAATCACACTCCCTCATTTAGCTGGCATTCAACTTAAAATGAACCAAAAAATAAGCCATGTTCCTTTCCATGAGAGCCTATTGATCAGGGGAGAAATTTAATATGTAAGGAGATGTGGGGGATGAGCTGGGAAGAGAGGGAGATGTCATTGCAACAATTATGCAAATGTATTTCTGTAAAATAATACTGTTAAGGTCATTTTGTTGAGACCCTGAATATTGTTAATTCTAAATACATATTACATTTTAATCAAACTACCTACTTCCCACTCTTTCCTGAGAAATTTACATTCTGACTACATTTTGAGGGCAGTTAGGATCCAGCTAAGCTCTCAAATATAATAAGTATCAGGAAATTGTCCTGAATTATTCATGTTAATTATGCTGAACTAAACATTGTGGATAGGAAAATGTATTTCCCACTGAAATATGTTTGCCTTAGAGAGATTTCTAAATTGATCATCGTCTCCTTTTCTTATGATTAGACCTAAGGGCCCCTAGGATGGTCAGAAACTCATGAATTTAATTCCAACCAGCATCATGCTTTTTCAGCACAATCGGCATCATCTGAATCAATTCTGCATGTTTCTTTCAGTTTCATAAATAATCATAACTAAGCCCTAATCCAAACCAATGATCAATCATTGTAGCACACATCTGCTTGGATTGTGTAGGGCGGGGGTGGGGGGAGGAGTGTTCTTTGGTTGCATTCTATTTTTATACCTACTTCCTATCTAATATAGTAAGCTGCATAACATATAAACTGCATATTATTCATTTTTATTTGTCCATTCACAAATTCATTTATTCATTCAATTGAAGAAGCAATTATTGAGCAACAACTATGTGTCAACTACTGTGTTGGGCATTTTCCCCTTGCTTCTGGTGAGATTTAGTGGTTTGCTTTTTACTGTTGCTAAAGAATTCCAGGAACTGAGAATTGCTCTAGTCATCATCCTTTTTGAATGACACAATATCATCATATATTAGTTTCTCTCATTCATCCTGAACCTGCAGTCCTATTTCTAACCTCACCATTTCTTCTTGTACAGGCACATTCTCTCTGTTTATACATGTGTATTTTTAATCCATGGAAATGCTGTATTTAGTATTATTTTAGGTTTACATATGTTTTAGTGTAGTAATTGGTATTGTGCTATATGTCTCATTCTGTCTCCTATTTTTCACTCTCCATAATGTTTAATGTGGATTTACTTAGTTCCTTCTGACAGCTCTGTGATATTCAAGGACCGGCATATTCCACTTTTATTTTTATTAAGGTATGATTAATTAGAAAGAGCTGCACATAATTAATGCTCCCATATTCATTGCAGCATAATTTGTAATAACAAAGACATGGAAACAACCGAGGTGATCATGAACAGATGAATGAATAAAGAAGATGTGAGATACACACACACGCATGTGTGTTCACACATATACACAATGGGATATTATTCAACCTTAAAAAAGAATCCTGTTCTTTGCTACAGCACGGATGAACTTGGAGGATGTTATGCTAAGTGAAAAAAGCCACACATGGAAGAACAAATACTATATGATCCCACTTATATCATGAATATAAACTAGTCAAAACATACATTCCATTTTTCATGTGATAGACACCAAGGTTGACTTCAGAACTACTTAGAACAAGTCCAAAACAGATACCTAGTGAATGCCTCTGTGTGTCAATGTTGTAGTCTCTTTGGGCTACAGAGATAAGGCAGAATTGAAAATACTGTATTCTGTAGTCTAGGAAGGAAGTCTCTTTTACAAATTGACCACACTCATTAACAATCCCACCAGCATTTTAAGAGTACTTTCTCTACTACTGCTCCAGAAGTTAACCATCATATTTCCCCCCAAATAAAATTGAAGTGGTATCTCAGTGTTAGTTTAATTTGTATTTTTCCAATAACCAATAAAGTAGTACATCTACTTGTTTTTGGACTTTCTGGTATTTCCTTTATGACAAATTATTTAGTCTGTATTTTCACTTTTAATTTAGATCTTTTGGATTTTTATTGTTTCCCCAAGATTGTTTGTAGACAATACAAATACTTATTCCAATCTGTCATGTAGGTTGTTTTATTCTTTTCAGAAAATTAGAGATTTAGGAGGGAATGTCTGGGCAGTGTGGAATTTGAGAGGGAAAATGGATCTGTTTCTTTTTTTTTTAATTTTTAAATTTTTTTATTAACATATAATGTATTATTAGCTCCAGGGGGGGATCTGTTTCTTAAAACAGAGATTGAACCAGCCCTCCTGTTTTTCACCCCATTTTTTTTCTTTTTTTTCATCCCATTTTTATCACCATTTCCAAAGGTAACTGGTCCTTCCAGTTTATCACACTTTGGGGGGGGGGGTTAATCCCATTGTAGATATATATTGCTTAATAGATTTCAAGCAATTCAAAATTCAAAATTCAATTTCAAAATTCAGTTTTCTCAGTTCTACTAAGTCATTGCCACCATGCATGTGTTTTCTAGCTTATGACATTTTGTTGTTGGATTGTCTTTAGTCGCCTTTTTTAGTCCTTTGAGAATATGTAACTTAAAAAATTCCTTGTCATTTAGCAGGTGTCAGAAAGGAGAAGCTCTAAACACTCTTGTGCAGTCTTCCCCATCTTTAACTAGAATTTCAGTTCACTTTCAACCATTTTTAAAAATTTGTGTCTCCTAAACTTTCTTTCTAGATTTTTTTCTGTCAACAGGTTTACTTTCATCTTTATATTCTGCAGAAACAAGTGCTGTAGCAAAATCTCTCCTTTAAAAATACACATAATCACATATTAATCTTTGCCCCACCAAATGCTGACTTTTCACTATGTAGTTGAGACTTTTCTAAGAATGATGATGGATGAAAATCGTATAATTAAGAAAATTCCCTTCGATAACTCTATCATAATAAATAAAATATACATTAACAACTAACTTAAAGTAGAATACTGAACAGACCTTGAGAGATTTATAAGTTACTCATTTTCCTCTTTACCCTTGGCCTCAAGTTACTGGTGGGAATACATGCAAAGAAAATAGATTATTTTCAAAATCTCAAGACCCTTTATCTTATCAGGTTTGTAGTAGACTTAAGAAATAATATTTTAGGGACGCCTGGGTGGCTCAGTTGGTTAAGCAGCTGCCTTCGGCTCAGGTCATGATCCCAGCGTCCTGGGATCGAGTCCCACATCGGGCTCCTTGCTCATCAGGGAGCCTGCTTCTCCCTCTGCCTCTGCCTGCCATTCTGTCTGCCTGTGCTTGCTCTCTCTCCCTCTCTCTCTCTGACAAATAAATAAATAAAATCTTAAAAAAAAAAAAGAAATAATATTTTATTAAATATATTGGTATAAAATATAGACAGAAATAAAAACATCTAAAATTATATCCAATTCTTTAAAGAACATCCCACTCATTCCACTTTTTCTGATTGAGGCTGAATTTTGACAATACGAATGTATCTAATAAAACTTCTGATTTTTGTTTTTTTACTGGAAGTTCTAAAGCTCAACGAAAATAATGTCTCCCAAATGCCATTTCAGCATTCAGAAAATAGAAGAAATACGCCCTGCAGCTCAAGGTTCACTGATACACCCTCTGTAAATTCACTAATCCCTAGGACTTCAATCCAATCAAGCATTGTCCTAAATAATTTAATTGTTAGAAGCCAGTGCTCCTTCAAGATATTGCCAAAGAGATAGTAAAGGAATAAGCCTGGCGGAATACCACATATACAGTTCCAAAAGCCCAGCTTTGCCTTCCTTGCCAATCCATCAACATTCGATCAAATAAGAATGATATTTCAGCATAGAAAATATCAGCTAATTCATGTTCCATTTTGCCGTACAGAATCCCAACAACTCACTAGAACCCCATTATGACCATATCCTTGTGATTGTCTGACATAAAAGCAAATTACTACCACTGTAGGAAAGAACCCGAACATAACTACTGCCAGATTTATAGTTCTGCTGCAAACCCTGTCATTTTGATCTAGTTGAATTTTCTGTCACTAAAACAGATTGATATCTTGAGAAATGTTAACCCAGTGAACACAAGGAATACCAATTAAAATGTCAAATCCTTATTTCTCATCTCAAAAGGTATCGTTTCAGTGTGTGTTCTGATAAATTTTTTTAGATAAATCAACTCCTCTGTAGTTCCATCTCCCCAAATAAAATCATTTTTTTTGATATTACAGGAATCCAGGCTTCTAAAAGAGACCTAAATTCTCTGCAGCATTATTTATAGATAAGTCTTTAATGATGTCTCTGAACAACTGATCTGTCAGTGAAAGAGAAGTAAGAAACAACTTCAGTATAAAAAATAAAACCCTAATATTTGAGTTCCGAATAAGGCCAGAAGGGCAGGAGGAATATTTCTGAGATACTTAGATATGGAGGATGTGGTGTCCTTTCTTGTGAATACAAGCACGAGTTTCTCTCCAGTGACTCTCACCTAGCCAGCCTCTCATCTTTGTTTCCAAAATGAAAAATGGTTAATTTGATGAAGTCTTTAAGCAGGTAAACCAGACAGTGAAGTTTAGATCCTTCTCAAATGGTAGATGCATTCATTATAAAAGTGACATTTTAGAGAAATTTCCTGAATTTAATACTTAAATATGGGAAGTCACTGTGATGATAAGATTTCAGGTAGGATTATTGGGCTGGTGTAGCTGAGAAACTGCCATGGAATAGCAGGCCTCATAGTTCAGTCCGGGTGGAGAGAATTCCTTGGGAGCCTGCAGATCACACTGTGACTGGTACTGCATACTTCTCTTAGCCAGTCTGATTTCCAAAAACCACTGGCCACAGCAACTCAGTGTAGTGTCTACCTGGGGATTCATTATTGCTGCCCCATTCCTAAAGAGCAGTGGAGGTGAACAAAGCTTGACTCACTAGGTAGAAGTATGGGTTTCTGAACACAGCTTGATTGCTCTACAGAGTTTCAGACCAGATACCAACAAGTGCATTGGTTAATATGTATCATTAGCCACTTGGAAAATAGTGACACCATTCTAAATTGGTGAGCCAGAGGACTGGAATAATATTCTCAAAGGGACAGTCTGAATCCTGGGGCAGGTGATTTGAAGTAGGAGAATAATGTGTTGCCATACAGCTAGACTTAACCTATTTGTCATCACAGAGGGGAAGAGCTTCTACAAGAGCATGCCAGGCCCCTTAAGCACCAGCTTCTTTCTGTTATGTTGAAGCTGAAAGATTATACAAAATGATAGTTGTCCTCGTATGTTATTGATGAATCAATCCACTTATTCAATGGCCTTAACAAACATGCTTTAAACTACCACAATTCATCATGCCCTCAGCTGGGTATTAGGTATACAAATAAGACTAAATAAATTCCCCACCCTGAAATAACACCATTTTTCTGAGGATATTGATATGTTCTACAAAAATACTTTCCATTATAGTGTATGAAAAAATTAAAACATATCAACATTAATAGAAAATTAGTTTATTAGTATTAAATACAAAGTTTAGAGAGAAGTTCCCATATGAATCATATGAAATATTAGGAAAGATTTTTAATGCATCTGGTGGGACTAACTGAATTATAAATTAATCAAGCCTGAAACACATGAGGTCAATGCTTCATGGAAATCTGGTGAAATGTTGAGCTTGTTTCTTTGTTTTTAACGGAGTCAAGGTTTAGATATCAACTTCAGCTTTTGAAAACATTTTGTGTGAATAGTAGAAATAGCAACACATTTTAATACATTCTATTATTTTGCACCCATTTTTGTTATTATTTCTTATTCTCTCATATTCTACTTCATTTTGTTAAGTATTGGCCATGGCTCACTAATTTGACTTAATGACCCAATAACGTGACACAACATGCACTGCTCTAGACCTTATTATCTGCATCTTCCACTTAGTAAAAGCATTTAATACAACACTCTTCTGTCGCAAGGTCATTCATAAAATTTCAGAAATCTCTAGAAAGTGTGATTGATTTTACGGGAAAGGTCAAGATTGGAAGTACACTGAATCCCCATTGTAGAGCTTCTCTTATAATGCCAGCCATAAACTAAAGTGACCTAAGGATCATAAGGAGAGGTTATACTGGAGAGAATTGTGATAATCTAGAAGCAGCACTTGGTTTTATTAACAGTAAACAGAAGCACACTATTTATAATAATGTCATGTTATTATGAAGATATATGTAATAACAATTTACTTGGAAGATTTTCTACATTTTTATTACATAATATGTTTATCACTGAACATCTGTGCACCTAACCTGTCCCATAGTTATGACCAGTTGGAACTGGACTTATCTACTCCTGGTAGCCTATTGTAGACCTTCCTACCACTCCAATCTATTACACAAACATTACATTACAATATTCACTGGATTATTTTGACTTAGTGTTTCTGAACATTTCATGTCCACATCTTAACTACATGTTAATTTTTTAATAAGAAGTTTATCTATAATTCCTGTCTTACTACACTGGTGTTCACATAGTAGATTCTCAAAAAATATTCAGTGTGTCATTGAACAACATCTGAATCATGTGCTTTCACCAAAATGATAACCAATCCAAGTAATATTATGCAATTGCTAAGCTTATTCTTATTTTCCAGAACTATAGAATCAATCCCTTGACATCTTTTTCTGGATATCTCAAAGTTATCCCAAATTCATTATTTATAGAATAAAATTTACTGTCTTCCTCTCTGGCTCTAGTCTTGTTTCTAATCTCAGGAAGGGGACCTATCGTTTATCTAGTTTGGTACATCTCAAAAAGCCTAGGAGTTTTCCTTGTCACTTCCCATCTTCTCACCTTTCTTACCTAATTCACCATCAAGTTCCCTGATTTAACCTCTGAAATATCTCTGAGTCCTGTTCTCTCTATCTTCACCAATACCACTATAGTGGTTTAGGCTAGTACTATTTCTTGCCTGTACTGCTTCCTTGAACATCCATCTTGTCCAGTTACCTCTTCACTCCAGCTCTCCTCTTATCTGTCTCTTGCTTTGTAGCCAGTGTTATAAAAACACCCACCTGACCATGATTATCCCATCCTTCAAACTCTTTCCATTGTCTGTGGGATAAAAACAAGTTCTTAACATGCCCTGTGTGGTGATTTTTAAAATGGCCACAAATACTTTGATTTCCTCCCATCAAGAACTAGAGTATATATTCTCTGCCCTTGATAAGATTGTGATTTTTCACCTAATAGAATACATTACAATTGATACTATGTGACTATCAGGACTAGGCTATATAACCTTATGCAGCTTTCTTGTTGGTAGAACAATTGCTTCTAGAGTACGAGGGTGACAAGTTAGAATTGGACAATTCTATGACTGCTAATACTAGGGAGCCCACATTTAGACACTGTTTGACAGCTCCAGCTCAGCCATTCTTCAGTTGTACAAGCTCAGGATGTTAGATATGGGAACAAAGGAACTGTCTTCAAAGTGGATCCTCCAGGCCTAGCCATTTCAGCCCTCAGTCAGGTCATCCCAGGTATAACATAGCAGAGGAGGACCATTCTCATTGTGCCCTTTCTGAATCACTGATACAGAATATCTTAAAACATAATAAAATTGTTATTGATTTACACCACTAAGTTATGGGGTGGTTACACTGTGATAGGTAACTGTGACATTCTGAAATTCCCTGTAAGACATGCTCTTAAAAAGCTATCCTGCCTCATCCAATATCATGTTCCTCTTCTTTCTCTCCTCTCTAGACGTAAAGTCAATCCTTCTGGCTCTTTAATTTGGAATACTACTTTGCACCATGGAGCCACTGAACATGTTGCTGCCTCTTTATCCTCTTTGAATTTTGGTCTCTAAATCTTCAGAACAGTCAAATCTCAAGGCAAAAAACACTTCCTTAAAGAAACTTTTCCCATACCTCTCTCACTAGGTCATATCCCCAAATTGTAGTTTTTAAAAGGTCACGAACCTCTCCTCAGCTCTTGTCAAAATTATAATTTTATATTTGTGTGTGTAATTTCTGGGTTAACGTATATTTCCCCATTCAATATTTGTCTTCAATAAGGAAGAGATTATGACTACTTATGCTGAACATTGCGTACTTGTTCAAAATCCCCTAAAACTACTATAGAGCCATACACATTAAGTACTCAGTAAAGATTTCATTGCTGGCATATGAAGCGTTAAGCAGTTTTCCGAGGCAAATACATGTTTGCCAGTTCAAGGAGGGGAACTGGGAAAGGAAAAGGGAATAGTACACGTGTGAATTCTTGCTCCTGTTTATCACATTTACTCTGCCCATCTCTTTGGAAAGCAAACATACTAAGGTTGAAGAATAAAGGATCACTAATGCTTATCCTTTTCCAATTCTAATCACTTTCACATTTTAAGACAATGAGCTGTTTTGGATGTTTAGGGAATCAAAAAAAAAATGAAAATTATATTCATTGGATCCTTGCTGCCATCTCAAGTAATCCTTTCATCAGTCCCCAAAGGGATTATCTCTCTCTTACAGATGAGTAAACAGACTCTGAAAAGTAGATAGCCTGCTCGTTGAAGGCTGACCAAGTGGCACAGCTACAATTTTTTCAACAGTCATTTTCTTTTTGCTGTACTATAATGGCTCCAAATCAAGAGGCTAGCAAAGAGAGGAAGAGTGTTTCCAGGCAGTGGAGAGAAACAAGTACAGGACTTTTGCCCCAGAACTACTGTGCCATTCTCATCTCCCATAGCTCTGTAACAAAGTCAGAAAAGAATTGGGGGGAAATGAAGTGAATAATCCTATTCACTGATTATGAAATGAACTAAATCTGATATTTCTACAGAAACACTTCCATAAGTAAATCTAACGACATCACCATTCTGTGAACACAAATGTAGTGGAGAAAAAATGCCCTTAAATTTGGGTGTTGTGTAATGAAAAAATGTTTCCACTAATACCTGTACATCAGATAAGAAGTTATTTACAAGTGTATTACAGCTGAAATATACTGAAAATAATCAAAAGAAAAATCTGATAAATAAAATCTAACAGTAATAGAGAACAAAAAATGAGTCACGTCAGTACTGCATAAGTGAAGCTAAATTTGGGGGGATTATTTGCTTTTATTAATGTATTTTAACTGCTAAGAATGCCCTACAACTAGAGAGTGAGGAAGAGAAGATCTGTCTTGGGTCACTAAGACTATGCTAGTTGAAAGTCTGGCAGATTCTCTGCTTTTGCCTTGAAACTGGAAACTGGCTAAGGGATGTGCCTATATCTAGCTGTTTCCTGGCTGTAATTCTGAGAAGAGGATTAGAATAATGCCAAATGCACAGAGAGAGAAGCCAAGGGCAAGCCACACAATTTCTTTTGGCCCCTATAGGGTCTGGGTAGATTTCTCGCTCATTTTCTCTCTCTCTCTCTCTCTCTCTCTTTCTCTCTGCTGGAAGGTGAATAAACAGGAAAAGTCAGCATGCAGAAACTACATTATAAGGAAAAGGAGAATAATTTTGAAGATTAAGAGAAGGAGTACCTGTAAATATGATTACAGAGTATTTTAGAGAACAATTTATTATTGTCAACAGAATGCAAGAACAAATGGCCTCAGTGATACAGGAACAAAAAGTAAATTAAAAAAAATTAGGATTAAAACAAAAGCAGGAAAAAAGGAAAACTGGGTATTTTTCATGTGTTTATTAACCATTTGTATTCCTCTTAGGTTGGAACTATCAAACCAAAATACCTTTCCATTTCCTTTTATAGAAGTATTTTTTTGTCATTGTTATGAATGATATTCATTTTTTGGTTAAATAACTATTTTTATATTACAATAATTATAAAAATGAAAAATGATTATCTTAAACCTATGAGTAAAGAAAACCACTGTTAATATTGGGGGGTGTATTTTTCAGGGCCAGAAAACTGAAATTATCTAAAAATGAGTGTAGAAAAAATGTCTAAAGTCTGAATTACAGGGTGCTTCAATATTCACAGATAAGGAAGATGAGAAAGTAAAGAAGGCAGAAAGCAAGAAGCTGTTGAGGGAAAAAGAGAATAAAAGAGCTATATACTCAACACAAATGCCTTCACTTTTGGTCTAGTTGTGTACAAATCTTAAACTGTCTGAATTGTAGTAGCTTTGTAGTAAGTTTTGGTAACAGGTAGAGTAAGCTCTCTTACCATATTTGTATCGTTAAGACTGCTTTAGCTATTCTTGACCTTTGCATTTCTCTATGCAAGAAATTCCTTCAGAGTTTGATATTTAGCTGAACCTATATTTTATTTTATTTTATTAACATATAATATATTATTTGCTCCAGGGGTACAGGTCTGTGAATCATCAGGCTTACACATTTCACAACACTCACCATAGCCCATACTCTCCCCAGTATCCATCACTCATCCACCCTATGCCTCCCCGCAACCCCCAGCAACCCTCAGTTTGTTTCCTGAGATTAAGAGTCTCTTCTGGTTTGTCTCCCTCCCAAACTCATTTTGTTTCATTTTTTCCCTCCCTACCTGCCACGACCCCCCACCCTGCCTCTCAAATTCCTAATATCAGAAAGATCAGATGATAATTTGAACCTATATTTTAAATGGTAGGAGTAAGCACATTCTTTCTATCAAACCACAAATGTCACTACATCCTTAGCCATCCAGTCATATTTATAGTCCCCCTAAACAAGATAATTTGTTTCTATAGCATTGCATTGCCCTTTTGTAAGGGTACTGGTTTCCTCTTCCTTTGCATACTGGTCTGAATGTCAGCTGGCACAATTATTCCTTTAGAGAATCAAAGATACCAATTATCAGATCAACTAAAGATGTCATATTTCTTCATAACTACTTTAATAACCTTATTTCTGCTAAATAAAAAGGAAGGTCAGCCAAAACATTTAAATATAACTCTGTTGCCCATAATAAAGAACTGGAACTGAACAGAGATTATTAATAATAAGTCTCTAAAGGCATAATTAATTGCTTAATTTAACAGCCCCCATTAATTATCAGACCATAAGCATAGCTGAAATTACAGTCTAAGTTTGAATCTCCATAGACAATTTTGCCTTCATCTTATTTCAAGACTCCTAAATTACTGGCTTGAGAAATTCTTGATTGGAGTATGGGTAAAATAAAAAATTAGATTAAAATATTTCTAAGGTGTAGCATGGTAACAGTTTCAAGGCAATATGTAAAACAATATTTTTTTGAGATAATTGTTTATTCACATGCAGTTGTAGGAAATACTACAGATAAAAATAATACAAGAGAGATTCTGTGTACTTGTTACTCAATTTCTCCCAGTGGTAACATATTGCAGAACTCTAGTACAAAGTCACAACTAAGATATTGATATTAATACAGTCAGGGTTCTGTGACCATTAGGATCTCTGGCATTGCCTTTTTGTAGTGACAATTCTCTACTTCCATACCCACTCTACCCACTTACCTGGTCTGAATCTGTAGCAGTCATTAATATATTTTCTATATTTCTGAATAGTCATTTTTATATTTTTTCTCATTTCAAGAATGTTATATAGGTGAAATTATACAGTACATATTTACATACATATATGTGTATGTAACTTGTATATTTACATATATTTACATAGACCCACATATATAATAAGTACAGTATATAATCTTTAGATTGACTTTTTTTCACATGGCATAATTTCTTATAGATTCACCCAAGCTATTGCATCTTTGCCCATTTTCTAATTGGATTGCTTTTATTTATTTTACTATGGAGTTTTGAGAGTTCTTTACACATTTTAGATGCAAGTTCTTTGTTGAACATGTGGTTTTCCAAATACTGTCATCCAACCTGTAGCTTGTCAATTCATCCTCTTCATAAGATCTTTCACAGAACAAACATTTTTAATTTTGATGAGGTCTGCAAATGTCTTTTTAACTGAGGAATGTGACAAGATTCTGTTTTTTTGGAGATTTCCTGCAGTATTTATGTTTATCAGTTTCCATAAGGTTAAGAGTATTTGCACGATGGTGTCATTTCTAGTAAACCAAATCTCTAAGCTGAAGGGCATGTAGTGGTTCCTGTAGTTTATCCTGGAGAAAGTTGCCTGCACTTGTTAATTATAAACTTGAGCATGATGAATTAACCCTATACATTATTTGGCCATCTCAGGTAAGTTATGAATGGGAGATAAGCTTCCAACATGTATGGCACATCCAGTGATCACTTTTTCCATTTTCCCTTGCATGCTGCCATGATCGAGGTAATACACTTGAGTGTGACAAAACTGGAGTTTGTCCCTAAGATTATGCCAAAAAAGTAAGAGAGCACTTCTTAGACCCTTATGAAAGTACTGTCGATATACAATGGTGGATTCCTACTATGTACATAAATACATATTGTGAGTCTAGGTGCATGGGTATGCTAAAGATTGCTGGCTAGGACTGGCAACTGAATTTGTTGGGCCCAGTGCAAATGAAGATGTGGGGCTCCTTACTCAAAAATTACTAAAAAACTCAAGGTAATGACAGCAACTGGAAACCAAGCTCAGGGCACTTCTCAACACAAGGACTTGTGCCCCTGTGCAGGCTGCATGCTCATGAAGCTGCCCCCTAATGCTAAACATAGATCCTCTACTATAAAATAAGCATTTGCCTCAGGGATTGACAATAGGATGATATTAGGGTTGGCACTCCAGGGAAGTAAAGAAGTACAAACATAGCAATATCTCTTAAGTCTTGTGCAGAGCAATAACCTCACCCATTTGCATATTTGATAGACTGAAGTAACATTTTTAGAGATAACACAGAGGACAGTGAGTCCTTTCTGGAAGTATAAAGAGAGTGAGTATGGAACTAGTTTTCAGAAAAGCACAACCAGTTCATTTGAGACTTTCAAAAGTTTGTGTATACATCCCACATGTGGACCATCTTTGTCTCAGAGACTATGTGGGACAGGCTCAAGGTCTAACATACCAGCTGAGACAGTATCAGAAAGTGGGTAATCAATCTGTGTCATCAAATGGCTGGGGATTGTTCTGGGATTTCCAGAGAGAGACCATATTCTCACATTTATAGCACCTCATATAGATAACAAATCTCCCACCATTCTGACTACTTGAGTGGCTTAAGGAAACAGAAAAGGATGTGATAAAGGTTTTTGAGGAATGATTGAAATTGCTTCTGCTAACACAGTGTAATTACCTCAAGGAAGAGGTGACAGAATGGTGGTAGGATTAGTGATTGAATTATTGCTCATTTGTCCACTAGGAAAGGGATCCTTTGTCCCTTTAATTGTTTGGATATTTTCCCTTTAGAAGATAGTGGTAATTGTAGACACAGAGCATATACTATTTCTTTGGATGACCCTCATTTAGTAAAAAGGCATCATTCTGTTTACTTTATCCATGTGATTGAACAAATGCTGGGCGATTAGTTTTCCAAGAGTACTTTTCCTTATAATATTGTCAAATACCTTTATCCGTTTTCACTTACATATGGGCTAACTTTTATTTTTTTTATTTTTATTTTTTTAAGATTTTATTTTATTTTATTTGACAGATAGAGATCACAAGTAGGCAGAGAGGCAGGCAGAGAGAGAGAGAGGAGGAAGCAAGCTCCCTGCCGAGCAGAGAGCCCGATATGGGGCTCGATCCCAGGACCCTGGGATCATGACCTGGGCCAAAGGCAGAGGCTTTAATCCACCGAGCCACCCAGGTGCCCCAATATGGGCTAACTTTTATTTCATGAGTTATATAATAGTTTAATTTAGAGAACCATTGGTTTTACCTGGAGTTTTCACCTTCTTTGATCAGTTCTATCCTCAAATATTCTGTTAACTCCTGCAACTTACTTAAAGAAGCAGAAGGCCAGGTGATGTCCTGATTTTTAATGATTCCATTTATTGAAAGTGTTTGAATATTTGTACAAAAATTGGAGAGGACAGTGGGATGTCTTTTCCCTCTTCTAGACCTGAGTATCTCTTACAAATTTGGGCTAGACCACAGGGTCCCTAAAATCAGGAACAGATTCAGTTTTTCTTTGTAAGTTTGGGTTTTGGACCAGTTATTACTAGCAGGTAAGACCCTGGGGATCAGAGCAAGGGGATCTTGTCATATATATATATACATACACACACACACACACACATATATATCAAATATAAAACAAACATATATATACATATATACACACATACATATATATCAAATATAAAACATATATGTATGTGTGTGTGTGTGTGTGTGTGTGTGTTTCCAGCTAATACTAGACCAGGTTGGGCTAAATCTTCTTTAGGTATATTTAGTTGGTTTTGTCTTCCAAGTTTTAGCCCCATAGACTGATTTAATTTGCTTCTGCCATATGCCTTTGACATAAGAGTAGTTATAATGGAAATAGCAGAAACAGCCATCTTGGAAACGTACAGCCTCAAGCTTGCAAGTCCTGCTGGGAATCCATGTTTTACTAATATCACTTCCTGGATATATTTTTCAAAATTAAGATAATAATAATAGTCATCATAATTTGTAGAATTAAATAAACATTTCAGAGTCTTTAGGTAAATATAATTCCAAGACTGGCTTGACAAGCATGGGTCTATTAGATAGATAACAGCAATGTGAACAAATATATGAAATCATGATGCCTTTACTTTTTTTCTCTGTATACAGTCATATTTTCTATAACAATTACAGTTTAATTTCATCCTTTCCTTTTTCTCTTTAATCTTTTTTTTTTATTATGTTCAGTTAGCCACTGAATAGTACATCATTAGTTTTGATGTAGTGTTCAGTGATTCGTTAGTTGTGTATAATACCCAGTGCTCATCACAACACATGCCCTCCTTAATACCCATCACCTGGTTATCACTTCTCCCCACCCCCCTACCCCTCTGAAACCCTCAGGTTATTGCCAGAGTCCACAGTTTCTCATGGTTTGTCTCCCTCTCTGATTTCTCCACCTTCAGTTTTCCTTCCTTTCCCCTATGGTCCTCTGTTCTCTTCCTTATGTTCCATGTATGAGTGAAATCATATGATAATTGTCTTTCTATGCTGGACTTATTTCATTTAGCATAAAAATATGGAATGCTTCATGAATTTGTGTGTCTCTTCCTTGTGCAGGGACCATGCTAATCTTCTCTGTATCATTCCAATTTTAGTATATGTGCTACTGAAGCAAATGCTAATTTCATCGTTTCCTATTTTTATATCTCCTTTTATTTTCCTTCTTCTTATGTTACTGCATAATCAAGAAATTTAGAAAATGTTGAAACAGTGATACTGGACATCACTGTCTTATATTTGATTTGAAAACGAATAGCTATAATATTTTACCACTAAGTGTAATATTTGCTATATTCTTTTTTATTTTTAGTTTGTTAAAGTTTTGTTGTATTATGAATGGGTTTCGAATTTTATCAAATGAGTGTCCTGAATCAGTTGAGACCATCACTTGTTTTTTCTACATTCAATTGACATAGGTAAACAGTGAATTCAATAATCAGTTTCTAATATGAAACCAACCTAGAATTCCTGAAATAGAAATATTTTGGCATGATTTATTATATTTTCATATATTTTGCTTGGATTCATGCAATATTTTGTTTAGGATTTTTTTTTTTACCTAGGTTGTTGAATACATTGGCCTATAACTTTATTTTATAATTCTTATCTAATTTTTATGTTACAATTATCTTATTGTTATAAAATGAACTGTAGAGTGTCCTTCATTTTCTATTATTTAGACACTTATGAGTGAGACTGAAATCTCTTAATCTCATATTATATGGTACTTACCTATAAAACCACCTGGGTCTAGAGTTTTCTTTGTAGGAAGTATTAACTGATTCATTTTTTAATGTTCTAGTATTATTCAGGTTTTCTGTTTATCTTAGAGTCAATGTGTAAGGATAGTTCCTAGGTGCTTCTAGGAAGTTTTCAATTATAAGTGCATGAAGTCATCTATGTTATCTTTATAATTTCTACTGCATCTATAATATATTTCTTTTCAGTTCCTGAAATACTTCTGAGTGTTTTATCATTTTCTTGATTCATTCTAATTGGATGTTTGTTTATTTTATTACTACTTAAAAAACTTGTAGTCTTCCTGATTATGTATTTTTTCTGCTTTTTACCTTTTTGCTCTTTATTACCTTAAGTATACTTTTAAGTCAGTCTTTTTCAACATCTTAACTCTGACCCTTCATTATATTTGATCCTTCAATTTTTTCTTCATAGTATTTAAAACTCCTTATTAAGACTTTTCTGTATCTTTCTCTTTAAGTACCATTTAAGTTACATACCGTAAAAAAAAAAAAAAAGCTACATACCATGAGTTTCAATATATGTTATTTTCATTATCCATTTAGTTATAAGTATTTTTCTTTCCCCTCAGGGTATCTTCTTCGGTCAATTCAGAAGATGGTTTTAAAATGTTCTTCAAACAGGTAATGGTTTCTGCTGCTATTCTCTTTTAATTATGTTGTAAGGACAACACTGTGGTATACATGATACTGATTCTTTGATATTTAAGATTTGTTTTGCAACCTACAATGTGGATCTTACTTGTAAGTGTTCCATGTGTGGTTGACAAAAGTGTATATTCTGTGATTTTTCTTATGTAAGGATTTTTAAATATGTCTATTAAGTTAAGTCTAATTGTACTATGCAAATTGTGTGTGTGTGTGTGTGTGTGTGTGTGTGTGTGTGTGTGTTTTCTCCTGCCTAACTTCTCAATTACTTAAAGAGTGTGATCGATAGGTGGTTTTTTAAATCTTTATGTTATATATTTTGAGGTACTTTTTAGATCTCCTGAATATAGAACTTTTTTCTCCAGCCTTATTGAGGTATGATTGACAAATTCAAATTGTATATGGCTAGGTTGTAGAATGGGAATTTTTTAAGGTATACAATATGATGATTTTATATACATATCCATTGTGAAGTGATTACAATCAAGTTAACACTTCCCTCACTTCACATTAATTAGCATCTGGTGGTGAAATACTTCCGTTTGTACATTCTAGCTCTCTGGATTTTTAATATACTTCATTTTTATTTTTGATTTACTGATCTTCTTTTGGATTAATTAAGTCCTTATTTTCTTAGTCAAAGTTTTACTTGTATAGTTTTGAAAAGCACATACTTCATTATTTCATCTTCCAAAGGTTATTTTGAAATTTTACCATGTGTAATTAAATTTATAAGGTTCCAATTACATTAATACTTTCTATCCTTCTCTTAGAAAATAAAAAGAGATTAGATTATTGTAATTCTGATAAGTTCACTTCCAGGTTATACTCTATGGGCCCTAGTAAATTTTTCCATAGGTTTAACAGTTTCTTTACTCAGTTTGACATTTGACAGCTTTCTATCAGTTAGGAATTGCATTTGACTCCTGTTAGAATTGACCCTGACTATAGTGACTTAAATCGGGAGTTTATTTTATCATGTCAAAGAAGTTTGGAGGTAAGATATATACTTGTGGTTTCACAAAATCATTAGGGTTTAAAAAAAACAAAACAAAACAAAAACAAAAAACAAAACTCGCTGGACAAGATGAGCAGACAGAAATTGATTGACTCTGATACTATCATCAGCAATAGAGGAAAGAACACAGACTAGGTCACAGTACTCAGCTCCACTGAAACAAAGAGCAGGAGAGTGTTTTAAGACCTTTTGTGGCAGGAGACAGGGGCATAGGCCATTAGTGTTTACTTATTAGCTTTACCCAGAGGAAAAGTAAACTTCTTCCACTTTTCCTGAGAAGAGGTAGTTTTACAAGTTGGAGGAAGGTACCCACCTAAGTTAAGCTTCTGTCCTTCCACAGAGACTGGGAGATAGGCTTTTCTTCCTTTGATGTTAACATTTCATAGAGATGGTTTCCGGGCCCTTGAGAAAGAACTTTTTGAGTCTTAGGCTTTAAGGAAATTCAGGTACGTTTCAAAGGGGTAGAGAAAGGATTTGCAATTACAAGTTTTCTAAACTAAATGTGCTAAGAAAAAGACTTATAGTCAGGACAAATCCTGCCTAGCATTAGTCAATTTGAGGGCAGCATTAAGGCCATCTTGGTCATGATCCATTTTTCTATTTGCCATCCTGTCTTTAATGTATTGCTTCCAGTTTCAAAGTCACACAAAAGCTGCAGGATTCCAACCATAATGCTTACATTACAAGTTGGGAAGTAAAGGGTGAAATGGCAAAATGTTGACCCTCATGTTTGAGTTGGTCTTAAAGTGAATTACTAGAACGCTACACAGTAATTTCTGTTTACATTTCCTTGTCCATTTCAACCTTCAGAAGAGATTGGAAAATGTATACTTTTAGCTATGAATAAAGTCAGCCCAGGTTAAAATAAGAGTTCTATTTTAAGGAATAAGGTGAAAGGAATATTTGATAGCCAATACAGTCTCTGTGATAGCTCCTATTTAACTGTTTACATCTTTACATGCCCTTCTTCCATTCACACATGTACTTATTTCTCTGCTGAGAGGTAAGAACTGCTTTCTGCATCTAGTAACTGTATATAGCTCAATTTCCAGCAGCCCTCTTCATCAGATCTACATGAAGCTTGTGTGGTCTTGTCAATTATAATTTAAAGTCATTTATCTGCTCCGCAACCCTGGGATACCTAATATGAGAGGGAAAATAGTATAAGAAGACAATAAATAACTATAATAAAAACTTCCATTTAGAAAAGAGAAAAAAATGGGGGCCATACAGCCATCATCTGGTGTGGGCCCGAGCAATTAGCCTATCCTGTTTGGAAAGAATACTGAGAACTTATTTTCCTGGCAGTGGAGAGCTTTCTATGATTAACCCATCTGGCAACCCCTGGTTCTGTCTTCTCTTTCCCTCCATGGCCTCTGGCTCTTCCATCTGAGAAGTACATCTGTCCATTTTCTCTCATGGTCACAACAAGGTGAGCATTGGCAAAGCTATCCTTCCTGGAGGCCACACAGCTTTAGCTTTGTTCCTATTGGTGGAGATTTGAAGGTGTGAGATTGTTTTGGTAATTTGACAGCAAGAAGCTATTATAAACCTGGCTTGGAAGTTCTTTAGAAATATTGTTTCCTCAAAACTTGGTATGTTCTGAGTATATTTATTTCTGGTCTGGCCTGTGCTCAAGTAAATAGAGCCAAGCGGCTTGACTAAACATTGTTTTTAAGGCTAAAAACTCACCTTTAATTCACCCCTGTGTTCTGTCTCTTCCACCAGCTCCTAAATTAATGGTGCTGTGTTGAGACCATTTGAAGTTAAAGGCTCTGTAAAAAGCAATATAGTAATGTGACCATTACCTCTGTGCTGCATTTGGTTATGATATCAGAAGTTTCACCATTTGTTCCATTAGATTCTGAAATATTTATATTTTTAAATTACTCCTGCTCTATAGTCAGTGATGTCCTTGAGAAGTATTATGGAGCCCCGGGTAGTTCATCTGTGACATGCAAACAATTCCATCGTAGTATTGCTGTATTTTGTATGCTTTGAGGTGACGCACAAACAAAAAAGATTGCTTGTTCTAAGATGCTGGCCAATTGAGAGAGCAGTGATGAGAAAAAGAAAAAGTGCGAACAATTTCAGCTTCTGAAAAAATAAAAACTTATTATATACATTTCTCTCTTATTTGTAGTCTTCTAGGTAATAAGTAAAAAACACACAATTGAATTTAGATGTTTTATAAAAAAATTATTTCTAATAAAATAGCAATGATGACAGTGAGGATAAGACGAGTCTCATAGCGGGGCACTGCTCTAAGATCCTCACATGGAATGTGTCAGCTAATTCTCATGACAATCTGCCGTATCATGTTTTGGAAGTGGCTACTAGAACCTCTGGTGTTGTTCAGGAATAAAACATTTAAAATACTTAATTTTGGTACCTTTCCTATACATTTACATGAAAACCAGTTCTATGGTAAAGAGAAAAATGGTATGAAATCATCCAATTGACACGTCTTGATATGTTTATCATCTGTGTTCATTTTTTGTTGCCATTTTAATTTTAGGCATCTATACAGCGCTTCGAGACCTCATGATTCTCTAAGGTTTTTTTTTTTTTTGTTATTAAAATCCATCTAATGTCGATCCTTTTATAATGGACAACTCTGCCTGCTACAGCCGTCACTGTAGCAACAGGGTGTGTATTAACCATGACTTTCAAGCCAGAAAGTTTCACATTTGTTTTGACAGCCTACAGTGAATTCTCTACAAAAAGCAATTTCTTGTGAGAATATTATGAACAAGTCCTTACAAAGTGTAAAGTTTGGGGACCTTTTGATGTGTGAGCTTGCCTTCTCTGTATGGAATAGCATTGCATTATTGACCAAGGCTGTTGTCTAGCAAATGACCCATTTTATGAAGCCAGCTGGTTTTCAGGATGGTGGGTTTAGCTTTCAAAATACATTTTTGAGGTTGAGACAGCAAAATGTTGTAGAAAAGACAAACAGAATTCTGCCACTTGTAACATATAACCTGTGCAGATTATTTCTTTGTCACACAATTTTTTGTTATAGGGAATAAAGACTGGTAAAAGAGGCATACATCATACTCTTTATGTAGAGAAACACTGCATGAAAATACAAAAGGTGGAAATCACAAAAAAGAAAACATGGAAATATTTTGGCTGCAAAAATTGTGTGTGTGTGTTGTATATGAATGTGTATTGTGTGTGAGAGAAAGAGAAATGGAAATGATAAAAAAATACTTGCAACATTTTGCATAAATAAAATGTTTCATACTCCTTAATATCAGATAGCTTCTTCAGCCCATGTGCCAAACATTGGGCTAAATACTTTTTAAACAATATTTTACTGAGTCTTCACAAAAAACAATCCTATGAATTAGCTGTTAATTGGTTATATTGTCTCCTCTCCCAAAATCCATTCACAGAAGTCCTAATCCACAGTACATCAAAATGTGACCTTATTTGGAGATAGGTCATTGCACATGTGATTAGTTAAGACTTACAGTAATATTAGTTAAGATGAGGTCCTACTGGAGTAGGATGAGCCCCTCATCCAATATGTCTGTGCCTTATAAAAAGGAGATTTGGATACAGAGATAGAGAAACGGGGAATGTCATGTGAAGATTGGAGCTGTGGGGTCACAAGCCAAGGTATGCCAGAGATTGCTGGAAAACCCATTAAAAGCTAGGATAAAGCTATGGAGAAGTTTTCCCTCAAAGCTTTCAGAAGGAGCCAGTCCTGTTAACAACTTGCCTTTGTACTTCTATCCTCCAAACTGTGAAACTGTGTCTTTCTGCTTTTTACAAAACCTTGCAGGTA
Organism: Enhydra lutris kenyoni; assembly: GCF_002288905.1. Classification (NCBI taxonomy): domain Eukaryota; kingdom Metazoa; phylum Chordata; class Mammalia; order Carnivora; family Mustelidae; genus Enhydra; species Enhydra lutris. The sequence continues at coordinate 28,087,126 of NW_019154102.1, forward strand.
ATACTTTGTTATGGCAGCCCTAGAGACTTATACAGTAGGTATTAGCATCACTACTGTTTAGTAGATGAGGAAACCCTAAGATAGGTTAAATTATTTTATGGTCATACAGTTACTTTGTGATTAAGTGGGTATTAGAACTAGGCCTTTCTAATGCTAAACCTGTGGTTATATCTAATTTTAGAATAGAGAAAAGAATATTCCAGGTAGTAAAAGCAGCCAGTGAAAAATATGAAGACAAGAAAAGCAAGACATTTTGGTGAATTGGGGGATAATTCCATACACAGAGAGATTAAGGTCAGGGGTTTGGGGGAACTGAGTGGGGAAGGGAAGAGAGCAATATTCTACTTGAGATGGCTCTTTCCTGCCAATACTCAGTGCTGGATTTTCCACAATTTCCTTTGTGGCTGGCAGTGATTTTCTTGATTTATCTCATGTTCTGAGGAAGACTTCCAAACTCATTTTCTTGGTGCCACATTTAAAACACTGATCTGGGTGATGTTAGGGGCTTTATTCAGAGAGTTCCTTGACCAATGGCCTCTTGTTTATGCAGCAGACAATCTCACTTTCCCAAGTACACAGCAAGTCTCAATATTCATTCACAGTTCCCAGTTTTGGTACTCTTCATGGAAACTCTCCCCCCATTCTTTTCTCATTGTGGTATTCCTGATTTCTAGACATGGATATTACTCTTGCATTCAGCCTTCAGTAACTGCTTACTTAATTCCACCATTGATTAAATTTCTGTTTTTTGTTTGTTTGTTTGTTTTTCCTGTGGCCTTTATACAGTCAGGCTATAAGACATCACATTCTATTGTTTGGCTTAGAATTTTTCCAGTTTCTCTTAAACACAAGTTTGTATAATCTTACATGCTTTGCAGTCAATTACCCAAGGATTTTTTTTCTCTCCAAACATCACCCTAAGTGCAACACAATATTTCATTTTTGAAATAAGCATCTGTTTGTATGTTTCTTCATTTTCCATAAAATGCAACATGTAGGACCTAGTAGAATGAAGTAGCAACAAGAAAAGCCAGAAAGCGCTCTTTACACATAAAGAAAAATAAATGTTTTGTTATAGCTAAATTATATTTTTTTAATGGAAAAAAGAATTAGAAAACAACCAAAGGCAACTAATAATCTTATGGGTAAAAGGACACAGGAGATAATAATTGGTTTTAGAAATCTACTTAATTGCCAAATCATTTAAAATATCTAAGTGACCATTTCAACACATTTTGTGGTAGGGCAATCTTTGCTTCAAAACACTTTAAGTTATTCATAAGGTAGTTTATTTAAGGTAAATGTCAAGTTACTAGAAGCAGTATTTATTCCCTCAATTTAACAAATAAAGGCTAGTCCTACTGTGTACTATACTCAGATACAGCAAGAAAATCAAACCTTACTTGCACCAATTTTATAGTTTGCTCACAGAGAGCAGCCAACAAATAAGCTAATAAATAAGTTATTGCAGACTGACAAATTGTGGTAAATAATATGCTGAAAATGAACAGGTTTATAAAATAATGAACAACCGATGAATGTTTCTTTAGTTTCATGGTCAGGGACTTGAAGGATAAAACTAGTGCAGCCATTCGAAAAGTTGGAAGAAAATAATCTGTACTAGTTTTCTATTGCTGCTTAACATGTTAGCACAAACTTAGTGGCTTTAAAAATACCCGTGTATTAGCTCACAGTTCTGTTGGCTGGACATCTGGCAGGCTCAGTTAGGTTCTCCATTTAGGTATCACAAGTTCTAAATTAAGGGGTTGACTGCCTGGGCTTTTATCTGGAGACATGCAGGAAAAACTGCATCCAGGTTCATTCAGGTTCTTGGCAGAATCCATTTCCTTGTGGATGTGGGTTTGAGGTCCCTGGTTCCATGCTGGAACAGACCTCAGCTAATCAACTTGCAGAAGCTACCTGCATTTCTTCTGATGTAACCCCCTTTGTTTTCAATTTATTAAGAGTCCATTGAATCCTATGAATGTTTAAATTTTTTTTTAATTTCTTCTGCCTTCCTCCCTCCACTATTCAGAGAAAATCTTCTGCTTTCATAAGCTCATGTGATTGAATGAGGTACATCTAGATGATTTCAGGTGTTTTTTTTTTAAGATTTTATTTATTTATCTGACAGACAGAGATCTCAAGTAGGCAGAGAGGCAGGCAGAGAGAGAGGAGGAAGCAGGCTCCCCACGGACCAGAGAACCCGATGCGGAACTCGATCCCAGAACCCTGGGATCATGACCTGAGCAGAAGGCAGAGGCTTTAACCCACTGAGCCACCCAGGCGCCCCTGATTCCAGTTTTTTAAGGTCAGCTGTGCCATGTAGCATTATCATGGGAGTGATCTCTCACACTCAGGTTTTGTGGATTTGGAGTCTTGAAATCTTTGGGGGAATTTTTAGAATTCTACCTATTACAGAATTTTAAACATTAATAGACACAACTAAACGCCTGTTTCGTTTGTTGTTAGTTTTGCTTACTTTTGTCTTTTGCAATTCTGAAGAAAGGAAACCAGTTCTGAAGCTGTAATATTGGAAAGGAAGGAATGGGAGAAATTACTAGAAGAGAAAGGAGCTGTTTATAGTAACATCAAGGAATTTGTGGTATAGGCTGATTGGAGTCCCTAAACATAAAATCCACAAATGGGTTAAGAGTTGGCGTTTATAAGATCATATCTATGCTGTGTCATAAAATTCTGATCTAGTTTCATTTTATTCCATCTCGATCAGTGTAAGAGGACTCAAGTCCATTTGTAAAACTACTAAGCTCTCCTCCAAGAAAAGCAAAGGGAGTTTGGCATTATAGATATTACAGTAACTATTTGTTAGTGAAACTCCTGTTTGATATTAGACAATGTGTGAAACTGAAGGAAACTTTTGCTAGGTATAGAAGAAGGAATGTAGAGTTTCTGGTGGCTAAGCAGTTGAATCTTCTTTGTACGTAATTGAAGAATCAGATTTTCAACATACTCTACTTTAGGTATGTTGTCAGCTTGCCTACTTTCTTATCTTTAGAACAGAACTATACCTATCTCATAGGACTTTAATAACTAGCCCATAGGACACAGGTTCATATATGAGCATATGCCCTGCATTATGCCTGGCATACAGTTTGTACTCCAAATACTAAGTCTGTTCTTTCTTCTTCTCCTATGAATCCAAAGCCTTCTTAGCAAAATAGGAACCATTGTTCCTTGCAAATTTTTTAAGGCATTATATAAATTGATTTTAATGTCAAAATTTATTTAAAGGTATGGTTTGTCATTTTTAGGTTGTGTTATATTTTGCTGTGCTGTGCTTTCTAATTAAAGCATTCCAGGCTGGAGTCTGTAATCTATTGATGGGTCATTTAAAAATACCTCCAATAACAACAACAACAGAAAATAACTGCTATGGAGAAAACCTGGCATGAAACCAGTTCTCTCCATCATGTATGGCAAGTAGAGATAAGTTATGCAGATTATGATAGAAAATGGGAAAAGCCAACTTTTACACTGGTTTCCTGGACCTAATGATCAGATATTAGGTATTAAGTGGTTAAAATGCAACCACAATCCAGGAGATAAGTTTATGTTTCACATAAAGTGTCATTGTGTATAGTTTTTACTTTGAATTCAAGCTGGAAGTGACTCTTTCCATAAGGTGAAGATAATATGACTTTCTAATCACTGCAGTTCAGCAGAGCACCTGAAGAGCTAGCTGGCCAGAGCTTCACAACTACTCTGGCTCTGGGTCCTGAAATATAATTATTGGTATAATAATTTAATATTATGTGAGACTAGCTTAGTTTAAGTGAGTAGATTTGCTCGGTGGTTGCTTTTCCCAGATGAGAAAGAATCTGATATGTAGCACCCAAATTTGGGCAGTTGTTCCATATGACACCTATTCAGATGTGCTTAGGATCCCTTATCATAGATGGTTGCATTTAGCTCAAACTCACATCATTAGTTCAATAACCTGAAGCCAGAGTAGCTATATGAATTTCATTGTGAATTCAAGGAATGTATTATTACAATATAATACAAAAATTACTGCTTAGGTTCCCTTTTCTCAGAAGTCGCTTATAGTCACTTCATGATGTTGCTTCCAGTTGAGGAAAATCTTCAGCAACTTTTAGATAAGTAAGTACAAGAACAGGGAGTGGGGTGAATGCAGCCATTGGACTCTTGTGAATGAGGGAAATGAGGAACCATCATGAAGGAGTTAAATTGTCAAGGCAGCATTCTGTAAAAGTTCTTTAGCTGATTTGCTTTCAAAGAGAACCACAGTCATGGTTCTATAGTTAGTTGAAAACCCATTTGGTCTATAATTTTTATCCAGAACATTATGGGGCTCCTTGTTTATCTCATGATACTATTCAGAATGAAGAAAAAGGGAGAGAAGGATTAATTTAGAATGATTGAGCCCACATTTTGCTGTGATTTGTTCATGCAATAAATATCTGTTAGGGTGCCTGGGTGGCTCAGTCAGGTAAGCATCCAACTCTTGATTTCCACTCAGGTCATGATCTCATCATGGTGAGATTGAGCCCCACATTGGGCTCCATGCTCATTGAGGAGTCTTCCTGAGATTCTCTTCCTCTCTCTGATCCTCTCTTCTCTCTCTCTCTTCCTCTCTCTCTCTCAAATAAATAAATCTTTAAAAAATATCTATTGGTGTCTTAGTATTTGCTCAGGTGGGGACAAATGTTCCCATTAATCACATATAATAATTGGAAATAACTTTGTGGCTTGGATCTGTGACTTGTCAAGCAGTTATGTCTTCTAAATCTGGGGGTGAGAGGGGACATCTCACTTTCTGGAAAAAAAAAATGGCTTACATGATTTTTTTTCTGCATGATATAGAAAGAAGTCCTATAACAAGAAGTCCTCAGAGCATCCCTCCTAAGATCACTCACTCTGAGATCAGAGAGATTGTCATCTCCCATTTCCTCAAAGGAACATATCATTAATGACACAAACCCATGCACCTTTCTTTATTCTAGGCCAGTATTGTGCTGCTGAGGGTCCCTCACCCAATTCTGGGGAAATGGACATATTCCCTATAGTATACATATAGACATTGTTATGAATCTTCTGAATTATAGTCTACAGTTCAGCAGTAGTGTTTTTTTTCCTAATAGCAATTATTAATGATAAAGTCTAGACCAGACTTTGAACCCACCTTAAGTAAGAGTGAAAATTCTTGCCATTATCCCTTCCATGATTGAGTTATTGAAAAAAGAAAGCAGACCATTCCACTCCTACACCAAATTAGATAAAAATTTATCAAGGTTGTCTGTGCCATGGTTATATTGGAGTTGTAAGGCAAATCATAAATAAACTCACACATAACACACCCAATAAAATAAGCACTAACATTTTAAAAAGGAACATAGGTTTAAATTGGCAAATGGCTAGCATTCCCCAAACTCATCCTCTCCCAATATCTAACAAAAACACCACCAAAATACATAATGAAAGGAAAATTTAAAATGTCACTAACATATGAAAGAGTACTGTGAGAGAGATTGCATGGTAGAACCTCGGAGTAATTGCAAGACACATCTAAAACAGGTAGAAACAACAGAGGCTTGTCCTTGCAGGCAAGCAGCTAGAAGATGGCCTCACTCTTTCTGATTACAACATCCAGAAAGAGTTGACTCTGCACCTGGTTCTCCATCTTAGAGGTGGCTATTAATTCTTCAGTCTTGAATTCATACTGCCCAAGGATGGTATTACTTTGCACTGTAGCCATTTGCCCTAGTTTAAGTTTGGAAATTACCAACTTCAGTAATAGCTGAATCACTTGTTTTCTCAATAGTTGTTCTAAATGTTAATAAAGGTTTTGTTGAATGGTAGCAAAAAAAGGAAGGAAGATGGGGTGTCTGGGTGGCTCAGTGGGTTAAAGCCTCTGCCTTCGGCTAGGGTCGTGATCCCAGAGTCCTGGGATCGAGCCCCACATCGGGCTCTCTGCTCCGCAGGGAGCCTGCTTCCTCCCCTCTCTTTCTCTGCCTGCCTCTCTGCCTACTTGTGATCTCTCTCTCTGTCAAATAAATAAAATCTTTAAAAAAAAAAAAAAAGGAAGGAAGGAAGGAAAGAAGGAAGGGAGAGAGAGAGGAAGGAAAGGAAAGGAAAGAAAAGGAGAGGAGAGGAAGGAAGGAGAGGAAGGGAGGGAAGGAGAGGGGAGGGGAGGGGGGGAGCAGAGGGGAGGGGGAAGGGGAGAAAGAAGGGGCAGAGAGGAGAGGACAGGGGAGGGGGATGGAAGGGAGGGTGGGAGGGGGAAGACAGAACTGGAATGTGAAATATCTATGCCATCTTCAATCTAAATCTGGCTAAACACCATGAAACACAAACTACTTTTTTTTTAAAAAGTAGGCCTTTTATTACTTTCTGAATTTACTATGGATGCTTCTTGGATTCTTCTTCGTTAGTACATATTCATCCTTGCAGTAAAAAAAAACTCTATTTGAAATAACTTGAGTGAGTTTCTGTACCTTATAAACCAGATCCCTAACTTTTTGTTCCTTTTTTCTTTTTCTGCTTTTAATAACTCTCACTTAATGGCATTACAAAAATTCTAGTTTCCTAACTTGAAGCATATTGTGTGTGCACAATTACACACAGCACTCACAGCAGCAAAGCTGCAGGAATAGCTCTAAGACTCACCCTAGTAACTCACCTAGGGGTTCAACAGTTTGCAGATAAGAAATGGTATAATTCTTACAAGTAGAAGTTACATGGGTGAATTGAATACACTAGAATGCCCTCTCCTCGTTTTTGTTTGTCAGAAATTTTTCTTCATGACTCATCTCGGGTATTCTATTTCTGGGAAGACTGCTTTAACAGCCTCCTAGCATCCCACAGATGTGCCACACATGGAGCTAGCTGCCCTATGTTTGCACCATGGAAATAATAACGGCAGAATTAAGACCCATAGCTAACAATTTTGAGAGCTTAACATATGCCTAGCAATGTGCTCAGTGCTTTACACACATTGCTTCACTTAGTCTTCCCCCAAACTTCATAAAGTTAGATTATTTTACAGACGAGAAACCTATTAGTTTACAGATGAGAAAGCTCAGGTTTCGAGCACTGTACTGAGCACTTTACATTTATTGCTTCTTTTTATCATCACAGTGATAGTTTGGAACTCGTGATCAGATGAGAAAATTAATGCTCATTGGACTTAATTGTCTAATTCCTGGTTTTATCTCCATTATGTCTATTACAGAATTTATTCAAATGGAAATGATCTGTTTCTGTGTCCATCTCCCCTGTGACACCGCGAATTCAAGGATAAGGGCTGTACCTTATTCACTTTTGAATCCCAAATTATGTGCTCAATGAACACTTGTCAGTGCAGACTCTTCCTTGTTGTTAGTCCTAAGATCCTTAAATTTTAAATGTGTTTCAGTAAATGAGTAAACACAACTGTACTTCCTGTGAAAAGGTCTCCAGGATTTCTATTTACCTTCCACGCTGCTGTTCTCTACAGCTGATTTCCAGATCACTCTTCTTGTGGATCCAGCCCAAACCCCAGTTTGTTGCTGATTCCCCTGCAGGCCTTAAGGCAGGAACTCTGTTCTGCTGATGCTGAAAGCATTTGTCTTACTGCTCTTAAACCCACTAAAGACTCTAAATCCTTGTCATTAATGCTGGTTGTCCCCAACAAACCATGCACAATGCTGCCCTGCTGCAGGTAAAGCTATAATACTAAGGAAGTAGCTAGAAACTTGTCCTACTGACCACTCTAAACTCGCTTCTGAGAGGCTAGGGTAAGCTCACCCCACTCATGCACTGGGTCTCTTCAGGCTTCTGCCGCCTTGGTCTCAAGCCTCCTTCCCCAAGAACATAGCAAAAGAACTCCAAAGGCATGCTTCTTCAGTGTCCTCAGATTAGTGTCTTCACAGCATGGTGAAATGCAGGACCATAACTTCTCTTCAGGGCCAAAGAGTATGTCATTGACAGTGACTCCCAAAAGGAAATAAAAAAAATATTAACAGAATCTCAGATTTTTTTTCCATTTTATCACCAGTCACCTTGTCACAATCATATAATAGCTGTGGAGGTGAAGGTAAAGTGGCCATACCTAACAGCATGTAATGGAAGTTAATTTGAAGAACGTGTCAACAGACTGCTAACTACACAGTTGTAATGAAGAAAAGCCCTCTTCCTGTGAAGCACAAATGTGGGTGATAAACCACCGAGACACTCCTGTGCTGCAGGGTGATTAAATTTTGCCACTGGTGCCAGGCAGCATTAATCCTACTGCTTCAGTAGCAGAAAACACGTCATCAAACTGTCGGAACGTCATTGAATTTCCCGAAGCGCTTTTCCTCTTTTCTCGATAGAATATCTAAATCTTTCTCTACATGATAAACAAAAATGAATGGATGAAAAATGGCTTCAAATCTCTTTCCAGTAACCATGAGCGTTATAATCTTATGAATGAAGCTAGACCTCTTGTGCTCTCAGAGTCTATAGGGACTGATTTATAAATTAACTGGTAATGCATCGATCTTTGCTCATTACTTTTTCAATAAATCTCTTTTGGTGAGTTATCTGCACACTAAGCTCAGAAAGGCACCTTTCCATGTCTGAAGTCTGGCTTTCTCCATGGTGCAGCAGTCATCATCCCTGCATAATAGATTACTCTAGACCTTCCTGTCCTTCAAATAAATAATCCTAAAATCCCTCCACATATTTGTCTCATTATTTCTCGGTCACCAGTAGATGATTTAGATGGCATCAGAAAACAAAGATGTTAAATATATTTTATACCTCAGATTAAATGTATTTTACATTATGAGATACTTTGGACTTAAAGAATTGATATATTTTCAGCAATTTGTATTTCTTAATGTCAGCCACATCATTTCAGAAGGAAATTGTGTAGGGATTTGTTAAAACAGATTTAAAATTAAAGGCACTACTGCTTCACAATTATGCAAATGAAAAATTCAAGGAGATAGTTGTTCAAACTGAGGTTGAATACATTCCTTGAGGAGGTATAAATACACTTTATCGCATTACTAGGAAATCCTTCTGAGAATGAATCTTTCTTCATTCTATAGTTCAGGGAGAAAGGAAGGAAAATTAGCAGTTTTCCATTTTGTTTCTTTTCTTGTTTTTTCTTTTTTCTTTTTTTACCTTGCATTAGAATTCTCTGATCTGACATTTAACATGAACACAAAGAGCTAGATGCTTTTGTTCACTTCCAGAAAATGGGATGAAGGGAATATAACAGTTCTTGGTAAAGTTCTTTATAGTAGTGGTTTGGTTTTTTTTCCCCCAGAACATGTGCTCCTTTGCTCAGTGTTCTTATCACTTGCTATAGGTGGTTTGTTTTGCATTGGCTTATTTGGCATTCACGAAGACTATGTTGTAAATTTGCTTCATCTAGTGAACTGAAAATTATTGCTTAATAAAAAAGAAGATTTGAAAGCAGAGCTCTAGTATTATAGGTTGCTTACAGTTTTTGTTGTTGCTGTTGTTATTGTTGTGTTGCTTTTTTTTTTTTTAAGATTTTATTTATTTGTCAGAGAGAGAGCACACACAAGCAGGCAGAGTGGCAGGCAGAGGCAGAGAGAGAAGCAGGCTCCCTGCTCTGCAGGGAGCCTGATGTCTGACTCAATGCCAGTACTCTGGGATCATGGCCTAAGCCAAAGACAGCGGCTTAACCGACTGAGCCATCCAGTAATCCCTGTTGTGTTGCTTTTTAATGAAAGGATTCTAACAGAGTTAGCCTCACCATCAAACCCAGTCGGGTTCATGGGGCTACAAATCAATCATTTTAGGCAGATATGTAAGGAGATTATCAAGTTAATGTCAATTGGAATACAGTCAGCAACACTACTGAACTCCAAAGGCATGCTTCTTCAGTGTCCTCAGATTAGTGCCTTCACAGCATGGTGAAATGCAGGACCATAACTTCTCTTCAGGCCAAAGAGTATGTCATTGACAGTGACCCCCAAAAGGAAATAAAAAAGTATTAACAGAATCTCAGATTTTTTCCATTTTATCACCAGTCACCTTGTCACAATCATATATGGGATTTGTCACAATCATATATGGTAGTTGTTTCTCCTCTTCCTTTTCTTCTCTTAATTTCTCATCCTCCAGATACAGCAAATATCATATAGGAAATGAAAAAGTACTTAAAAAAGTATATAGGTGAGCCTGGTGGTGGGTATTAAGGAGGGCACGTATTGCATGGAACACTAGGTGTGTGCATAAACAATTTTGAAACACTGAAAAAAAATAAATTTAAAAAATAAAAACAAAAAAGTATATAGGGATAGAAATTAACAGAAACAAAGAAAACAATCACAAAAATTAAAGTAAGATGTCAATATTCTTGTTAAAATCTAGGGCCAGCTCAGAGTGACCTAAAATATAATGAAAGAAACCAAGAACCTTGGAATTTTCATCTTACTTCATTGAATGTGTACTTACTATTATCTCTCATCAAAGTTTGAGAAAGCCTGAGATGACTTGTCCATTTTCCAGGGTGGGGGGAAGAGGGAAAGGAGGCAGGGGGAGAGTCACTTAGTTGTACATATTAGAGATAGGCACTGAGGTTTGGGGCAAAAATCCTACTTAATAATATAATGTTAATTTGTTTTTATTTTCCCCATATTTGTGTCCCTTGTGAAACTTATCAGGGAAAAGATGACCACAGTCTAGGGCAAGAATGAGGATATTGAACCTCCATGTTTACGGCTGAGACCTGATGCTCTAGGTCATACTTCCTGGCACCAGAAAAGAAAGAGATTCTAGCCATTCATTTAGTCCATAGTGATTTGTTGGGGCCCACCCTGTATTCAGTGAACGATTTAGGTACTGGAGATACATGGCGAACCAACGGAGATATGGTATCTGCTTTCAAGTGCTGCTCTGCACTGACCTTTTCTTTCCTCTGTGGAAAGCTTTGAACACTTTTCCTTCATTATACTAAAACCATTATTATTTGTCACCTGTAGGGTACCATGCTTGGAATAAGAAATAAAGAAGTCCGGGGCGCCTGGGTGGCTCAGTGGGTTAAGCCTCTGCCTTCGGCTCAGGTCATGGTCTCAGGGTCCTGGGATCGAGTCCCGCATCGGGCTCTCTGCTCAGCAGGGAGCCTGCTTCCCTTCCTCTCTCTGCCTGCCTCTCTGCCTACTTGTGATCTCTGTTTGTCAAATAAATAAATAAAATCTTAAAAAAAAAAAAACAACCCAAAGGATTTCTTTAGGACCAAAGCCCTATACTTCCAAATGATTAGGGGCATATGAGCAAAAATGGAAAACAAGACACTATAAGCAACAAAGCATAGCATTAATGACAACAGATGCAAACAGGCTAAATTCCTTTACTAAATGTCAGTAAATACAAATTGGATGAAAATATGGAATTAACCAATATACTATCTATTTAGAATAATAAAAAGTAAGAGGCAAGGGTGGCAGCAAAATATTAAATCAAAGCAAAGGTAGACATATTAATTTTAAATAAAGTTGAGTTTAAACAAAGTGCATATTTGAGAAAGTATGAGGATAAAGTATTGAGGATCATCAATAATTAACAAAGGTAGTGGCAAAAAAATAAATTCATGAATGGAATTGTATGTTTTTGAGATAAATGAAAATTGATGAAATGTCAATAGGCACTGACAACAGTAGTATTTTGTGCTGTCATCATTCATTGCTCAGTCATTGTTAGATCATCTAGTTGCTCAGGAAATCTCCTGAAAACACTCTATACCATTACTATGTTAGGCATGGAGATACAGTGATGAGCAAGACAGTAGTGTCCCTGCCCCATGAAATTTGGAGTTTGGTGGTAGATACATAGACTGATTAACAATTAATAAAAAAAAAAAAAAAAAAGGTAAATAAGAAAATGAGTAGGGACAGATATGACAGAGAGCATTAAACAGGCAGATGGAAGTATCCTCTCTGGGGAAATAAAATTTAAGTGGAATCTGAAGGGCAATTACAAATCATGCAGGTGGAAAACCAAGAAACAATCCTTTCAGTAACAGAAATAGCATGAGCAAGGTTAGAAAAGGCCATGTGGCTAGAGTGCAGTGAAGGGTGAAAAGTGAGACTGGAGAGCTAAATGGGAAACAGATCACAAGTGCCTTATTAGGCTTTGGGAAGAAGTTAAAATTTTAATCCTACTTCAACAGGAAACCATTAGAAGGTTGAGCAGATGTTTAAGTTTATACACTATATATTTTAGTGTCATACTGGGTGCTGCAAGGGTAGTGGACAAAAGTGGAGCAAGGGTGTGGATAAGTACTAGATGAGGATTTTTCAGTAGCCCAGATGAGAGATGTGAACAGTTTATAATTTGACGTGAAATTAGTAGGCCCTTATGATATTTTGAATGTACCAAGTGAGGTGGGGGGGAAGATGTATCATGAATTCTTGTTGGGCGGGAAGGTAACTGGGATACCATTCTTGTTGGGCAGGGAGGTAACAGGGATACCCATACTAGTGAGATGGGAGCTACTGGGATAGAGACAGGTTGGAGTTTGAGAATAAAGGATTACTATTGAATGCATTAATTTTGTGATGCCTAACAAAAAGACAACTGAAGTACAGATCTCAAACACAAGAGGGAAGTATGGAGTAGAGATAAAAATGTCTAAGTCATCAGGATATATTTGGTATTTAAAACCATGGAGACTAATTACTAAGAAGAAAACCAAAATAATACAAGAGGAGTCCAGAATAGACTCTGAGAAGCTCCAATATTTAGAATTTAAGTAAAGGTGGAGATTACAGGGGAGACTGAAAAAGATGACCAGGAAGTTAACAAGAGAGCTCAGAGGCAAGAGTATTTTAGGGAAGGGAGATAGTCACCTCTACAGAATGCTACTGAGAAGTCAAAGCCATAATAGAGAAGTGCTCACTTGGCACATGGAAGACTTGAAAGAGGTGTTGCAGATGGATGCTGAGGATGAGGATGCCCTCAGTGAGCCAGAAAATGAAGATGAAGCCTTTAAAGAGAGAAGACATATGGGATTATGTTGAAAGAAATACTCAAGTCCAAAACTATATGAAAAAAATAACTGGGGGTGGGGTCCTTTTAAGTTCTCCAAGTTTAGAGGTAATGGGAAGAAGAAGTGAGTCTTAGGTCAATCTAAAATCTAGCTCTCAGTTTGATTATTAGAGTTATACCACTGGGTGAGCATCCATCTCCCACCCCATCTTGTTCAAAGAAGCAGGAAGCTGAGGCATCACTAAAACCTGTGAGTATTATGAGATATCACTCCTGTGATTCTACTATGTGGCTTTAAAATAGGGAGATTATTTTAGATTGACCAGAGGAGATTTATTATAGTCACAGAAGCCCTTAAGAAGCTGAGACCATTCTCTGGCTTCTGAGAGAAGGACAAACTAGAGAGATGATACAAGTGAGAAGGACTCCACTTCCCCTTCCTAGTTTGAAGATGGAAGGGGCCACTTGAGAGGAGTGTGAGCAGCCTCCAAGCTCTATACTAACTAACAGCTAGCAAAGAAACAGAAACCTCAGACCTCTAGCCATGAAGAAATAGATTCTGCAGCAATCTGAATGAGCTTGATGTGGGCCTGCAAATAAGATCCTAGTCCAGATTACACTTTGATTTCAGCTTTGTGAGACCCTAAGCAGAAAACCCAGTCAAACTCTTTGGGTTCTTATACCCAATTCTACCATGGGGAGTGGTGACAACAAGCAATTTTTGGACACCAGCCTGGTGTCCTACAATTTAACTCAATTCTAACACTACCTACCCAGAGATAACATCTGATCCCACATGTTCAGAGTTCAGTTTTATAAGAGTGCTCTCCAAAGCTTTCAGCATCAGACATTAGTGGTTAATCACAAGCCCAGGTTGCTACCTGTGCTTTGGACCAGTTTCTCCTCCTCTCATGGAGTTGATAAATTTGCTAGACCAGCTCACAGAACTCAGAGAAACATTTTACCTACTAGATCACTTATTGTAAGAAGACATAATTCAGGAATAGCCACATGGGAAGAGATGCATTGGACAAGGGGTGTGAAAAGGATGCACAGCTTCTCTGCCCTCTCCCAGCAAATCTCCATGTGTTCACAAACCCAGGAGCTCTCTGGACGCTGCCCTTCTGGGGTTTTATGGAGGGTTCTTTACATAAGCACAATGGACATTGGCAACTGATTCAACCTGTGGGAACCCCTTCCCCTATGCAGAGGCTGAGCGTATGCTGAAAGTTCTAACCCTCTAATCAAAGGGTTGGTTCTTCTTGCAACCAGCCCCCATCCTTAGGTACTTTCCAAAGTAATTTTATTAATGAAAGACATCTTTGTAACTGTCATCACTCAGGAAATTCTAAGAGTTTTAGGAGAACCCTGGCTCTCAGAACCAGGGACAAAGTTCAAATATATATTTCTTATTATCAGTCACAATATCATACAAGCCCACCTGGATTTCTGACCTTCAGACTATGAGATAATAAATGGGTGTGATTTTAGGCCAGTTATGTTGGGGTAATTTAGAAAGTAATACAACTGGAAAACCCAACTGCACCCGCTGAGCAGCACATTGTTTCTCTCCTTACTGTAGACAAATTGTTGCAATCAAATAACAGAAGTCACAGATAAGCTTATTGGGAATCTTGAGTATAAGATGGGCACACAATCAAGAAATACCAAATATTTTAGACAACTCATTAAGAAAGAATGACACTGAGATTGAAAATCAGTAATAATAACAGCAACTGAGAAAATAACTGAGTTAAGAGAGTGAACAAAAAGAGACTTAAAAATAAGTATAATTTTAAAAATACTCAGAAGTACAAGAGAGGACAGTAGAAGAGATTATGTTAGAAAGTAAAAATCAGCGGTCTTGGAAATGAAAATATATGATTATTAAAGTATTACTTAAATAAACTCAAAAGTTAGGCTAAATAATTAAATGTGTACATTTGAGAAAAAAATTGGTGAATTGGAAGTTAGAACCAAGGATTTCTCCAAGAGTGCTATGAAATGGGAAGAAGACATGGGAAACATAAAAGAGACATTGAGGATAATGTTGTAAATTCCAACAGAAGAAAGAGACAATAAAAACGAAAGGCAAGGAAATACAGTGAAAGAAATTATGAAAGAAAACTTCTCAAAAGTAAAGAAGTGCATAATATTTCCTATGGATAAAGCCACTTAGTGTCATTAAAACCAAAAAAAGGAAATGTAAAAAGTAAGTATTCACCTAAAAACATCATGGCAAAATTTCTAAATCATAAGATACTGAAAAAATCCTAAGAAGCTTTCACAGCCCACAAAATCAGACTAGAATCAGACTTCACAATCATAAGCTTGGTTGCAAGAAATGAAGTAATATCTTTAATAATATACATGAAAATGATTTTGAAACTAGATTTATTCTACACATATTTAAGCAGTTGTTCAAATAATGAGTCTAAATAAAGACATGTTTGGACCTGTAGTCACTCAAATATTCTGCTGCAAGTCATTCTGTGCTGGACTAAGGCTGCAGCTGCCCACAGGAAGTTCCTAGTGACATATTCATGTAACACAACTGAGCCTCCAGCACCAGTGCAGGCAAGGAGACACGGCCTTCATCAGGGCTAAGAAAAAAAAAGTTCTAAGGCCCAGGAAATGTGGATATTCCTTTTGTGATAGCCCCTAAATTGTGGGATTATTATGTTACATGCCTATGGCAATTAGAAGTTGTATTCAATTGTTAGTAGCAAATATCTCAAAATTTAATGCCTTAACCTAGTGTGTGTGTGTGTGTGTGTGTGTGTCTATTTCTGTCTCTCTCTGTCCCTCTCTTTCTTCTTTCCTGTCCTCTTATCCGCCTAACCACTCCCTCCTACAGCATCTTCTCTTACACAAAAGGAATCTGGAAATACCTCTAGCTTCTCAACCTGCTGCCCTGAGGTTGTGACCCTGTCCTTTGTAAGCTTTCAAGATGCTTGTCAAAAGTCCAGGACAAAAAGTCACAGAGCAACTGAATCCAACTCTTATAAAGAGTTTTCCCAAAGCCCACCAAGTAATGTCCATTACTTTTAGTTTAGTTTTTTATTTTTCAATTTTATTTTTTTTCTCATTGCTGTATTCCTTTCAAAGGAGATGGAGAAGTATGCACGTTTATCTTGGAAACTTGTCAGTCCAATATTGAGGACTCTTATATACCTCTCTTAGTGAGGAATATAAGAGGATGAACATTGGGTGCCCTCAAATAGTTGTAAACTTGTTTTGGGTGCTAATGATTTTCAGGATTAAAAAGGAAAAAAAATAAGAAAAAAATAAAAAAAGAAACCCACAGATCAGTGTTTTTCCTGCCTGGAGCATATTTCACTCCACATGGGTTGTCAGGACCACCGAATTTGGGGAAGGCCTATGTGAGACATAAAGAAGAAAATGGGGTGCTATATCCATCCATTTAGAATCTTTTCGCATTTGTATTCTTGCACAGACTGTTGGCTGCTTCAGGGTAAAACAAAGTGAAAACAACCCTGAGCTCACCAAGTCATCCTTCTCATTCAGCATTAGAAAACTCCATTTTCTAACATAGCTCTTCTCTAAAAGAATTACCTACCTAAGGATGAATTCCAACTTAATGAAAAATAAGAATAATGGATGCAAGAAACTTTAGAACATTTTTTTTAAGAAGGCAGTGAAACTTAGACATTTCTAAATACAAGTGAAGAAAAAAAAATTTAAAACACCTGGAAGTAAAAACATGGACTGGAATAATATACAACAAATTTGTGATATAAGGTTGCTTCTGGAGATGAAGCTAGAGAAATGGGATTTAGGAGGAGAGCAAGAGGAAATTGAACATTCGTATGAGATTTTATTTCATAGACAAACAGATATACCACACACTCAGAGATATAACTTTGTGACTATAACCAACATGATAAATTATTAGCATCTGTATATTCTTATCTCATGGATATTGTCTGTAATCTGTATGCATTTTGGCTTTTAAAAATATTGTAGTAACCACACAAAAATGTAAAGTCTCATAAGTAATTTAAAACACAAAGTAAATATTATGGTTCCCATTCATTTTTTTCCTCATGTCAATAAAGATGTGAGTAGGTATTCAGACTTTCAAGCCACGTAGAGGAAAAGAACATCTCTGGTACATTTTATACAACCTTTTTAGAGGTTAATACAGAAATGTTTATCCAAAGATTTAGTAATGTACAAATGTTTTAATCTAGAAAATCCACTTCTGGGAATTTATCCTAAGCAAATAATGAGAAAGGTGTGCAAATGAACAAGTGTGAAAGTGTTTATCAAAATATTGTTAATACTTGGAAAAACATGCAGACATCCTAAATGTCCCCGAAGAGAAAAACATTTAACCATTGCTTAGCAATTTTATATAATACAGTATAACCTTTAACAATGAAGTGTTGGATGTTTATGTTCTCACTGAAACCCTTATCCAGAAAGATACACAAAATGTTAATGAAAATTATCTCCAGATGGTAGAATTATGAGAACATTAATTAATTGCCTTAGTATTTCTTTGTGTTTTCTAAATCCTCCACAATAAATATGCACTACTTTAGTAATAAAAAAATGAAATTCTTAGCAAAACTTGACTATTTGGAATTAAACCCATTTTGGAATAATGCAGTTTTTCAATAAGTTTTACTTGTGCAAAAGTCCATAGCCTGCAAAAATCAATTTAAATGTAAATGCATTATTTAAAACAATACCTTTTCTTTAAACAATTCCTTTTTTAAAAAAGATTTTATTTATTTATTTGAGAGCGAGAACAGTGAGAGAGAGCAGGAGAGAGGAGAAGGTCAGAGGGATAAGCAGACTCCCCGTGGAACTGGGATCCCCATGCGGGCCTCAAACCGGGAACTCTGGGATCATGACCTGAGCTGAAGGCAGTTGCTTAACCAACTGAGCCACCCAGGTGCCTTAAACAATTCCATTTTTAATTTGCTAACCATTTCTTTAAATTTTGATTATTATATATTTCTTAGTTTGGCATCATGAAAATAGCCTTGATCCAATGATACTTTATTAACTCTGTTATATTATCACAAAAAAAACCATTTTTCCCGTTTTTTAAAAAAATATTTTATTTATTTGACAGACAGAGATCACAAGTAGGCAGAGAGGCAGGCAGAGAGAGAGGAGGAAGCAGACTCCCTGCTGAGGAAAGAGCTCAATGCAGGGCTCCATGCCAGGACCCTGGGATCATGACCTGAGATAAAGGCAGAGGCTTTAACCTACTGAGCCACCCAGGCGCCCTTTTTCCCATTTTTTTTTAAAATGGAAATACTATCCATCTAATTCACTGCCCTGTCCACTCCATTGTTAGAGCTCATGAAGCCCAAATTAAACAAGGCTCACATATATCAGTTATTCTTTCTTTTCCTAGCATATAACTGGTAAGTATTTGCCAGCAGGTATTAAATTCTACCTCTTAAGGATTCCAGAGAGCTCCATAAATGTGTGCAAATTCCCTCTATGTATATTTTAAATGCAAATTTCTGTGACAATTTTATGAACAGCTGTAGAGTTCAAAAAAAGTGCATTTCCTAATTCATACTATCTATATGCAAAGTCACGGAAAATATCAGACGTGATATGCTATAGCTTGTTTCAGTAGAATATAACCATTTATATTTATAGTGCATAGCGCCCCTCTTTCCCAAGTACTTCCTAAACCCAAAGAGAAAAGTTAGTTAGCCCGCCATTACAAAAGAACTATCTCCAGGATGAAGTCGTGGCTTCCTCTCAAACGTGAAGCAATAAACTGCTTCAAATTGAAGGAAAGAAATTACGACTGATCAACTGCAGGAATTTTTAAAAGGCTGAAATGAGCTTAAATTTTGCTGAGAAACCAATGGCAGTGTAATTGAGGGAGTATCAGCCTGGAAATTGGAACTATGTGTATGTCCCAGCTCTGAAAGTCGGAATGCAAGTGGCCATGAGCAAACCACTCAACTTTGTAAGGTTTCTCAAAAAATAAATAAATAAATAAATAAAGGATGGAACCTAACCAGTCTCTAAAATCCTGTCCAATTCCACATTACATGATTGTAAATTAAACACTTCTGTCACCTAAGCAGGCCTTAGCCACAGGCATGAGTACATCTTGATCTAAAGGGAACAAAACAAAGGGAAGGACAATAATGGGGGAGGGAACACTGACCCTTTCTTCTTTCAAACCAGAGTGAGAAGGAAAAATACTAGAAAGATCCAAAACACATTATTGTAAAAAACAAAAACAAAAACAAAAAAAACCTGATTTTTTTTTTTCTGGACACTTTACATTTAATTTAAAAATCATTTAACAAATACATGTCTACCTAAAAGTACTTGCTGAGTGCTTGCTGTGCTGTGTGCTTTAGATCATAGTAGGTTTCTTCTGAGATAAGACTTGCTACCAGACAATGCTAGCATGGTGAGCTGGACAGTGTGGACCTCAAATAACACCAGCAGACTTATCATACTTCAGAAACTTGTCCTTGTGCATAGTTGGCCTACTAGAATTCTGAGAAAGAGACTAAAGCTAGACAAATTCATATGACTGGGTAAATGGAAGAAAGGAAGGAAAGAAAGAAGAAATGGAAGGGAGAAAGGAAGGGAGGAAGGAAAGGCAAGAGAGGGAGGGAGGAAGGAAGGAAGGAAGGAAGGAAGAGAGGAAGGAGAGAAAGAGAAAAGGAAAGAAGAAAGGAGAAAATAGTATAAATGAGGTTGATAGTGTGATACAGGTATTCAGTTATATCCAGTGTTTCTTTTTTCATGATGCCCTTAGTGTCTCAATAATTGCTTCCTGGAAAGCCTAACACACACACACACACACACACACACACACAAAACCTAACAGTTCTAGGTATTAAGAGGTTAGGTCCAAATAATTTAATAAGTATTCACATATTACTAACTTAATAGATGGTTGAAAAAAGTTACACAGAAAGTGAAGGAAAAACCAATTCACTTAAATGAAAAATAATATTTTTATTTCATTCTTATGTAATCATAGTTACTGATGGAAGTGTAAGTCTACTGAGCACTGCACAGCTTCTTAGCTCTTGGAATCTGATGGGACACTAACACTCTCATTTCCCATTCCTTACTGATTTTCACACAGGGCTTGGTTTTTATTGCTGCATCCATAAAAACAAACAAAAAACAGTTGAAGAAAGACAGGAAGCCATTGAAAGGAAAGTTGCACAATCTAATATTGAAGCTGATAACTATTTCAATCTGGTAGTTGGGATGGTTTTGACTTATGGCAAGTATTGTGTTTTACCTGAAATTCTAAAACACTCTGTATCACCCCTAGAATTTTCTGTGGGACCTGGGGTACCTTGTGCACATTTTGATAGCTTCTTATATTGTGGAGTTTTATGCCAATTGTGTTTAGTGTATAATTCCTTATGCCTTCTGGAGATACAACCGTCTTGTACCCCACTGGCCTTTTCCACCCAGCCCACACTGATAGGTAGAATTCACTTATATTGTCAGTGGCAACAAAGACTGTAAGTTTGAAAGAAAAAAGTCATTGGTTAGAGTGTTACAGATTCTCCGATAGAGGCTTGCAATTTTTCAATGATGAGAAATTGAATAAGATTCAGAGTAGGAGAGGGGAGAAAGGAAGTAACGGGACCACACAGAAGAGGGAGAAGTAAGGAAACCTTGACCCTTGGTAAAGAAGAGGGGACAAAGATCCTCAAAGCCCTCGCATCTTCTTCCACACCCAAGAAGAGAAAGACCAGTTGACTCAGGGACTAGAGAGTGGAATGAAGAAACAACAACAACAACAACAACAACAACAACAACAACAACAAATCTTCACCACTTAATGAAGTTGGGGTTGAACAGACTTATCAGAGATTACTCTCTGAGCTAAGAGAGCAGTAAACACAATACCTTGATAACATTCAGTCCTTAATTTGGGCAAGAGTGGCATGTATGGGTAGATAATTTTTTCTGGGGACAGAATCCTCATATCCCCTTTGTTCAGTATTATTTTTCCAAGTAATTTGATATCTGAGAAGCCAAAATTAGTCCTCACACTGTTACTTATGGAGAAAAACCAACCAGCCAACCAACCAACAAACCAACCAACCAACCAACCATGTGCTCCCTCCCCTCCCCCCCCATCCAGAACAGTTGGGAAGAGGAGCTAATCATAAGAAATACGTATTTTACCTGCATGCACAGTTAGCAAATACACGTTCATGAGCTACCCTCCCCGAACGCTGGCAGTACTACTATTTTCTCAGTGAGCCTGGAAGGAGCCTGACAATCATTCCCAATACCCTTATGCCAGACTCTGCTCCTCAACAGATTACTTAGAAATGAAATTTGTTTACCAGCTCAGGCCTACCATGATGGAATTGCTCATTTCCATGAAACTTAGCATATGTTCCACAGTGTAATTCTAAGTACAAACTACTATGTTTTTTTTTTTCCTCCAAATCCCATTTTTCTATTCTTCCTACCCCATTCTAAAGACAATCTTTATACCAATTAAAATCTCTAATTATGGCAAAAGCACGTTGACATGCTAGTCATTTCAGGTGGATGCTGGAAATGTCCACCCATTAGGCATTGAACTAATGAATTTGACTGTGGGAAGGTGACCTTAATTTTAAATTCTAGAATGACAACACATTGTCACCCCGCTGCACTGACTCTATCTTAATGATCAGGAGAGACTTAAGGTTGTAGTTAACTCTGAATTTAGGAGTTTTTCCTCCCCTTCTTAATGGTGGGAACATATTGCCCTGAGAGAAAAAGGTTTCACTGTACCAGAACGCATGTGAGATTGTTAGAATCTCGACTATCATTGTTCATGATAAGAGATATAATAACCATATGGAATGTTAGGCTGTCAGTCCCTCTTCTTCCCAATAGAGAGCTACCCTTAGGAATTTAAGGAAAGACTGTAAGACCACTTAGAAAGGATTTGGAACAAGAGCAATCAATGTAACTAACAAGCATAATCTAGACCAAATCAACCAGATGCTATCTTTGGCTGGTCTCTCTTTTCTTTTGCCAGCCAGTGCTATAATATAAAATTTCTCAAGTTGTCATTGCAAATCTTTTGGTGTCTGGGTAGAATCCTAATCTCTTCAAAAAGAGAGATTCTATAGATAGTAATTTCAAACACATCTTGACTTCAGAGGCATCTGCCAACCATAAGCATTAGGACAATCTAAGTAGGACAACTTGAAAACAAAACTATTTCAAATAGACCTGAGATGATGTCTTTTCTACTCCTCAAAGGCTCAACATTCCCATAAATTCTTTACAAATAGTTCTTATATTAAATACATGTAACTGGAACTACAAAGTTTTTGTTGTTGTTGTCACTGTTCACATGACATTTAGTTGTACAACTCCAAGATATATTTCCATGGTATGCTAATATATGCACAAAAGCAAGTAGGATTTTTTTCAGTTTCATAAAAATCGAATTTTAGCTAAGTCTTTCCAATTTTAAATGGAACTTAACTAGTTAATTTTCTCCATTTTGAAAGTAGTTACCCAAGGAAATCATCCTCATATATAATTGTCTTATATGTAAGCAAAATGAAATCTATGTCCATCGTCTGAAATCCTGTCACCATAAATAGTTACAACATTTTGGTTTACAAGCGCTTTCTGTGAAGGGTCAGATAGTAAATATTTTAGATTTTAGCCACATTCCTTAACCACTAATTTTAAGGGCCATCTACTTTATATAGCAGAGTTTATATGACTATAATTTAATTTTTCTATATTTTTATTTTCAATTTGGATTCACTTACCTACCTATTTACTTTGGCACCAGTAACATACCTATACATTTACTGTGGTTTTATAACATGTTTTGTTGTCTTAAGAAGCAAATCTCTAACTATCATGATTCTTTTCAAATGTTTTCTGACAGTTCTCATGTATTTGTAATTATATATGTTCTCATAGTGATTTGGGGTAACTTCCTAAAATTACTTTATTTTTTATAACAAAATATAAGTCACTTAAGGATTAATATCTTTTCTAGAGTGAGCAATCCAACAGAAATATATGAATCACTTCTCCATTTACACAGATATTATTTTATAGCAT
Source organism: Enhydra lutris kenyoni (assembly GCF_002288905.1). Classification (NCBI taxonomy): domain Eukaryota; kingdom Metazoa; phylum Chordata; class Mammalia; order Carnivora; family Mustelidae; genus Enhydra; species Enhydra lutris. The sequence goes on from NW_019154102.1 coordinate 28,110,178, forward strand.
TGTGGTTTTATTTTTATTGTTGGGGTTGGATTGGAGTGCTATCTCTGATAAAAACTTGAGGGCAAGTTCTTTATTTCCATATGTTTTGTTTTAAGTGGAATAGGAATGATTTCCCCCATGAAATTGTATTGGTCTGGCATTTTGGGGAATAGGAGATCAGTTATTTGGCAACCTTCTTAATTACTTTCATAATTACTGGCTAGTCAGGGTTTTTATATTTAATAGAATTTCAAATTTAATGGAATTTGATTGAATTTGGGTCAAGGAGCATGGCATATATAATTCTTTTTTTTCTTTTTAGACAATTCCTTTATGTATTAATAGTAATTTTTATAAATATCTCATGGAAGCTAAAAAACTGTTTATTTTCTGTTATAGAGTACAAAGTGCCCTTCCCATTAAGAAGGGATTTTTTTCAGGTCAGAATACATGTCTTTGAGGGGCCGTTTTGCCTTTCCATAGCACCTACCAGGTTGGAGATGCCTTCACCATAGCAGTAACAAAAAGGAAAAGACTCAAAAATGGGGGTGGGGAGGGCAGCTTAAGAAAGTGGTAGAAAGCTTCTCATGCATGCTTGCAGAGTTTGTTTCTCAACTCCAAAATTAGATAAGAGCAGATTTGATCTGTTTTGTATACTCAGTTTTTTTCAAGATGAAGCCTGTCAATTTGCAAAATCCTCTCCTTAATCTACTAATTAGGCAGTTTTCATCACCTTAAAAAGAGAACCTTAATGAAAAACAGCCACATTCACACTTTTTGTGTCTTGGATGCTGAATGAGGCATTCAGATCTCTGTTTTTATTTTATAAACCCCCGTCATCGTGGTTGAGTTTAACTGAATAGTGGCTGATGCCATTATGCTTACTTCATATTAGGCCTGATCAACTCAATTGACCCATGGACAAATCTTCCTTTCGAATTTATTTTTTTTCCCTAGCTATCAATATTTATCCTAAATGAAACCAATTCTCAAGACCTCTTTTCTGGATTATTACAATCACTTCTTAATCAGTCTCCCTGTTTCTACCCTTACCTCCTCATGGTTTCTTAAGGAAACAACTAAAATGGACCTTTCCACCAGAGAATTAACATTTAAAAAATTTTTGCATCTGGGGGTACCTGGTGGCTCAGTCGGTTAAGGGTCTGCCTTCAGCTCAGGTAATGTTCCCATGGTTCTTGGATCGAGCCCCATGTTGGGCTCTCTGCTCAGTGAGGAGTCTGCTTCTCCCTCTCTCTCTGCCTGCTGCTCCCCCTATTTGCACCCTCTCTCTCGGCAAATAAATACAATCTTAAAAATTTTTTTTCAAAAATATTTTATACCCGTTTTTCAGTCTTTGCACTATTTACTACCTCTGCCTAAGACGTTTTTCTTTCATATAACCATAGTCCTAACTTCCTCACTCCCTTCATATCTTCGCTCAATTTTCCGTTTTCAATGAGCCATGACTTTGTCCTTCTTTGTACTACACTCTGCTTCCTGATGCTAGCATTTCCAGTCTCTCTTACTTTGCTCTATTTCTTTGTTTTTCTATAGCATATATTACCCTCTGATATATTATATGTATGTATGATTTATTGGCTCACTCTCACGTCTTAAATGTAAGCAGCAGTTCAGGGATCTTCATTTGTTTTGTTCACCAAGGATCTTAAGCACTAGACCAGTTATTTCCATAGTTTGCACTCAATAAATATTTGTTGAATAATTGAATAGTGGTATGACTTTCAACTCACCTGGAAAAAAACATCTTCTTAAAATGCAACCTTGCAAAAGGAAATAGCCAAAACTTTCTATCACAGTTTAAAAGTCCAAATATGAATTTTAAGCATGCAAAAAGAAACCCATTAGACAAACACTGGTCCTATGTTGTCTTGATGGAACACATCATACTTTTATCCACATGGATGTGAGAATCTGAATGGCAGGGAAGCTCCTGAGCCCTATCTGAGATTGGGCTGAGCACGGAGAAGCCCTAGTACAGTCCTATACTCAGTTGTACATTTGAGCATTCACGAGCCTGCATTTAAAACGCAGCAAAGTCACCCATTTCCTAATCAAGGGTGCATTTTCATCAGTTCAGATGTATACATGGAGATTGCAAGAAAACTTTTGTTCTAAGGTTTTTATAAAATCAAGTTCACCCAGGCACACTGGTAAACAGATTGTTTAACTCCAGTGTGTCAAAATATGGGAAATGATGCATTTGAGTGTGTTTATTTTAAAATTAGAAACTGTCAAAAAATTAAAAAGAAATATGAATCAAGTAATTACAAATCAGTTTTTTTTTTAAATCTGATTGCTTGAAATAATAACAGACATAAAGATGCTTCCTGTCACTACAGTCAAATGGGATTTTGAAGAATTCCTTCAGCGTCATGTACCCCAAAGCAGTACATGTTCATCTCTATAGCTGGTGTTCATGTACTTGTGACACATCAGCCAGAAGTAGGAGACAGCAGTAGTATCCTATCTTATCCCTCAGACTCCGTGTACTCTGGCCAAATTCTAATGCCCAAGGTCTATGTCTAGCTCTCTGGAGACTTTTTCCCTTCATCTTAGGAAGACCCTTTTGTTTTCAGAGGCAGCCCACAACCATTGGCCCTCAGAGCGCTAAGTATCCTATCTCCCTCAACCTTGTAGTGATTCTAATGCATATATCTTGCACATTTTCCAGAGTTGCCCCACAAGATTAAGCTCCTTCATGGCTTCAAGTAACACACCCTTTATTGTCTGCTTTACTTTCCAAGAATCACTTGCTCATTTCTCCTTAAGCTTCTTGAACTGAATCTAAAAAAAAAGTGCTTTCACTTAAATCATCAAGGTACCAGGTAATCATAACACACCACCAGTAGTTGTCTATGATAGATGGAATATTTCCAAAGTAATTTTTCTGTGCAAATGCAACACCTTATAATGACATTGTACACATTTTATTTATGAAAATGTGCCAGATGGCTTCATTTTTCTCCTCTAGATATAGTTCCACCCTTTTACACCTTGTTCTGTCCTGCCCCCAGGATAACTCTACATATAAGGACCACATCAAAGGACTCCCTTGACCTGTGGCTTCAGATCAGTTAGTGGAAGGGACTGAAAGAGGGGAAAAGGGAAAGGAGAATGGAGCCTGGGTATTTATTCCCGTTTTCCTCTCTTCCACATATGAATTGTCTACAGTTCTCTCCCACAGGCTATCTTCTTGTCATACTGCGCTATCCATGCAGCTAATCTCCCCAGTTCTGGTGACCACTTCCTCTCATTCTCCTTGAAACTTAGGAAGGGTAATGGTTTCCTACTCTTACTAAGCTAGGGTGAAGCAATTCTACTGTTGGTAGGAGTAGAGAGACCAAAATTATGACAAATAGTTCCTTGAAAAATGCTTCCTGGGTGGGTGCCTAAGTGGCTCAGTCAGTTAATCGTCTCCCTCTGGCTCAGGTCATGATCCCAGGGTTCTGGGATGGAGCCCCACATCCCTCTGTCCCTCCCTTTTCTCTCTCCCTCTGAGGCTCCCCCTGCTTGTGCTCGCTGTCAAATAAATAAAATATTAAAAAAGTAAAAAAAATAAAATGTGTCCTGGTTTACTCAGTTTGAGTATTCTTTTGCTTCATGATAGGTCTCTGACCTTTACAGTAAGAAATAAATTCATGTGATAAAAAAATTATAACTCCAGACTGCACAAAGTTATGGAATCCATGTGTTCCTTCCTCCAATTTTCATTCCATAGAGGTAAATACCTTCAACTACTTCTTTCCAAATAATTTATTTTTACTTATATATTTTTAGTTATTTTTAGTTTGTTCATACTGATCAAGAGCTATTGATTTGCTTTGAAATACAAAAACCTGGCTTATCCACATTTTTTTTCACTTTCATTTTCTTTATGCTTATCCACATTTTTGATAGCTCTCCTCCCTATGTTTTATCAGTCTTGGCAAGCTAAATTGTTATGCATAGATCATTTTCTATCTTTAGGATATTAAGTGCTATAATCCAACTTTTCTTTAATCATCCATCAACTTTAGAAAATATCTTTCTCCCCCACCATAACAGATTAGGAAATTAGTGGCTCCATATTTTTCTCTCTCTCTTATCTTTCCCTTTCACTGCCCAGTTTCTGTTAGTGGTATTATGGGCTTATACTATTAAGTTTATAAAATTTACTTTTTTTTCAGAATTCTGACATCAGTTACTCAAACAGCTTTTGGGTTTTCCTGCAGTTACATTGCCTTTTTTATTTTTTTCTACTAAAATAATGTTATGCCTTTAACTTATCACTAAGCTCATTTAACCACACAATTGTTAAAATGAGTGCAGTTTTACTTTGTATTTTTACTAATTGCTATCTAAATCTACTGTACACCTCATCTTCTAAGCTTGCTTTTCATTGTCCTCTTCTTGCATCTGTATACCCTTGTTCTTCCTTCTTGGATTTCATTTTTATATTCTTCAATTATTTTTCTAAGTAAACAAGTGCACAGGAAATAAAATTTCTAAGATCTTCTATGAAAATTTTTTATTTTCTCTTCATAGTTCATTGTTAATAGACTGAATCTAAAATACTAGTTCAAAATAATTTTCTTGAAAAACTTTGAAAACATTGCATTCTACTGTTATTGATTGCAGTCTTGCCAAAATGAATATTTTGCCTTTTTTTTCTTTCTGGCAGATTTTTGGATTTTATTTAATTTGTTTAGTGTTGATTTTTCTTCCCTTTATGATCACATTTTTAATTTCTGAGAATTTTATTTCATTCTCATATTGTCCCCTTTATCCTAGAGATTCTTATTTCCTTAAAAATGCAGTATGTTCTTGTGTAGCCTTAAAGATAATAAGTAGATCTTTAAAGAGTTTTATTTAGTGCATGACTTAACCATTTCTCCAGGGTCTGTACTGTTCTTACTTATCTTGGCCTTCTCTGTCCTGTTGTTTGTTTTTTTTTTTTTCCCTTGAGTACTTACTGCTGATTGGCTGCCTGCAAATGAGGGATTGTACTGGTTAAACTTTAGTAGGATCTGTCTTTTCCTATGTAACAGTGATTTCAAGGAGTCTTTTTGGGAAAATGCAAATATTTATCTCCATTTCCATGTGCACTAAGTGGTCGTGTCACATGGTGTGTTCTCTGTACACTTGTTGGGTATGTCATATGGAGTTTTCCAGGTACATTAACTGAGTTTATTATACAACAGGATTCTCTGTACACTGCTTGGTCTTCTTGTACGGTAGTGTTCTACTCATTGAGCATGTCATATGGCATATCACTTAGATATATTATATGGATATATTCCCTGGTTGGGAATGTCATATGGAAACTTCTGTAAATGCTGGTTGGGCATGTTATATGGGATTTTCCAAATATACTAGTTGGGTATGCCATATGTAGTTTATTTACAGATCACCATTGAGAAAAATTAGGTAGGCTGGCCAAAAATGAGGAGAGTTTTATTCTGCTATTTTAATACCCAAACCAGAAGTCCTAGGCTTTCATAGATAGGTCATTAATTTATTTTAAAAATAATAGTGCCTGGTATTAGCCTGAGATTAAATATTCATTCTGGTAGTTGTGAAAATGATTCCTATGAAAAGGATTGAGGGGAATAGGATAGGGCCTCCTTAACGCAACTGAATCTAAACCTTTCAAATACACACCAACGTGAAACTACGAAGCTTTTGGAGACCCAGCCTCCATCTCTGCTGCTGTTATTCATGGTGCATCCTCTGAGCCACTGTTTTCTTCACTTTGTTTTCTCTGACAGTAAAATGGTATTCAGTTTTTGTCTTCTTATTAAAATGTCTGATCTACTGATGATCCTCCATTTAATTTTCACATGATTATGGCTTTATTTCTATTTTTTACAGAGATACTGTGGCATGCTGGTTAAGAATATGGGTTTAAACTCAAACTTAAGCTCTACCATTTACTCCTGAGTGACCTCAGTAAAGTTACTTGACTTTCATATACCTCAGGTTCTTATTTATACATGATTAAAAAATTATCAAAATAAGAATATTAGTAATATCTACCTCATAAGGATAATATGCATACTTATCTCAGTGATTTAATACTCATTTAATACTTAAAATAGTCCCTGGCACATAGTAGAAACTGGATAAATGTTAGCTATTGTTAGTCTGCATTGTGATTTTAGTGGGATTTTGAGAATAGAGCTTGATTGATATACCCCTAGATGGAACCATAGGACAATAAGGTAAATATTAAGTTAAAAATTGTTTTTTTAAATAAATATCAGAAAGAAGAGGATAATTTGAAGCTGAAGAGAAAATGTAAGTACTTACTGGTGCCTATCTGTGAGTCTTCATTTCTCAACACACACAACTGAATGTTAGGTTGCTTCCTAGAGTTACCCACCTCTTTGTGCCATGTTGGACATAATGAAATTCCAAAAAGATAATTTAAAAGCTTTTCATTCTTTCCAGATCAAAACTTCACTAAATTTTCAGTTCTGGTAGCAAGTCTCAAAGTTGAGATTAAAGATAGTTCTGTTCAAAGAGCTCAAACTATGCTTCTTTCCTATTTATATTAAACTGGTTGAAAGTTTGCACTTGATTACCAATTCCAAGCGCTCTTTAATTATCACTCAATTTGTAGTGTACAGTAAAATTTTGTTATTGCAAGCCTTGTAGACTTGCAACATACATTGGCATAAGTGTTTCTTTTCTGAAATATTCATAAAGGTATCAACTTTTAGTTTTCATATTGTGCATGTTTAAATACAATTACACCCGCAGAAGAGTAAACTGTAGCATATGTTCTCACTGATTTTTTTACAAATACATATTTAAATATTTTTCTCATTCCACGATACTCAAAATGTTGCCATTCTAAAGGAATGTCAGTTTTCAAATAACATAAATTTGTAATTACATTATTTTAAATAAAAGTGATGATTTTTCCCATCTGATTGGTGTTTTAATTCAACATAACTATAGTAACCATTGTCATTCTTCAAATAACATCATTACTAACTAGAAAACATTTTGCCCTAAAGAGTAAGAAAACAATGCAGAGAAAATGTCATAATCTGGAATGCCTGTGTGGCTCGGTTGATTAAGTGTCTGCCTTGGGCTTGAGTCATGATCCCAGGGATGACGGAGTCTCACATTGGGTCCCTGCTCAGTGGGAAGCCTGCTTCTCCCTCTGCCTGCCACTCCCCCTGCTTGTGTATGTGCTCTCTCTCTCTCTCTGTGTGACAAATAAATAAAATCTTTGGAAAAAAGAAAAGAAAATGTCATTAATCTTTCTCAGTAGAAGCTGATATTTCAGACAAAAGTTGTTCTATATGTTTTTCATACCATTTAGTTTAAACCCAGGATTCTGACAATACAATGAAAATTACCATAATATCCAGAAAGGCAAAATATCTACATTTGAATAAAATCAAAGAGAAGAGGGGAATTAAAAGAAGAGAGCAACACACAGTCATATCTCTAGCCCAGGTTTTTAAAGAACAGTCTCACAGCACCAGTCCCTTCCTCTCTAAACAGCAGCCGCCGCAGCAGCAATGCAGCCATTCAACTAAACTAAGCATGAAATGAGCATGATTTTCAGGTGGCCTTCATCAATGGAATAACATTCAATGACAATTTAAATTTGCCAGGAAGTGACACATTTCTCAAATAAGAAGCCTATACAATTGAAATTCTGCCAAGGAACTAAGAAGGGAGATTTGAAGCTGATACCTACCTACTACCACCACCATCAAGCATGCCAATATTTTTTAAATGAGCAAACTTAATGATAATGAAACTAATTTTACCACACCATCCTGGGAGAGGGAGATTTTCTATAAACTTTTGCTATTAACAGCTAGGATATTCTGAAACTATTTACCATTAAGAGATAAGCACAATGAGAAAAGATAGGTTTTAATACACAGGATAGAATGTGGAAATAAAACCACTGATATAACAGAATCCCAGTATAATAGCATTTGCAATAGTCAACTTTATAGTTAAGGTTACAACTCAATTTCATATCCCCGTTTCACTTGCTCATAAAAACTTGGTAGAAAGTTCTTCAACATGAAAATTTTCATACTTGGTCTCCAAGAAAATATGAATGATAAACATGAATATTTTTCGATTTTAATAAAGGATTTTTTTCTTTACCTTTCTCCCCAGTTTCTCAACAGAGGCACTCAGACAAATAGAGTGAGCAATGAGGAATTTAAAATGCATGAATCTCCTAACTAAACTTCAAACATTTATTATAAACCCTTTTCTTTTAAACAATACCTGAAGTTCAAGGAATTAAAATTTTCTTTTGACAAAAAAGTGGTCCACCAAAATGAACTATCTACATTCCAGAACCCACTGTGATCAACTGAAACTTAGGTCTTAACTAGAGAGGAGCCGAATGTGATTATGGAAAGTTTAACAGACCCATATCATTGTTCATATACTACTAAAATAACATCACATAAAATTTTAGCTTACAGACCTGCCCTACAATTCCCCTCTTCTGCCCAGATGTCACCCAGTGCCTCCTTTGCAGAGATGCATTGTTAAATCTTACCAATAAATCAGAACCCTAATATTTGATTATACTAATTTTTTCTATCCCCTTCCATCAAATAACCTCCTTCAAAATTTATCTGATATTCCAGGAAATATCTGGCTCTTCTCCCATCAGTTATATTAGTTAAATTTATATAAGTTATATAAAACTATTGACACTCATTAAGACATTCCCTTAACTTTAAAGATAACTTAACTTAGCCAGTGCTACTAACCATGAATCAGAGTTCACCCACACAGAGGGGCTTTTGCTAATGGAGATAGTAACTTGGGAAGCAGGTGGAGAGGGCACCACTTACCTTTAGTGAACAAGAGTTAAGGATATTCATTAGCTTGCAACATTCTGTAGTTGCACAAAGTGCATTGTACAGTCCAAAATGTCAGCTTTGAGAAATAATTTTATGTATTCTCTCACATCAAGATTTGATCATTTAGGATGTTACTCTTGTTAGACCTGCCCAGTTCTAGATATCTTAGCAAAGTAGTACTGTGGAATATTATATAACGTGGGGTTGAAAGTGTCTATATTGGGGCACCTGGGTGGCTCAGTGGGTTAAGCCACTGCCTTCGGCTCAGGTCATGATCTCAGGGTCCTGGGATCAGGTCCCGCATCGGGCTCTCTGCTCAGCAGGGAGCCTGCTTCCCTCTCTCTCTCTGCCTGCCTCTCTGTCTACTTGTGATCTCTTTCTGACAAATAAATAAATAAAATCTTAAAAAAAAAAAAAAGAAAATGTCTATATTGTTCAGGATCTTGAATGAATTTCAAGAGAATGTTTCCAATTTGAGTGTGGGAACATAGAAATGGTTATTTGGGATTTAGATATTCTGTTTCTAAAGGACTTTGAACATTTACAGATAAGATGAAGTCAGGAATATAAGTGCCCTCACTCAAATTCATCAACATGTCCAATGGACTGTAAAGGTGATGGGGAAGAGTAGGAAAGAGGTGAAGGTACTGCATAAGTTTAGGAAAGAGAAAGAAATACTCTCCACATATAAAAAATAGAGGGATGGTAAAGAGAATATTCTTTGAGTATGGACTCTGTTATCTGACACTCCCAGGTCCAAGTACCCTGTTTGTTGCTTAATATAAATGACATTAGGTGACTTCTTCTAGAAGGTCAGACTGGTTATAGATAGAGTACAAGTGAAAATATGCAAAGAAGGAATCAAAGCCCAGTTTGGAACCCCTCATCCTTAGAAGAATAGCACCATTAGAAGGTAATAATAGGTAGCACTTATTAAGTGCTTACTCTGTGTGATGTGCTAATGTAATCATTATATCATTTAATCCTCACAACTCTAATGGGCTTCGTGGCCATTTTTTGTTTTGTTTTGTTCTGTTTTATTTTACTTTTAAAGATTCTTAAAGATTTTATTTATTTATTTGATAGAGAGCACAAGCAGGTGGGAGAGAGAGAAGCAGACTCCTCGCTGAGCAGGGACCTTGATGTGGGGCTTGATCCCAGGACTCTGAGATCATGACCTGAGCTAAAGGCAAACACTTTACCAACTGAGCCACTCAGGCACCCCTATGGGCCATTTTAGATACAAGTATCAGGAAGATGAGAGAGGTAGAATAACTTGACAAAGGTCACAGTAGTTGGTACATAGTAGCATCGTTTGGGCCCAGGTCATCTTTAATTGATATTAGAAGCTCTCAGCCCTACTCTTCTAATCTTCCTTCTTGGATATCATGATAGTCACTGATAGAGGCAGTATTACAGTAGTGGGAGACAAAGCAGCCCCAAGTCATTGATAGAGCCCTCCTTGAGCTTCTATTTTACTGGAAAGAATAAGCAACACTTGAAAAGAACAGTGCTGCCTAGATTCACTTGATAAATATGCCAGGCAGGAAGCCAGAAGCAAGTGACATCTTCTATCTGGTACAGCACAAAAAAGAGCTTAGAGAAAATCTCTCTGGCAACCATGGAAATGGTTAGATGCTTAGCTCTCCTGTAAGGGAGCATAATTGAAGGTCTTAGCAGCTGCCTCTGAATCCCACATTGCATTCATGGTCATGAACTCTTCTAGCCAGTGATGAAGAGCTGCAGAATACCAGCGCAGTTCTAGTTTTGTGAGACATGGGACTCCTCTATTGGCAGACAGCTTTGGCTTGAAGACTCCTGATTGGTCTGGCCCAAACTGACCTAGAACATGGTGCAATTTGAGACTCTTTGTACCCAAGCCTTCTTCCTTGTGTCTCTTAATCGGTGGGGTGAGTCCTTAACTGAGATTGAAGGTTTTCCCCATCTTCTTCAGCATTATTCCATTTCTCCTTAGAGATATTTCCCCTAACTAATATCTTACATGTCTAATCTCATCCTGGGTTCTCCTTCCCAGAGAATATGAACTAATAGTCACAGATTATCTACAACCTCTAGTAATTCTACAATTCTCCAATTTCAGAGAAGAAACAGGATATTATTTCCTTTACTGGGATGATCAATGACTCTGTCTCCCCCAAAACTTATAGTCCTTGGGAATCTGGTATGCTAAAACAATAGGACAACTATGAAAAGAAAATAAAATAGAGATAAATAAGGCAAGGATTACAGGGTAAGTCAAAGGACAATCAAAGAATTAAAATTAATGTTTTGATTAGCAAAGAGTATAGTTGTCATAAAAGAGATTGATTGATGGAAGATCTATTGAAGAGTTCTCCCCAGGAAATAGAGATGAAAACCATGAAAGAGCAAATCATAATAATGAAAGACAGAGACCCAAGAGTCAGCATATTAAGTGATAAATGATCCTAAAGAAAAGGCCGGAACTAACGAATAACAAAGATAAAATAGAGCAAAACATTCCTGAGCTGAGGAAGGAACTAGTTGTACAGATGAAAGGGTTTCCAAGCTTCAAGTTAAATTGATAAAAGAGTACTGCAGCTAGTCTAGTCCTTATCTTTCAAGCAATAAGATCTTTTCACATTTCTGGAGGGTTTTCTTCATTCAGTCATCCTTACATCCTTAAATTGGGGGTTCAGACAGGTTTTGTCAAACTTTGTGTGAGTTATAAGAAAAGCAGCCTCAGGACTCTTTATAGATTCATTCTTTGTCCATATTAGGAGAGGCAGACTGATGTTAGCTACAAAACTGCTATCTCCTTCCCATCAAATATCTCGGATGTCTTCCTTTTCGACCAGCTAAAATAGTCTGTTTAACCAAGTTGACCAATTGACAACTGAAGATAAATGCTACAGGCAGACATTCAATATATAGGCATTAGTTATTACCATAGTTCTTCATAGGATTTATCTTTGCTCCCTAATGACTGCCTTCTACTCAAGGCTCCCAGCTTTGCACACAATTAAGACTGAAGTATGGTTGGGAGCTGCATCAGTTTAAAATTTCAGTTTGTGAAGTAGGTGGGGAAGTAGAGGAAGGGGCAAAATTGGGAATAGAAATAGACTGCTGCCCTGAATGTTCTCTTTTAGTTTTGTTGTTTGCTTCTTTGTTTTGTTTTGATTTTTTTTTTTTTTTTCCTATTTAGGCAACTTGAAGTTATCTGCACCAATTCTCTTTCTGGCACAACTGCTAATTTAAAAAGCCCACTACCACAAAGATTACACTTTCAATAGGATACCTTACCTTTGAAGTGTACAATAGAGGTCTGCTTTCGTCAGCTACCCATGGTATGAGATTTAAAGAGATTTGAAAGGAATTACTTTGTGAGTGCAACGGACAGGAGTCTTGGTTTCAAGCTAGTAAACAAGCTGACTGATAAAGCAGAAAAGTAGTTAAGATGTTGGAGAAGTTGACATAATGTTGGAAGGACTAGAGAACCAAGCTGAAGACTAGGCTTTCAGTTTTCAGTTATCACCTAAAAAGACGATCAGAAAAACCTGTTGATTATGATAGGCTAAACTCAATTAGACCTATAGAAGTAGGGAGAAAACAACCTTGAAAAATCTTAATAGTATCTCAGAAGGGGGAATTCAAGGGTAGATATTCCTAGGGTTTTTAGTGTCTGGGCTGAAAGATTTTTTTTTAAGACTTTTTATTTATTTAACAGAGAGAGATAGATCACAAGTAGGCAGAGAGAGAGGGGGAAGCAGGCTCCATGCTGAGCAGAGAGCCTGATGCGGGACTCAATCCCAGGACTCTTGAGATCATGACCTGAGCTGAAGGCAGAGGCTTAACCCACTGAGCCACCCAGGTGCCCCTGGGCTGAATGATTTTTAATGCAGGAGTCTTGGTGAGTAGAATTGCTTTGGATTGGGTATGGATTATGACACAACAGTTTTGGATTGACAGTGGGAGTGAGGCAAAAAGGCTTAAAGATATTCTTGAGGAGTAACTTGTTACTCTTGGCTGAGTATGCTATTTTCTTAAAAGATTTTATTTATTTATTTAACAGAGAGAAAGAGATCACAAGTAGGCAGAGAGGCAGGCAGAGAGAGGGGGGGGAAGCAGGCTCCCTGCGGAGCAGAGAGCCTGGACCCGGAGCTCGATCCCAGGACCCTGAGATCATGACCTGAGCCGAAGGCAGAGAATTTAACCCACTGAGCCATCCAGAGGCCCTGAGTATGCTATTTTAAGATGTTAAAATGTTAAAAGCTAATATTTTTTGGAGCAAGAGGCTAGGGTTTTTTTTTTTTGTTTGTTTGTTTGTTTGTTTGCTTGCTTGTTCTCAGTACTGATTAACAAAGGGACGGAAAGGAATGCTTGATCCCATATTGTTTATTCACGGGGACAGGGACATATATCTGGCCCCAAAACTGTTTAACCAGGGACAGAAATTTATGTTGGTTTCTATTCTTATAGTATTGATGCTCCCCAAAATTGTGCTTCCAAATTGTCCTGATAAAAATGTATGTTTCTTCTACTTGTTTACCAAGCATTAGAATAAATCATGTTACTGCCACATTGAAATTGCTTATGTACTGGGACTCTAGAATATAGGAAATCAATGTTGTTACTGAAATCAAATATATCTGCCTCTAGCCAAACCAAAAAATTCTCCTTAGATTTGCTTATTTCTAAATTATAGTCTTGCATAGGTATATCTATCTGATATAGAGGTTAGCTATCAAGTTTTTATCTGAGAGAGACAATTCCAAGAGGCAAAGATTTTAGGTTTTCTGGATCTTACTGTAAGGAATTGAATCCAAAGATTGTATATTTGCTATCTATAGCAAGGATATTCAAAATACATAATATCCAGAAAATATGACCGATAACTCTATTAAGATTCAACCCTTGTAGGCCTAATAACAACATATACTGTTATCCATCCTTTTAAAAATTACTAATAGCATCAACTGCAAAAGTACAAATTGATTATTTCTAGTATAATTCACCTATTTTGTATAAAAAAATAAATAATTTTCTTCATCAAAATAGAAAAAATCTAATCTCATCAACTATTGTATCGAACCCTGAATCTGAATCCTTCGATGATAGCCATTTCTCCTTCTGCCATACTCTCTCATCCTGTCTTTGTGTCTCACTTTGTAAGCCTTTAAAGTTAATGACACCAATACACGCTATATAAAATAGCTTGAGAAATGAGAGTAAAATAGGATTATTAGCCAAATGTGTAAACATATACATGATACAGAAAGGAAGAAAATATGACTATTTCTTTCTGTAAGACCACAATTGTTGACATTATGGCTTGCCTCTTCATTACCTTTATACATTCCCTCTGTCCTAACCTTGCCAGGGTTCTTTGCCTGAAGAGTTGTATTAGTAAAGATAAGGTTAGGTTTCTGTAACAAAAAGATCCAACAATAAGTTAGTGACTTAAAGATATTAAAACTCTTTCTTTTATGAGAGAGTACTTATGAGAGTATTCATTCAAGGTAGCATCTGGCAACTTGTAGCTTCTGAGGTGCTCCAGCCACTGCTGTTTCTGGCTGGCAGAGAGGAAAATGGGGGATATTCACAGCACAGGATTTCCTTTTAAGCAAATAATATAAAAGTGAATATATCACTCTTAGTCACATTACATTGGTAAGAATGATGGCTGGGAAATAATGTTTCTTGCTGCACCATCACCCAACCAGAAAGAATAAAGGAGAAAATGCCTTTGGGGAGATAACTAACTTCTTCTACCACATGAAGTGACTCAAAACTTCTCCTCTCTATCCCTGAGAGGCAGAGACCAAGTAAGTGATTTTTCTACCAAGATTCAAACTGTCCTCTCAGAGACTGTTCCATTTCCTTGACCAGTGTGTAGGGAGTTAGGATGCCTACATGTTTGGCTCTCACTAAGCAATGTGTCTGTGAAGCTATATTTATCAACCATAAAGATGATATTTGCCACTCCATCTGCAAACAGTGTCTCTGTTTCTTTACTTACTCATTTACTGGAATCTGCTTTAAATTATACCAATCTAGTCAAAGCCACCATCACCTGTTGTCTGAACTGTCAGAAAGACTTTCTCTTGACACCCTCCCCCATTTGCCCCTTTGAATCCATTCTTCCCAACTTGCCCCTTTGAATCCATTCTTCCTATACAGCTAGAGTGATCTTCTTCAACATTGGTTTGATTATACATTGCTGTGTTCAGAATCTCCTAGTGACTTCAGAACATAATCTAAAGGTGTGACATTCCCACTCAATCTCTTTATGTCATATCCTACCATATACTTTCTTGTTCTCTCTGCACTAACCAGACTATCCTACTTGCAGTTTCTGGGATACACTAAACATGACTTTCCTTATGGCTCTTTTCATTTACTATTCCTTCTGCCTCGAGTTCCCTACTCATAGATAGCCTGGGAGCTATTTCCCCTACTTCCTTCAGGTCTTTCCTTGAACATGACCTTAACTGTGGGTTTTACTCTGGCTGAAAGACATAAACTAACACCTTCCCCATCTCATATAAACATTTTATTTTTAACTTTTGAAATAGTTTTTTGAAAAAATTGCTATGAGAAAATTGAAAGTTTATAAAGTTTCCAAAAGAAAAAAAGTTAAGCAGAAGACACGAAGGTAATTTTCATACTTTTTTCTATTTGATTTTTTGAAATAGCTGAGATTTTATTTTTCTACCATTCTTGAAGAAAGGGTAATTTTTTGGCTATTCTAAAAGTAAAGTGATATCTAGATATAGAAATGGATACAGATGTAGATCCTCCAGACTCCTCTTCTTTCAGTAGTTACTATCAGGTAAATAGGGCTTGTGTTTATGTTTGCATTTCACTATGTATATTCTTCCTCCTAGGAGAACAATTTTAATTTTACAAAGAATGTGTCTTAGCAGAGGGTTAGATGACATCTTTCTGCCAAAGTTAGTGGTATAATTAAAATGTGTATGAGGCAGATAGATGGCAATTGACTCCCTGTGGCTCCCTCTAATATAGATTTCCTAAATCATAGGCCTTCGTTATGACTACAGCAGTTTGTTGCCTTCTCCCTAACTACCTTCTTCACAATTGCATGCACCATGCAGGGGATGGATTTTGCCTTACTAGCTGTAGGAAAGCAAGATGGAGTTCAAGGCCTGAGTGCCATTTTATACATTTTCTTTAACCGAGGATATACAATAAGATGAAAATTTCAAATTCATGGAAGAGGGCAATGGTTCTCCATTTCCAGTGAGATAAGTTTTAGGAAGTAAAGCAACAGAGTTTTCCAAATAAGCTAAATGTACTCATTTAGCTTTGGATATCACAATTTAATGGAATTTTACCCCAACTCAGTTGTGTCATGAAAGGTGTCAATTCATAACAGAAGACAGAATTGGATGCTGGTAATTGAACATGAGAGCTATAAAAGCAAAATCATAAAGGCAGAACACCAAAGATTAGGTCTTTAGAGAAGAGAAAACTTTGGGTGAGTGACTAAGGAAAAAGTGTGTCAGTATTTACTACAGTTGCACAAACATATGACTTAAGCATGAGAATATCCACTCTCAGCTCTATATGAATGACAGATATGCTGTTCAGAGTGGCATTATGTATAACTGCCAAAATACGGAAAACAATTTAAATATGCGTCCAGAGAAGAGAGAAATAATGGTGTATTCGTGCAATAAAATTATATATAGCAATTAAAACTCATGAATTAGAGCTACATACAATACTATGAATAAATCTCACAAGTATAATGATAAGGAAAATAAATCAGACACAAAAGAATCCCTACTGTATGGTTCCAATTATAGATAATTTCAGTATAGGCAAATCTGTAGGGTTAGGAATTTGGATAGTGGTTATCTTTGGGGTGGGTATAATGTGCTATGATTGAGAAAGGTTATGTGTAAGGTTCTGGGTTGATGCCAGTGTCTATTTCTTGACTTAGGTGATGTTTACCAGGGTATTCATACCTAAAAGGTATTCAATGAACTCTATATTTTTTGTTTTATTATTCTTTGAGGGTGTTACACTTCAATAAGAAAAAAAGTTTTTTTTTTTTTTTTAATAGAATGCATAGTCTGTTTGAAAGGACAAGTTAGTGAAGTTCTAGCTAATTCCAGCTAATAGAAATTTTATGGTAGCCCTGTTAAACTTCAATAATTGCTGAACAGAAGTTACAGCAAATAAATGAATGAATGAATGAATGAATGAATAAATAAATAAATAAATACTGGCCCCCTAAAGCTACATTAATATAAAATCACAGACAGGGAAACTCAGTTTTTTTCTGCAGTCACTTTTGCCTACTTGGAGATGGAAATTCCTATCTTGGAAAGGTAACCTCATAGCTGAGAAAAAATGAACTGTTTTGGATGCAGAGAGTGAGGTCAGCACTAGGCAGAATGTGGAAAGAGACAGCAAGAGTGAGCTGAATTGTTCTGCCCAGAAGAATATCAGAAGTGGAATTGTGGGAGTTTAAAAGTTAGTGGGTGGGAGATGAAAGTAGAGTGAAACATGCACTTGTGTCTTCAGCACAATTAATGCACACAGCTCAGGCTCTGTTTCCATCTAATTTTACATGAATCACAGAAAAGGAAACAACTAGAGGCATGTTTGTGTTTTTTTCAGCAATATTCAGTAATATTTTATTGAATATTTGCTGAAAATATTACTGAATATTATTATTCAATAATAATAAAATAAATATTATTTTAAAATAATATATTATTTTATATAAACAATAAAATAAAATATTATTTTATTGAATATTTACTGAAAATATTACTGAAAAAAACACAAACATGTAAAATAATAATACAGGGCTTTCTATAAAACCATGAACTTTGTTACTAGACTATCTGATCATTATTAGCAATAGGTGCAATTATGAAAATAGGTTATCTTTTATTCACATAAAAACATTTAAAAATATATTATAAAATTTTTAAAAACCATCTTTTATCATTACTATTTAACAATAATAGTATTAAAAATTAAGTGCTTACTATTTGTCAGTGTGAGTTATGTAGTAATCTCAAATTCAATTATTATTCTGAGAGATGGAATACTGTCTAATATTTTCTTCACATATTTTTATATTTTCTAAGTTCTTCTCATCTGTCTTTTATAATTAAAAATAAACCAAAACACCTTGTACAACTGAAAGGGAAAACAAATCTAGCTACCTAAACTTACTTAAATTATACCTGCTTCAACCCTGGCCATTGAGAAGTTGGGGGGCAATGCTTTAAAGACAGTCGGAGATAAAAATAAGGGAGAATGGAGGCCAGAAATGGAGTTACCATTGATGAAAGAGCAAGAGATAGGAATGAAAAATAAATAGTCTAAAGAAGCAGAAAATAGACAAAATCATCAATATTGCTAAGCTAAGAAGGCCCCATGAAATTAAATAAAAAAAAATAAAAATAAAAAGGATTAGAGGCCATACACTATCTCTAGGGCAATAACCAAGTAGAACAGGAAAGGAAATGAAAAAGAATTTATACAAATCATAGTGAGTTTGAAGAAGAGAGCCATGAAAATATATTTGGCTTAATCAATAGGTACAGTGAGAAGCTAAATGAAGGTAGAAGAAAAGATTGTCAGAAATCATTTTAGTAAGAACATGATTGATACAACCAATATGAAGTAGAAAGGGAAATATATTACTTTCCATGTTTGTATTCCAAGAGAACCGTCATAGGGCCAGAAGAATGGAATGCGAGATATACAAAATATAATTGAGAATAACTCTTATATTCCACACATGTGAGAGAGGAATGAAAGGAAGGTGGAGAAATTACATAAAGCATTATCAAAAGCTTTACCATTCTAAAGAAATTTCATGTGGTTTCTTAGGATTTGACAAGGAGGAGGTTTCCATGAGAAGTGCCAGCAGCTAATGGAAAAAGTATTTTCAAATTCATACTGATAAACCAAGGAAAGTGAAGGCAAAACTAATGTAGGGGACTGTCATAGCTTTAGCACTGAGATCCCACTAAAACCTTCAGTCCTGGGCAAACCCTTGGTAGTCAGACCCTACCAGAGAAATGAGGTAATAGCCATACTTCCTTTCAGCAAAGAGATCCCTTCAGCAGGTCGTCTGCTCATTTACAGAGAGTGCTTAATCCACAGAAACCCTTACCTTAATGCCCGAACATACGGATGGAAAAACTCTCTTCTGTTACAAAGGCAAGAGGGATAAAAATCCCATGGGCATCTCCTTCTGCGCATAGTATTCTGGATGAGGAAGAAAAGGAGATTGACAGGGAAAGCCAGTGATTAAGATGGAAAAGATCTTCAGCAAGGGCCTTTTCAAGCACCATTGGAAACATTTCAGCTTCTTCCTGCCAACCTTGGAGAGAAACACACATAAGTGCACACACTACCTGTATATGCTTTTATTATGATTATTTGCTCTTGACAGGGAAAGGGATTGACCATGAGATTAAATAACTTGTCTCCCTTTCACAGTTACTATAATCAGAATCAGAATTTGAATGTGGTCCACCTGGCTCCAAAAGTGTGTATCCTTAATTGCTCTGCAGCGCTGTTAAAAGAAACAAAAAAGATACTTTTGCTTTGAAAACAGGGTTTTTGGACAACTGACAGTGTGTAAAAGAAAGAAACTTAAGTTTTTCCATCCACTGCTCTCACCCCCCCCCACCCCGTGTCACTCTGGCTGCACCTTACTTGCTTGAAGCTCCAGGCTCCTGCTAAGCTAGCACTACTGTTGTCTCTCTCCAACGGCCCTCATGATCATGTACTGGGACCTCATCAGCCATAATGAGATGTTTATCATCTACAAGATCTGAGAGATCGTGGACAGGCTGGGGCTGGAGGTGGAGGTGAAGGTGGTCAGTACGATCTCAGAGGATAATACTGATGACTCACTCATGGGTGGAAATGCCTCCACTGAAGACACCGAGGGTGAAGGTATGGAAAGCGCAGTAAACACTGGTGTTGATATTTATTGTGAACCATTACTTACAGGAAACCACCTTCAAAAAAGAGGCCTATAAGAAGTATATCAAAGATTACATGAAATCAGTCAAAGGCAAACAGAGGCCAGAAAGCATAATGATGGGGGATACAGACCAGATCAAGCACGTCTTTGCTAATTTCAAAAACTACCAGTTCTTTATTGGTGAAACCCTGAATCCAGATGGCATGGTTGCTTTGCTGGACTACTGTGAGGACAGTGTGACTCCACATATTATTTTCTTTAAGGATGGTTCAGAAATGCAAAAATGTTAATGAATTTGGTTATTTGGACGTTATCACCTGTTGTCATAACTGACTACTGCTCTTCATCCACATAACAACCAGGACTTAGGCAAATGGGACTGATGCCTTCTTGAGCGTTTCATTTATTTTGACCTTGATTTATTTGGAGCAGAGGCATTATTTTTAAGAAAAAAAAAAAATGTCACGTAGGTTATCTAAAAATGCATTTAAAACTCAAAAAAAAAAAAAAGAAAGAAAGAAAGAAGGAAGGAAGAAAAGGAAAGAAACTTAGGGAAAAACCTCCCTGAGGAGCCTTAGGCTTCTTTATAAAATCTCAGTGTTAATGGTACTTAGTAATTCATTTTCTAAAAGCAAAAATGAGTAGAGTTTTAATACTTATATTTTGTGAGAGGTAGAACTCATTACTTGTTGGAGAATGTGAAAACTAGTATAGTTAAAAAAAAAAAATAGAGGCATCCAGGAAAGTAATGAATTCTAATAGGATATGCCAGGCTTGTACTAACAGGGTTCATTCTATTTCTTTCACTCAGGAATGATTAAATATCTGACCAATGTTATGTAAAGTTTGTTTATGTTTTCAATGAATCACTGTTTTAAAAAGATATTATTTATTTATTTTCAAGAGATAGAGAGAAAGAGCAGAAGCAGAGAGAAGAGGCAGAAGCCCACTCCCCCCTAAGCCAGGAGCCCAATATGGGACTCAATCCCAGGACCCTGGGATCATGACTTGAGCCGAGGGCAGCCACTTAACCCACTGAGCCACCCAGGAGCCCTTCAATCAAACGCTTTTTAACCTACAATCTTCAGTGCTGTATTTACCACAGTTGGTAGATGAAAACAAGACATTTGTTTTTGCCTGAAAAAAGCGTACAACTTAATTAGGAATAAAACATACTTGAGGAAAACCTGAAGAGCAATTTTCAATTAACAGCATATGCAAAGTAAAGCAATCAGAACATGTAATATAGTCAATATAATAATTGAAAAAATTCCCTTCAAAACAAACATAGCATGATTGTCAGTATCATGTGAAATACCACAATGCTATATTCTGGTCACCAATTCAATGAGATCCCACAAAATGAATGCAAAAGAAAACAGACCAGTTTACGTTTTGATTCAAGCATAACAAATCCTAGAACTCAAGAGATACAGTAAGAAAAACTGGTGATTTATGTCCTAAAGAGAAAACCAATTTTATTTGTCATGCTAAAACTTAATTGCTTCCTTCACCATGTCCCTGTGATATACTCATCTTATCTAACCTCCCGCTCCTTAGATAATCACACTGTATTTTTACATCATTCACTTGAACATATTTCCATAAATGGTTAAATTATTTTCCTGAGAAAGCTTAACTTCCTAATGCTTATTAAAGCTCAATCTAACTTTTTCATTACCAGAACTTTGAGAGGTGTAATGAGGATTCTGAGTAAAATCAATTGTGTGCTGGATGTGCAATTATTGGGATCTTTAGCATATATGCAATAAGTAAATAAGAAGAGTCTTGCTGTGAAGGGATTCAAAATAAAATAAATGATGGAACTGCAATTGAGGAAGTAGATTATTTCTCACCAGGTGTTGTGGGAATATGGAACCACACTATAGATTTTTGTTTTGTTTTTTTGTTTTGTTTTGTTTTTACTGCATATCCTCTGAAACAATTGGAAAATGCCCCAGGAATAACATTAAGACAAATAATTTATGCCACACAAATCATTAAACCATAAGCGACTTCATTAAGTAGCTTCCCATTGGTAGCCTGAACTAAAACAGCTGGCCTGACGGTTGGATATTGAAGAAAAAATAAAATTCCTTTTGCAGTCTGAACCCCTTCTTGCAGATTTATAATGAGTTCCTTTATTTCAAGTGACCAGAGGAAAACAAGCCAACCTAATTAATGCTAACAATTAGGGTCTGAGAAAATTCCAATCAGATGTTTCCTTTAAAAGGGCCCTGGATGTTTTATGATAATAATTAATAAAAATAAAAATAATAATATAGCTAGTATTTACTGCTTGCTTACTAAGTGCCAAACACTATTCACTATTTTCAATGTTTTATTTCTTTTAACTTATTTAGTGTTCATGAAAATTCTGTAAATAACAACAGGGCTGGGGTGCCTGGGTGGCTCAGTCAGTTAAGTATCTGACTCTTAGTTTCAGCTCAGTTCAGATTTGTATAGGGCTCTATGCTCAGCACAGAGTCTACCTGAGATTCTCTGCCTCTCCCTCTGTCCCTCCCCCCCACTATCTCTTGTTCTCTCTCTCTCTCTCTCTCTCTCTCTCTCTCTAAAATAATAAAATAAATAAAATCTTAAAAAAATTATCAGGGCTGACTGTATAATTTGAGTGGTGCAGTGCAAAATGGAAATGCAGAGTCCTTTGTTAAAGGATGAAAAAAAAAATGTGTTTTCTTTCTTTAGCAGTCTCTCTCTTGCCCCGTCATGGAGTTTTGTTTTTTTTTTTTTAATTTTCTATTTAACGTTGGACATTCTTGTACATGGGGAATCAAGCCTGAATATTATCCTCCTCTTAAAGATGTGGCAACTGAGGACAAGGAATACAAAACTTTCACTGGACATGAAAGCTGGTTTAGAGAGGGGCACATGATGCATTCAGAGCCAGTAGAACATGATGAGACTTTGTTGGCCATCCTGGGAAGAAGATTCTCTTTTCTTGTTGGACTTGATCATCAGAAGATACGAGGTGTGTAGCTGTTGCCACTATCATCCTTTCATGTGAGGCTGAATCTAAAAGCAATGAAATAGGAGACAGAACCAAAAGAAGACAGCAGAAGCTGTATATGTGAGATATTTTGAATTCCTGGTCAAGATACACCTTTCTTCAGATTTCCCAGCCATATTATTCCATAAATTCTGTGTGTGGTTGATTCTTGCTTTAGGTAAGTTCTAGGTCTGTCTGAGGCAAAAATGGTCTCCTCCCTCATAAAAACTATACAGATCCTAATCCAGAACATGTCGAGTGTGATTAAGATAGAGACCTTAAAACCAGGAGATTTCCCTGTGTTATTCAGGTGAGCGCAAAGTAATGACGAGGGTCCATATAAGAGGGCCAGGGAGACAGGATGCTCAGAGTCATATGATTTGTGATGATTGATAGAGAGGTTGGAATGATGTGGGGCCGTGAAACCAAAGTTTCAGCAGAAGAATTCAAGCAGCCTCTAGAAACTGGAAAAGGCAAGGAAATGGATTTTCCTCTAGAATCTCTAAAAGGAACTCTGCTGATCTATTTCAGACTTCTGACCTCCAGAACTATAAAATAATAAATTTGTGTTGTTTCAAGCCACTTAGTTTATGGTAATTTGTTATATAGCAGCAATAGGAAACTAATATAATGTCTCTTGCAGAAAGAGTCCTCACACACCTTTATACCAGGATACAGTGTAGAAAGTCATGATTTATTTAAATATGAAAGAAAAAAGTGGAGAACTTTCTGTCAGTAACCAAAACATAAATGTGTTTTTCTTTTTCTATGTTTCTCTGTCAAAATATACTTCCAGGAAGATGGTTATCAATTGCCATTTCATTATTAGTATTTGATTATAATTTTGCCCAATATGCAAACATTTTCCTGTTCTGAAGAATTTATTGTCAGTACCGCTTTTAGAACAAGCTGTAATATCTAGTGATACAGTCACTTAGAGAAATTCTAAAGTTTCAGGAACAGACTCATTAGAACAGGTATGCTCAACTTTTCTTTTGTTCCCTGCACCCCTGAGGAATACTGTGTATACCAGAAACAGTGAATTTCAAGCATGTGGGCCTGCTCTCTTCCTGCTCCCATTGTGAATCTCATCATTAGCAGTAACTGCTTTATTGTGGTCTTTGCATCAACATGAGATCAGAGAGGTGCAGAGCCCTGTCTCTGTTAACTTGGCTACAGAAGAAAAAATTCAGAATATGTACATACTTAGAATCTTACCTTCAGTGTTAACCAAGTTCCCTGATGGTAATGGCTGAAGGATTATTGCTAGGAATATATTTGCATGAAGGATGCAGAAGACTGCCAATAAAAACGCCGTCCTCAGGAAAGAGCTCCCTACGTCTTGCATGAGGAGAGAGGCAGTCCTAATGATAACATGGGATGTTTCACTCAATTTTGTTCTCTGGTCCATCCCCATGGGTTCAGATCCTGTTCTGTAAAGGAAGAAGCTACAACTCCTAAAAGAAGAAATGGCATGGAATATCTTCAGAGGAAATAAACATGAGAAAGTACTAATAGAAACTGGAGCATTGGCACTGTCACTGCAGAGTTCAGTCTTCAGCAGAGAGCCCTGTTAATACTCATCTTTGATACACTGATGGCTGAGGTGCTTCAGGCCCAGCCAGGATGGAACCCAGCTTATAGGAGGAGAGTGGGGAGGAAAACCACTGAGGCGCCCAGGGCACACAGCAACAACAGCAGCAGAAGCTAAGATAAGACAGTGAAGGGAAGAAGTCGGTTCTGTCCTTGAGAGGACATGGTGGGGAGGGGAGATAACCTTAAGGTTTCAGCAGGTTTTTGTTTTTGTTTTGTTTTTGTTTTTGTTTTTTTTAAAGGTTTTCTTTATTTGACAGAGAGAGACATAGCGAGATTGGGAACACAAGCAGGTGGAGTGAGAGAGGGAGAAGCAGTCTCCCCACTGAGCAGGGAGCCCGATGCGGAGCTCCATCCCAGGACCCTGGGGTCATGACCTGAGCTGAAGGCAGATGCTTAATGACTGAGCCACCCAGGCACCCCAGTTTCAGCAGTTTTTAATGAGAAGTAGAAACAAATATATATTCATACGAATATATATATATAGCTTGCTACTGTTCATGAGGCTTGAGTTTTTGTTCTGAGGACCAAATGAAACATAATTACTGATGTGTGTTTTTGCCCTTTCTTCTAATTTACCTTCCCATATGCCTGCAAAAACCCCAAGCCCACCTCAACCCTGAATCTCTCTCGTATATGTACATAGGTACACCCTTTTATTTGAGTCCTTGAATTTTATCCATTCATACTTGTTTATTACTTGAAGGAGGACTTACTACAAATAGTAGCAGCAGCATAAGAATAAACTATGAAAACTAAGGCAGAAAGTGGTTTCCACTCCAAGGGTAGGAATGGGTAAACCTTGTTCATAGTAAGGCAAGAGAATTTGTCCAAAGTCAAAGATACTTTGTACATTTCAAGGCAGAGGGAGAAAGTGGCAGTGAGTAGGTGCGTGTTGCTGAAGGCTGGTTGGTGATAGTGAGAAAGAAGGGCGGGAAAAATTAGCTGATATTTTTCCATGTGTAAACCAATTTTGTTGTTGTTAGTAATAATGAGTTAACACTCTTGCACAGTCAGAGATCCCATAGAAGCACAGCATGAGGCCTCTAAGACTATGTCTACTAGAAGCAAAGCGATATCTTACCAGGCAAGGAGGAATAGAGATCCAAGAGCCAACAGTGTCTGAGGACCTGACATGGTGCCTATTCCTCCCTCATTTGTTAGTAAAATTTCCTTTTGTATATCACAGGTACTTAAAGATAGCTTAAAAGGGAAAAAAATAGGTTAAAAGAAAAAAAAAGCAAGAAAGGAAGAAAAAAAAGATGACTCTAAAGTTCCCCTCATCTTGACTAAACTTTGGATAGGCTCTTTTGACAGTAGGCCTCTGACCTTGCTTTCCTTAGAGCATTTACTTAAGAAAACTTGTAATTGTAAATTCTTTCTCTTTCCTCTTTGAAATATAAATTGTCTGCAACCCCGGTAATGTCTTTCTCCAGGTCCTGATAGCCATCCTTTTTGAAATATAATCATCAAGAAGAATAAGGCCCATATCTCTTAGTTTCTGAGGGAGAGTAGGAGCTGAACTTTGATGAGGGACAATTAACAAAGACAGGTAGCCTAATCATATTGGCCAGCCTCCCCACTAATGTTCTCCAGTACTTTTCCATTAGCTCATTCCAGCCTTTAAAAATCCTCCCACCTTTTTGTTTCAGCAAAGTTGAATTAAATCTTTCTCTCCTTTCTCCTACTGAAATAGTCTTGACCTCTATTATAGTCTTGAATAAAGTCTTCCATTGCTTTTTACTGGTCTGGTGCATTTTTTCTTTTACACAGGAAGGAAGTATTCTAATTCATAATTGAGAGGTCTGGGGTCTCACTTTCCATAACTTTGGCTCTGTTCTTAGCTCTGTGTATTCATTCTGTTCTTATTTAACTGAAATGTTGCCTGAATTTAGTCCCACCTATTTCTCTTAAATGCTAGGAGAGCTGTATCTTCAGAGCGATTATAAGAAATAGAATTAGACACAGGAAATATCTCAACCAGGCAGAGCATTTGTCCTCTCTTTTATTTGCCTTTTCCTAAGCTGTACGCCTGGCCATCAGGCTGAATAAAAATTCAGCAAATTTTTATTGATCAGTTGCTGTATGCCATGTGCTATGAGAAGCCTCATGTATTATCTCCCAAATTTTAAATAATTTCACATTATGGTACACACTTTTCCAAATTAGAATATTTTGTGACCTCTTAGATGAAGCAACATATGTTTTTTATAAAGGTAATTTTTTAAAAAATTTGCTTTATTGAAGTATGACTGACATTTAATGAGCTGTACATATTTAATGAATACAACTCAATGAGTCTGGGAATATATATACATCTGTGAAATTATCATTACCATCAAGGCCATAAATATACCTGTCATCTCCAAAAGTTTCTTCCCATCCTTATTATTATTATCGTTTATTTTTGTGTGTGTGGCTAGAGCAGTTAACATAAAATCTACCTTCTTAACCAATTTTAATTATACACACAGTTAGTCTTGGGGGGAAAATGTTTCCTCTATGATTCAAGGTTCTTCTGACTGATTGGTTGAAGAATTAAGTTGATGTGAGATAGAGTAACAGGAGTTAATCAAATTTAATTACATGCTTATGAGGAATCCACATATACATAAAAGATCCCAAAGACAGTCAGACAAATTTAGGTATATATTTCATTCTGGATTAAGAAGAAGGGGGTGGTGCTCCAGGGCCACAAGAGGAAGGAAGGCAATTCACAGAAAGAATGAAAGAGTATGGTACACAAATGTTTGCAGGGTCATTCAGAAACAATGGTACTGGAGAGGACTTTGATCAAACAGGCCTTGTTGTGTTCCTCCCCATCTACCATACCAGTTCATATTATACTATAGTTATTTATAGTGATAACTCCCTTCCTGAAACAAGTTCTCTATCTAAATTTTTTTAGGCACTTGAGTGTGGGGGAGGCAAAAATAAAAGTTTCTTGAGTCTTCTGTCCCTTAAAAAGAATCAGCCTAAAATATTCCACATGCCAAAGAGATACATTTTGGGTGGCAAATTTTGTTATATACTAGCTGTAGGCACTGTGATGTATAGTAGATCTCTAGAGCATTTTTTTTAACCCCACTTTCCTTGAACTTATTTATCTTGTATAATTGAAATTTTATATTCATTGACAGTCACCTCTCCATTTTCCCTTCCTCCAGCTACTGGCAACCGCCATTGTACTTTCTGCCTCTGAATTTGACTATTTTAGATTCCATACATAAGTGAGATCACACAGTATTTGTTTTGCTTTGGTCAGGTTTTTTCATTTAATATAATGTTGTGTTGGTCCATCCATGTTGCCACAAATAGCATTATTTTCTTCTTTTTTTAAGACTGAATAATATTCCATTTTATGTATATAGCGTAGCTTGGTTATTGTGGATAGTGCTATAGTGAACATAGGAGTGCAGATATCTCTTTGAGATCCTGATTTCAATTCTTTTTTTTTTTTTTTTTTAAGAATTTATTTCTTTATTTGACAGACAGGGATCACAAGTAGGCAGAGAGGCAGGCAGAGAGAGAGGAAGGGAAGCAGGCTCCCTGCTGAGCAGAGAGCCCGATGCGGGGCTCGATCCCAGGACCCTGGGATCATGACCTGAGCTGAAGGCAGAGGCTTTAACCCACTGAGCCACCCAGGTGCCCCCTGATTTCAATTCTTAAAGTAATATATTCTTAATCTAAAGGAGTGACATCCAACTGTTAATAAAACCAAGGGGTGCCTCTATTTGAGAGGCAGGTTGCATAAAATACCTATCTGCAAAATACTGTATATTTAACTATGTGCTCAATCCTCCCCACAAGTGAGAAATACTATGATGCATTATTAAAGATGTCTACATTACTGACAAAGGATCTGGAAACATTTTCCTATAATGCCCCACTCTTCTGAATTTATTCCTCTTATTTTCTATGACAAGGAAATGAGAGTGGTTATCAGCTTGGCATTTTGTTGATTAAATCAAGTTCCCACAGGAATGCAAGTCAAAAATATTTTCCCCCAAAGAAAACCTTTAATAGCCTATCGTTCATGTTTAAGGAGATAAATAAAGAAGAGAAAAAAATAAAACTACATTTTGTAAGCGGAAGATAAAATTCCATTGTATTCAAGTACTTAAAGCATAAAACCTTCTGAAATCCACTGTCACCTAATCACTCTGCTCTATAGGAGTAAACTGTTCCCTATTTGAAAAGCAATTAATGGGGTGCCTGGGTGGCTCAGTGGGTTAAGTCTCTGCCTTCGGCTCAGGTCATGATCTCAGGGTCCTGGGATCATGCCCTGCATCAGACTCTCCGCTCGGCAGGGAGCCTGCATCCCCCCCCTCTCTGCCTGCCTTTCTGCCTGCTTGTGATCTCCCTCTCCTCTCTCTTAAAATCTTAAAAAAAAAAAAAAAAAAAAAAAAAAGGAAAAACAATTAACTCTTTCAGAACCCAAAGGATAGGGCAGTGTTGTTTGTCACTCAACTTCTGGATTAAGCTTGAGGTGTTTAGGGTTCTAATAGATCCAATTATCCCTCTTTGGGGTTGTTTTCTATCCTTAGGAGAGCATTTTGATGCTTTATGACAACACCTTATCCAAGGAAAAGAAGAAAATATATTGTAAATATTAGGGTGTTTCACAAAGATAGTATCTCTGTGGTGTTAGCAAATGGCTTTGGCAAGCTTCCTCACATAATGACTGTACTCTAGCACAAATACAAAACCCACAGTACCAAGGGCAGTGGAGCAAGAACTTTCTAGTTGTACAATGAACCCCATCTATTGTTGAAACTCTTTTAGGGACTAAATAAAACAATCTTTTTAACATTTTTATATCTTGTTATTACAAGCTATTGTGGCATCAATAAATAGGTAAGAAAGCAGTTTAATATAATAATTAAGATCATGGAATATGGAGTAATAGGTATCTGAGAATACATCCTGACTATTTAATTCTTATGTGACCTTGGGTAAGTAAGTCTCTAAGACTGTTTTATCATCCATAAAAGATAGCTATTAAAACCCACTTCAGGGTATTTTTCAAGGAACTGAGGGTGTAATTAACACAATGTCTGGCATATTCTTGTGTTATATAATTGACAACTCTCATTATGTTGGCCAGGTAATGTTGATTTGAGGTTGTCATACCATCATGAGTGAAACACAGGATTGGAAAACAAGGTAGGCCATTATCTTATTAATAGTAACACTGAACTTCACAGGAAAGCCATTTTGAGCTTTGCTTCTTTCAAATGAAGTAGAATGGGCTCTAGAGTTCAGGCCCCTCCTGGATATCAGTTCTGTCAATTGGGAAATTAGGAAATCAACCAGTCTAATGACTGGTCTTAAAAAAATACACTCACATTGAGGTGAGGTGAGGAATGTTAACAAAAACAGCCAGAATAAACATATGAATTACAAGGGAAAAGCAATCAATAACAGTCAATTTATTTAATGTTTTTTCTACCTTGGCAACATGAGTTTGAAGAGATGGTGGAGGATAGACTGAAAACTGATGGCTCAAAAGAATAACATAGCTGGACTTTGTGGGTAACAGGTAAGAAAGCCAGGGCTTCTGGAGTCTCAAAAGTAAGCTTGTATTGCCATGCTTCTGCCCAAAAGGCAGGATCCCTTTAAGAACAAAAAATCTTGAACCATTCTTTTATCAAAAGATGTGTTAGTGTAACTCATCTCAGAAGAACCCTTAAGAGACAGTTCAGGATAGCAATTAAAAGGGCACAGGCTCAGATACTAAACTTGGCATAGGTCCAGTCCTCACTGTAACACTCCATTACTTTGGACAAGTTTCCATTCCTCTCTGATTCTGTTCCCTCATTTTTAAATATTTGGAATATAAATGGAAAAACAACAATCCCAAGTGGTTGTTTTTGTATTGAATAGATTAATATAAGAACTCTTAGAACAGTACCTGACGCATAGTAAATGTTTAGCTATTTTTACCTTTTGGTTTTTCTTTCTTATCTTGGCAGCTTGTCAATATGGCTTTCCTGGCCACCAAGCAACACAACTAACTGATCATGCAACTTTCACTTCCTTTTTACCCGCAACAGTGAACAACTCAGACCTTCCTCCGAAGCTTTCAATAATTCTCAAATGAGAAGTTCTTGACTTCACCATAACCACATTCTTCTTTGGTTCATGCCCTGTCAATGTCCAGGCTTATCTTCAAGTTCTCATGGGTTGGAATTAGCCAGTCAACTAAACTAATTTCCTACCTATGAGCTCAAACTAAACTAAACTAAACTAATTTCCAGTCAACTAAACTAATTCCCTACCTATGAGCTCAAATAACCTATATCTCTCACCTTGAACTACCTAGTCTTCATGATTAGTCCATTTGACCAAACTGTTCTAGCCTCTATCCAATACAGCCTGAAAATACACACTGATATAATAAGCACTTGTTGAATGAAGAAACAGACTCAGATGCTGGGAAATCAGAGGACAATGAGCCTCTGAGTGCTGGCTAAGAAAGTAGGTAGCTGATATTTGATGGGGTTCAGGGGAAGTGCCCCCAAATATGCCCCTTTTGATTATTTTTGAATTAAAGTTACTTAGGAAACAGGTGCTGCAATAAGGATTCTCGGACCCTCCTTTGTCTTTCTTGAAACAGGACCTGAATCTCCTATGTGAAGGCTGCTCTTCCTGTACCAGCAAGTACAGAAATATCCTTATCACCAGAAATAAAAAATTGGAGCTGAGAAGAGTATGTAAACAAATCTGGTTACTTCACTAATTTACTATCCTAGCCCCCCCCCTTTTTTGTCTTACCAATTCTCTAAAAATTTATTGGTTTTATTTCATGTAAAAGGTATAAAAGCTGCCTGCTTTGGTCACTTCTTTGAGTCCCATATTTGGGGAGGCTCCCATACATAAAAAATTCAATTTATCTTTTGTCAATTTAATTATTAGACCATCCGAAGAACCTTGAAGAGAAGAAAGGAAAAAGTTTTCCTTCCCTACATATTAGATGTGTATACAGACAAGTATTTGAATTGCATGGCCCAGCCTCAATACTTCCAAAGTTACATCTCTATGTAGAGTGAACTGCCTGGTTCACATCTCCTGCTTCTTAGGAAGCCATGCTTTGCATAGCATGACTTTGAATCCTTGGGCACAAATGATTACCCAGAGACTGAATCTAGCCCAAGGGCAGCCATTCCACAGTGTAATTAAAAAAAAAAAAATAATAGATGATCTATGTCATAAGGTAGAAATTATTTGGGCCAACAATAGTCCTCTTTATAAATTTGAACCAAGATCACTTGGGCCCATTAGTGATAGGAGGTAAAGTGGAGGATACCGTGAAAGAGAGTTTTTTGCCATGGCAAGCTGTGCTAATTACACATTAATCACCATAAATGTTTGTT
Organism: Enhydra lutris kenyoni; assembly: GCF_002288905.1. Taxonomy (NCBI): domain Eukaryota; kingdom Metazoa; phylum Chordata; class Mammalia; order Carnivora; family Mustelidae; genus Enhydra; species Enhydra lutris. Next base: position 28,141,957 of record NW_019154102.1, read on the forward strand.
TGCTGAGAGGACTCATAGGATTTAAAGGGTTTATATACACCAGTTTTATTACAGGCAAAAAATATAGATCAGCAACAGAAAAAGAAGAATGTATGTTGAAAGGGGCACACAGAGCTCAGAAAGAGGCTTCTTTGCTTTCCTTCTTTTGGATTGGTTCACATAGAACCCACTCTATCTCTAGGTCCCATATTATCACTAGTATGCACCAAGAAGTCCAAGGTCAACTCATGGAAGAGATCTTTCATTTTTAAATTTTTTTTTTATTTTTTATTAACATATAATGTATTATTAGCCCCAGGGGCACAGGTCTTTGAATTGCCAGGTTTACACACTTCACAGCACTCACCATAGCACATACCTTCCCCAATGTCCATAACCCCCCTACCCTCTCCCTATCCCCCCCACCTGGCAACCCTCAGTTTGTTTTGTGAGATTGAGTTTCTTATGGTTTGTCTCCTTCCCGATTCCATCTTGTTTCATTTATTATTTTCCTACCCCTCAGACCCCCCACATTGCATCTCCACTTCCTCATATCAGGGAGATCATATGATAGTTGTCTTTCTCCGATTGACTTATTTCGCTAAGCATAATACCCTCTAGTTCCATCCACGTTGTCACAAATGGCAAGATTTCATTTCTTTTGATGGCCGCATAGTATGGAAGAGATCTTTTAGAATGAGCTGTCTGACCAGCCTTAACCATTGATATGCCCCTAAACCAAATCATAAATTCAATTATTGTTGCTAAACAATGCTGACATGCTGACATCCTTTTCATGGATGCATGATCACAGAACATCATATATGTTTAGTTAAAACACTCCATAGTGTTAGTCAAGTGATAGTAGTTGGAGAGATAAACATGTAATGAGTCAGACTGGTTGATATTAACCCTTGTTATGCATGGGTTTAAACTATATTTGAGTAGAAATTATAAGTAAACATAGAAAGCTTTAGTTGAAAGAGGAGCATAGAAGAAATAGAAGCTAAAAGTGAAGAAGAGTGGGCAAAAAGTGGGGACTGAGGGAGATATATGTTTTTAGGACTTTCCCCCATCTTTGATGAATTTCAGATCTCATTCTGCTTTCTCTTTATTCAAGTAAGCTCGATAAGTTCCTGTTCTCTGTAAAAGAAGACAAAAACAGTACTCTAGGTAGACCTTTCTACATGTGGCAGGTATTGTATCTCTGATCTGGGTTTCTGAGGAAAATATTAAGGTTTAATGGGGGCCAAATAAGTCATATCTCTTCCACTAAGGTTTCATAACTAATTGAAATTCATAGGAGTGAGAGACATCAAAATATTCCTTTACCACAAGAAGGATGCAAGGAAATTAGAACAGCATAGAATGTAAATTCTCTCAAAGCAACAGCTCTTAAAGGAAAAATCCAGAAATATTTTTTAAGCCTGCCAGTTCCCTATGTCAGTCTCAGTAATCAGATAAATCAATCTTCTATCCTTGGGAAACCATGAGTTAGAAATAAAGAAAAAGATTCAAGTGTTGTTGTAACTGAAGTTCTCTGCCTGAAGTATGAGAACAGGGTTTCTATAATAAGGGAATATAATTGACATGTTAGAAAATATTAGTGATCTGTTAAAGCATCACAGACAGGAACTTTGCCTTTAACTGAAGTTCTATTTGTTCTTCTCTTCCCTGAGAACTGGCCCTTGGAGTTACCTCAAATTCATCCACATATATTAGAAGGGCAGAGAGCACTCCAATCCACCCAGAGTAATTTACCTTACATAGCAAAACACTGAAAGTGAAATTCTGGATAATGAGGGTGTCACCATATCCCCTATGGCAGTCCTTTGAGTTTAGACAGAGGCAAATATGTGCTATTGGAAATCAGCCTGCCACTTTGCACTTTTGTGGTAAATAAAGAACTAGTTTCAAACTTAATTCATTGAGCATTCAAGAATTAATCAGCTTCCCTTTGCATTGGTCTCCCATTTATCTCTGTGCTTCCAAGATTCTTTCTGACACCACAATTATGGAAGCTGAAATAGTGAAATAAAAGCATCTACTGTAGTCACTTCTCTCCAGTTAGGAACACAAATTATTAGGGGAAATCTAGAAGACTGCCTGCAGAGATATGTCTTCCAGTCCCTTGTTACAGAGTCTTTTCATAGAATATCCCTAAGGGTACTAATTGACTTTCCTGGTGTGCCCAGCCCTATACTACTACAGATTTCTTTTGGCTGATGTCCATGTTAAGAAGCAAAAAGTAAAGTTTGGTTTCAAAAGGGAATGCAAATGTTAAGGAATAGAAACAAAAGAAAATGTATGTAATATAAAAACTAGGCATTTTAAGAACACTAATCTAATCTAACACTAATCTAATACTAAATTTCCAGCTTACCAAATAACTGGAATCAGAATAGGAAGTTAAAAAAATAAGAGAGTGCTGAAGTCTTCACTGTAAATGGACAGCATTCAAAAGATAATACTGCATTCTTACAATTGATAATGTTAGAAAAATAGTTTAAATATTTTTATTGAAATACAGCTAAAATTTAAATTTAAAATAAAATATATAACTTTCTAAAATTTATGAAGTCTGATGAGATATACTCAATGCAGCAAATTAAAGAAGACAAGGGAAACAACAAATTTGATCTTAGTGACCCACCTCTTAATGGTGGTGGCTAGAATTGGGTGATTTGCAGGGACACAAGACCCTCATTTCCATATAAGCACATTCTCCATTTCTATATAGAATCCAGTCAGGCAAGCGAACTCTTCTGTGAACTTAAGTCCAGCATGCTGAGTTCATGAACAGTAGGGGCACTTAAAAATCTGAAGTTCTCATGCCCTACTGCTATAAATTTATAACTTGCCTTCCTTATCTACGGTAATCATTTTCTTCATTTTCAGTACTGATTTAAAAATACTTAACAGTGTGAGACACTTTGCCATTTACTACAGATCAATTCTTCTGGAAGCCTGTAGTCAAGAATGGCCAATGATTTTATCAGTTTTTTCTTGTTCGCCCGAAGCTCATATGATTCCCATAATCCCTGATTTTGCCTATTAGGCCACCCACTAATTTTATATTCATTTACCTTTTCTCTAGGAAATTTGAAAATTTTAACATATTATGATAACTGAATACTTTTTATTTTGTTGTGTCATTAATTCTACTAGATTATGACATCCTTAATTTCTTTTTCCTCTCACATTTCTGTTCTCATTCTTTCAAATACATCATGCTTATTGGCAATAATGTTATGACATAATAATTGCTATGACAAGTATAAATTTCCTCTCAACATATCTAATAATTTCTCAAATCCTAGAAATTTTTGTTCTGTCCATCTGTCTTATATGTGGTTCAGGTATGTAGAGTAGAACATATGCTCAGATACAACTAGATACAAGCAGGATATGAAACTAAATAAGCAAGGTACTGAGTTTTGAGATTAAAATGGGTAGAACATACATAGATAAGCATAGAAAACAGACTGGAAGTAATACATTCAAACACTGTGTTGCTAGCTTGGTGGCAAGAATATCAAGTTTTAAAAATTATTTTTCTTTACATTTTAATAGTTCTTTATTTCCTGTAAGTATTTCTACAATATAAAATAATATATAATATATACATAGATATATGTTAATAGAATATTTAAATAAATACAATTTGTAAAAAAATGCAATATGTAAATAGGTATATATTTCTCAATCAGTCCTGAAATAGGTTAATTTAAAATGATAGAAAAATGATAGAAAATCTATTTCATTATAACAGAGATAGTGGGTTCATTTCCAATAATGAACCAGATACTTAGAGCTTTATAACTTGGAACAAAGCCACTCTTGTGATCTCTCTTTGAACATTTCTTTTTCCTTTTTTTAACAGAAGAATAAATATACTCAGACTTGTTTTTCTTCTCTGCCACATTAGGTATATAAAACCTTAACTTTTATGAATATCATGAAGCATACACAAGTAAATACTTTCAAATCAGCATTACATTTCAAGCTTCTAAACAAACAAACAAAAAAAAGTACATCCTAACTGAAAAATCTTTTTTTTTTTTAAAGATTTTATTTATTTGACAGAGAGAGATCACAAATAGGCAGAGAGGTAGGCAGAGAGAGAGAGGAGGAAGCAGGTTCCCCGCCAAGCAGAGAACAAGATGTGGGGCTCGATCCCACGACCCTGAGACCATGACCTGAGCTGAAGGCAGAGGCTTTAACCCACTGAGCCACCCAGGGGCCCCCTAACTGAAAAATCTTAACTGAAAAGACTTTTGAGATGAGGCAATGTTATTAACTGTACCACAACAAAATCCAGAGTTATTGGCTACTATCAAGTCTAAAGCCAGGGACCCCATATTGTGATTTATAATTTTAAGCGGTCTGACCAGTCATTCTGCCCAAGAGAGTTGAAATCAAATCACAGACAATTAAGGTAACTAATCAATGCTTCCAAGAAAAATACAGTTCCCCAAAGTATGTCAAAACAACTTAAGGACACACAGCCAAATATGCTCATACTTTCTTCTCATTTTGTGGAGACACAAATTTGAATTATCATTGTCACAAAATGCTTTATCACCTAAATGCAAAGGATAACCAATCTATAAAAGGCAATGCAAGAGAAATCTATTATTGCATTTTAATAAAGAGTATTAAAAGTAACATCTGGGTGGCACGTATCAGCCTTTTTTGACTCAAAGATAAATTTCTTTTACAAAGGGACAAGAGCTCTAACTTCTGGGACACGGGGGTGGCTCAGTGGGTTAAGTGGTGGTGGCTGGTGGCAGGAAGGGGCCTGCATCTGAGAAGTATTTCTGTTTGATTATTTCTCTTAACTTATGCAACTTGTTAGCTCCTTAAGAAAGGCCATGAAATCTCAACTTGAGCATTACTTCCATATTTATAAACAATTCTTCTAATAACTATTATTTTTCTTTATTTTCTTTCTTCATTAGTAGTGGAAGTTAGAGCTATTTTTTTAAAGAGTTTATTTACTTATTTGACACAGAGAGGACGATCACAAGTAGGCAGAGAGGTAGGCAGAGAGAGAGAGGAGGAAGCAGGTTCCCCGCCAAGCAGAGAACAAGATGTGGGGCTCGATCCCAGGACCCTGAGACCCTCCTCCTCCTCCTCCTCCTTCTTCTTCTCCTTCCTTCCTTCCTTCCTTCCTTCTTTCCTTCCTTCTTCTTTCCTTCTTCTTTCTTCTTCTTCGATTTTATTTATTTATTTGCCAGAGAGAGAGAGAGAGAGAATATGAGCAGGGGGAGTGGCAGGGAGAGGGTGAAGCAGGCTCCCTGCTGACAAGGAGCCCGATGTGGGACTCCAACCCAGGACCCTGGGATCATGACCTGAGCTGGAGGTAGATGCTTTACCAACTGGGACACCCAGGCATCCCCACCAGCCATCTTATAGAATTTGATGTTTGCCATTGCCCCCCAAACTTGGCCCAGTTTTCTCTCATACACATTGCTCCACCTATTCAAATTTTAGTTGTATTTCAAGAGAAAGGTTAAGACTCATCTCTTTCCTGAAGCTATTTCCTAAAATAACGCAAGAGACCCCCACCCTTTCTAACACCCTGTGCACCTTTCACTGGAGCATAGCAGTCCGTGCAGATGGAGAGATTTTTGGTTCTGTATACATACAGACCTTCATTTTATAAGCTTTGTAAGCTGTCTGAAGGCAAACATTTTGTATTTCTCTGAATCCCCACTTTGCTTAATAGACTGTTTCTGACAATGTGATAACCTCTAGCTATAGCTACATCTCTCTCCCTATGCATCTGCTCTCATTCAGTTTTTCTTTCCATTATTATCAACTGGCCACCATCTGTTGGTGTTCTAGGTGCTGGGAAACATCAGGGAACAAGTGAACTGTGGTCACAGTTCAACAAGGGAATTCATAGTCTCATGCAAGAGGCTTTCCTCCATAATAGGAGGAATACGGTTAGGGAACACGTTTCTGGCACATCTAATTTAGTACTGGGAAACAAGGTAGGCTTTCTGGTGAAAATTTTAGATTTTTCCCAGCAAAATAAAGAAGTTAAGGAGGGAAAAGTGTTTAAAAGTGTTGTCAATAGGTGCAAAGTACTAAGATAAAAAAGAACCCAGCAACTCTGTTCAGGGAACTGCAGGAGGTTCACCATTGTTGGAGTACAAAGTGCAAGAAAGAAAGTGGCAAGGTACAAAGCTTGGACAGGTTCTTAGTGCCAGATCATGAAAGATGTTATGTGCTCTTAAGGATTTTGAACTTTATCCTAAGGGAAATGTAAAACCAACATTCTAGCCACACAGTGGAAAACACATTAAAGGTGAGCAATAAACAAGTAGTACAAGGTTAATAGAAACAATTCAAGGAGAGGATACAGATTGGCAACAGAAGAGTATCTTCTGGGTAGAACTATCAAGAATGATAACAATAATTTAAAGACTGAAGGGGGAAAATGAGGACCCATAAGATTTAGAAAGGAGCAGTGAGAGAGGCAGGAGAAAAATGAGAACGTATGTTGCAGAAACTAAGGGAACTATGTTTTATAAAAGAAATGAAGAACAAACTAGACCCCAGATCTTGGTTTCTCATACCCTACTTGAATAAAATAAGATCCATTTTCTTAGAGAAATGGTTAACTGTAAAATAGGGACAGAAAATATACGAGGCAAACCTGGAGCAGTTAAAGTGCCAGAAAGTAAGAGATTTTTTTTTTTTTAACCACATTGATGTGAGCATGTCAGAGGATGCATAAGCCAACTGAAAGACATCCCAATGGCCAAAGCCAGAAATTTTTGAGCAAGAAAATAAAGTAGATTTGGATTATAACTCAGGGTAGAAAACAAATATATATGAGTCCATACTTAAATAAATAAATTATTTAATAAATATAGGGCAGAAAATAGAAAAAATCTCTACAGAATTCAAAGTAATTTATGTAGGTTCTCTATCCTGAAGAAAGCAAAGTATAACTCCTTCCTGACTCTTTAGGTATGGACACATATAGTGATTTCCTTTCAAAGAATACTATATGAGAAAGGAGGAGATGAAGAGTTAATTTACAGTAGAGAAAATTTAGAAATAGTACCCAAGCCAAGTGATCAAGGTCAACATGAACAATGATAAGTTACATTAATAGTATATACCTTGATGTGATGTAATGAAATGGCACTTCACTTTTGTGATCTTTCTTCCAAAGACCCATAACCCCACTCTAATCATGAGAAATACCAATTGACAGATATTCTACAAAATACCTGACCTACAGTCCTCAAAACCGTCAAAGTCCTCAAAAACAAGGAAAGGCTGAGGAACAGCCAAAAAGAATCTAAAGAGATGTGATAACTAAATAAAATGTGGTATCTTTTATAGGAATCTAGAATAGGAAAGGACATTAGGAAACAACTGAAAAAATCTAAGTACAGACTTTAGTTAATAGTAGTGTATCTGTATTAGCCCATTAATAGCAAACATGCCATAATTATGTTAATGCAAATTGTTACTAACAGAAGACACTGTGAAGTCTATGGGAACTTTATACAATCTTCACAAGATTTCTATGAATATAAAACTGTTCTAAATAAAAATTTCTTTTAAGGGACGCCTGGATGGCTCAGTGGGTTAAGCCGCTGCCTTCGGCTCAGGTCATGATCCCAGCGTCCTGGGATTGAGTCCCACATCGGGCTCCTTGCTCGGCGGGAGCCTGCTTCTCCATCTGCCTCTGCCTGCCACTCTGTCTGCCTGTGCTCACTCTGACAAATAAATAAATAAAATCTTAAAAAAAAAGTTTCTTTTAAAAATTAGGGCACACTCAATCATGTCACATGCAGCCAAAATAAAAAGAAGATACAGACTGATAAACATTTTCTGGCTTTTCAGGCCTTACTGATCTTGAAAAAAATGTTCTCAAATAGTACACAGGGAGAAAGCAAGATTACAATACAAAATAAAGCAGATGACTAAAAACATTTTAAGATGCCTGACTGTAAAAGAATAAGAGAGAAAAGTAGAAACAGAAGGAAGAGAAAATAACTTTTAAAACCTGCAGAAAAAAATAATAATAAGCTTTTAAAATGCTGAAATGAAGGAAAAAAAAAGCATATAAGTACTGAGAAGGACTAACTTCCCAAAGATGCTTTTGGTGTTGGGACTTTTGCATTCCTAAATTGAGATTAGCATTTTCTTATTTTATATATTCCTTACTTGGACTATGGGTTGTTCCCAGGCAAAAGACTCTGAGTTGGATATTAGTGTGCAAGAAGTTTGAACTCAGGATCTGTACATGCAGAGAAGGAAGTTAGGTTATGGTGAAGGCACAGCAAGGATTCAGCCAACCCTGCAGGGATCTCTGAAATTCAAATTGAACGTCAGCGATATCCCACAACACAGTATGGGAGGCAGGTCTTTATTCTTCCTCATCTACCACTCCTTGGGTACCAGCTTCCCCAGGAAGAGGCATGACCATGGGTAAGATAACCAGCTCTGGCTCAGGGTTAACCAGAGAGAACAGATGGCTGAGGGTAGTTTCCCAAAGTTGGGGCAAACAGACCCTTGAGTTCTGAAGAGGGATCTCTGAAACACATCACAGCGTCTACTGTACTTGACATTCTTGCTACCCCTGTTTGAACTTTTCTGAATTTCTGTGACCTTTCCTATATATTGATGGCCCATGGTTGGAGACATCACCTAGTATTTTTTGTTGTTGTTCAAATTTAAATTTTCATTTTTTACTCCCATTCTTCTTTTTCCTTTAGGCAGTTTCTGGGAGGAAAAGTAAGCAGTGCTTTGTGGGAGTGAGCCACCATGGTGCAAATGGCTACAATTACTGAGGACCACCTGAGGACTCACAGAATGGATCTAGCCCTACATTATCTTGAATAGGTTCTAGCCCCCCCAAAAATTTTACTCACAAATCAAAAAAAAAAATTGAAGGTGTACTTTCAAATATCGAAACCAATAGATGGGGAGGTAGACAGAGGAAGTTGCAAGGGGAACTTATAATTGACCCCCCAAAGGACTTGATACTTGGGCCAGAGAATGTGTGCAGAAATCTCCGTTTTGGGGGGTGCCTGGATGTCTCAGTCAGTTAAGCATCTGCCTTCAGCTTAGGTCATGATCCTGGAGTCCTGGGGTTGAGTCCCACATCACACTCCCTGCTCAGTGGGCAGTGAGCTTCTCCCTCTCCCTCTGCCCCTGCTCGTGAGTACTCTCATGCACACTGTCTCTCAAATAAGTAAGTAAGTAAATAAATAAATAAAAGCCCCCCCCCCTTTTTACCGTACCGTAAAAAGTCATCTAGCTCTTCAGAAATCATGGTAGCAATAGAAATTATTATCACCACCTTCTACACAGTCCAAATTCCTCTAGAAAATATTTTTTCCACATAAACTACTAACTCTATGTCCATAAGGACACCACGTGCCTAAGTGAGCACACTTTAAACAAGGGCTTCGGGTCCATTCATGGGTGCCATGGGCTCCATCAGTTGCACGGAAAAAGTAATTTTCTAAAAGATACCATAGAGGCTTTTAGAAGTCTATTGACCTTCAAAAAAACTGAGACTTCCCTCTCCATTCATTTGCAGATCAGATATAACGTAATGCATTTCAGCTCATGTTTCAAAAATAACAGCAGATCTATACTTAAGAAGTAGTTTAAGTGAGTAAACAGATATTTAAAAAGAAAACAAAATTTAAAGCAACTATAAAGGTGGAGGCTGAGCACTAGATAACACACTTTGGAAATTTCTTTTTTCTTTTTGTAGCAAAATTAGTGCCTCGGTCAAGACCTCTACTCAAGTGAATAAAGAATTTAAGGCTAAAGTAGTAATGCAGACAGTAGGCTCAGGAGCACATGGATCAGGAAGTACATGAAGCTTAAGCTTCAAGGCTCCTTATTGCCACCTCACCCCAGGTCCTTCCCAGGGTCCTGTAATTACTCTTGACATTCTGTGTTCATTTTCATAAAGAGGGCCCCCAAAGTTTCATTAACTCTCTCATTAACTTTCATTTTATATATCAGAATACCATCCCTGCTAGAGGCATACTTATATACAAAAACCAAAATATTATATGAAAAGGTAAGGGGTATTTGTGACTCATGGTGGTTTTTGTCCCCCAGTCTAATAGTAGTTATGCTTCTGATGTCCCAAAATAAAATTTCGCAAAATACACATCTGTGTTGTGAAATACCTAACTGGAGAGTGAGAAAAGTCATAGCAGGCAAGTTTGACATGCAAATTAAAAATTGAACACGTGAAGATAATTTTAAAAAAGAAAAAGTTTTTAAACTATTATTATTTTTTGTTCAGCTAATATTTAATTGAGCTCATACTATGGTGCAGGCACAGTATTAGGCCTTCAGTAAATAAATTTCAAATGACCATAGAGCTCAAATGAAAACAGGCATTTAATATTTGGAATAGCTTATATATAAAACTACAGCTTCAGTAGTTGAACCTGTAGTTTTCGTGAATGTGAAGGGAATAAAGATAAAATCATTTTTGAAGAACTATTTATGTGCCATCAGATTTGTTCACCATGTAATCATAAAAGTTTAGGGGTCCTTAAGAGCTGTTCCTATAGCTTTTAGCTCTTTGGTCTTACATATTTATTGGTTCCACTCCTCACTGAGGGTTAATTACTTTCAAGGCACTATTCTGCATGGAGAAAGTGCCAAAGGTAAGAGAAAGCAAGTAGAGTAATAAGCAGAACATTCATTCATACAACAAATGTATGTTGAACATAGCATCCACTATATACTAGTTTTTTGTCTTAGTCTGTTCAAGCTGCTATAACAAAATACAGTAGACTGGGTAGCTTAAAACAATGGAATCTTACTGCTCACATTTTTGGAGTCTAGAAATCTAAGATCAGAGTGCCAGCATCGCCAGATTCTGATAAAGGTCCACTTCTGTATTGTAGACGGCCAACTTCATGCTGCGTCTTTACATGATGGAAGGCATCAGTTATCTTTCTAAAACTTCTTTACAAGGCTGAAATATCATTAATGAGGGTTCCATACTTATGATTGAAGCACTTCCCAATGGCCCGACCATCATCTGTGGTGTTTAATATTTCAACGTGTGAATTCTGGGGAGGACACAAGCATTCAGACCATAGCAGTGCTAGCTATTCACCAGTGAGCAAGACATAGCCTGTATCCCGTGGTCCTGTCTGAGATCCAGAAAATAAGAACAATTATAATACAACAGGCTAAGTTTTATAAAAGGAGGTATGTAGAATGTTCTGAGAACATGTGGGAGGAGTATGAAACCCAGAGTTAATAGATAAGTTCAGGGAGGAATTCTGAAAGTAAATGAAATCTAGATTGGCTCCCCAAAAGGTGAAAGAGAGCTAAAGTGTTGTAGGAATTGAAAAATAATCAAAATATTTAGACATACAGTGGGGTGGAAGTGGGTAGAAGGGTGGAATAAAAATATAAGTCAGATCACCAAAGCCTTGCCTTTCCATTTTAATCAGTTTGAAGTTGACTTAAGATACTAAGAAGGAAAATACCATGGTATTTTGAAGCATCTCCTGACTTCATGTCCTATCTCCAATAAAAATTAGATGATATAGCTGTGGCATATTATTTAACCTGTCAGAAACTCACTTTTTTTCATCTGTAACAGAGGAATAATAACTTATTAAGCAAAGTTGTATGAAGTAAATAAGATAGCAGGTGGAAGAGCACTGTGGAAAAAGGTGTAGATATGTTCTGCAGCTATAAGGTGCCATTATTGCTTGAATGATTGTGAAGTGTGCTTAGGAAATGACACCAAAATTGAAGATAAAGTGCAGTGATATCCAAAGGCTACTCAACCAAGAGGATCTAGGTTTTCTTCAGCACAGTTGATTTATGGGCAAAAAGGAAGTCTGACAGCATGCCCATTGCAGTCAGCCACATCCTCCTGCATCACAGCACATGGAATGGCTGTGCAACTGGGCATCTTTCCAATTCCATAAAGGCCAAGGGTATTCAGAAGGACTCTGCTGAAATCACACATTTTGCAATGCATTCATGCATGTTGGGAACATTCTACATGCAATCCTAGGAATGTTACTTTTCTGAATCAAAAGGATAACCCTGATGACCACAGTAGGAAATGATCATCATAAGCATGTAGCAGATGTGTTAGGAACTTTGCTGAATGCTGTCTTTATCTATATCTATATCTTGTAAGATTGAAATAACTATTACCTCTATTTGAGGAAACTGAAGCTTAGATGAGACACTTTCCCAGTGTCATACCATCAATAAGTGTTAGACTTGATATTTCAAACCATCATTCCTCTGAACCTGTATTGTGTGGAACCTTATGTAGTAAAATAGAGACTTGTACTTCCTAGTTAAAATGTTGTCAGTGTAGCCAGTCCCAAATGATCAGTGCAAGGTCAATGAAGACCAGGGGGAAAAAAAAAGCTCACAGTATTACTAAAAGCTAAGATGCACAGGTATCATAGTACTAGAATCTAGGAAGAATATTCATTCCATATAAGATTCTATGGAACTTGGTTTAGAAAAATTGACCTGATGATTGACCTGATGGCATATAAAGACTTAGACTCATGAAATTAAGTTTGAGTCAACCCAAGTTCAGTCAGGCTTTACCGCCATGGACCTCTTTTGAGGTCTTAAAAATGTATCCCTATGTACTCCAAAGTTGTATATCACTTTTAAAGATAATAGGACTGATAGAATAATTCTATAAACAAAATTGGATTTTTGGATTTGGATTTTAGCCAGACATTAGATAAGGTCTTTTATTTTAACCTTGTAGATAAGTTGAAGAAACAAGAGCTAGTAGCACCTTTAGTTTAAGGTGTGAATTGTTAAAGCATGCACTTGGTGGGAAATATTTAATGGATTGATAGATACCTATACATCTAGTGTGAATTATAGTGGCTGATCTATATTAATATCCTAGAAGAGAATATGTTTTCCAAATTAGAGAATGGCATCTAGTGATAAGTAAGAGCTCCAAGGTTTGATTATAGAATCAGTGTTCTTCAAGTAGGAGATAGTATGAAGCGTTAATAGGCACAATTAAGGTTTCTGTTCTGAGTTCTAAAAACTAAGCACAACAGTATTGGAATGAGATCACAGTTCATTGTTCCTATTTAGGGCTTCCCTTCACAGAACACAGTTGACAGGAAACCAGTAGACCTCCATAGGCCATGGTGTGGAGGATATTAAAGTAGGCAATGACAATTCAGTTATTTCAATAGAATGATAAGATCTATGACCTGGAAATAAGGATCTCACTCTGACATACAAGAGTGTTCCCTAATCAGTGTTTCACCTCTAGGGAAATCATTGGAAAAATTAGTCATAAGAAAACAGGTTGATCAAGGACTGAAGACCAAGTACATAATTAGAATACCAAGAAATTCTAAGGAGGTAAGATCTTTAAACTGAAAAATGTGAGATTCTCCTCTTTCTTCCTATAATAAATATACCTTCTTATAATGAGTAAAAGGTTGTTGGGCAATGTTGGAGTGGTAGAAGAATCTGGGAGAACTTGCAGAAGCATTGTAATAATGTGTGAGTACCTCTATAATATAAATTATTGAAATCCCCCTTCTGAACAAGACTTGGGACATCACATTTTTTGCTCTCATGAGGCTCATAGGCTCCAAAGGCTCAGTAAAGGGCTCAGTCTTCTAAATTGTACAAATGTCTCTTTCTTTTCCACATTACTCTAAAACCCAAAGGAATCATACATATAAGAGAAAAACTCCACTTATAAGTAATGAAAAACATTCATTAAATATCCATGAATAAATGAATTAAAGTTATTAATGCTATAAAAGAAGAGGGACAGAAATGTTCTTAAGTCTATCTTAAGATTAAATGGGGGCATTGAGATTCTAACTAAATATTTGAGTATGTCAAAATAGAATTGATATAACAGAATAAGGGTTAAACTGAATAACTTTCCATGCTGAGATTCTTGAACATTATTAACATTCATAATGACTATGGGAGAAGATCTAAACAATACCCACACACACACACATACATGAGTCAACTGAGCCAATTATAACTATAGGGAGGCTTCAGAAAGGCCCTATGTCTGCCATAAAATCTTCCTATACAAAATATGAGCCCAAGTCTCTAGAAGTCCCCTCATGATTTTCTCATATTTATCATATTCCAATTTTGAACCCAGTTGTGTCACATTAAGATACCCTTCAGTGCAAGTTATTTCCTTCCGAAAATGTGTTAAAAGATTGAATGCCTCAAGGGTATATTAGAGTTCTCCCAAGAAACAAAATTAATGTGTGTGGCTGTGTGTGTGTGGAGAGAGAGAGAGAGAAAGAGAGAGAGAGAGAGAGATTTATTATAAGGAATTGGCTCATGTGATTATGGAGGCTGACAAGTGACAAGTCCCAGTATCTGCTATCGGTTGGCAAGTTGGATTCCCAAGAGAGATGTTGGTGTAGTTCTAGTCCAAATCTGAAGGCCTGAGAACTCAGGAGAGCTGATGACTGACTTAAGTTCTAATCCTAAAACCAGCAAACTTGAGGCCTGGAAAGAACCAGTTTTTCAGTCCCAATCCAAAGTCAGGAAAAAACTGATGTCCTAGTTCAAAGACAGTCAGGCAGGAGGAATTCCCTCTTATTTGAGAAAAAGGTTCTATTGAGGTTCTGTTTAGGCCTTCAACCGATTGGTTGGGTGAGGCCCACCCAGATTAGAGAGGACAGTTTGCTCTACTCAGTGAATTAATTTAAATGTTGAATTCATCCAAAACACTCTCACAGAAACACACAGAGTCATTTCTGACCAACCTCTGGTTACCCAGTGATCTAGTCAAGTTGACTAAATGAAACTAATGAAACTAACCATTACAAGGGACATAAAAAGAATTAGAGTAGCTGCCAGTTTATGTGAGAGGTTTTATATATGAAGAAGCTGGAGCATTGGAGGGGAGCTCTCTTTTCTGATGCTGTCCTTCTTCCTTGCACAGTCCACTATTCTTCTATTAAAATTATACCTCCAGGAAAGAAAATACATTATTTTGGGCAATTCACTTTGATTTACCGTCTTTGATTTTCCTCAGGCTTGGTTAGACAAAGGACAATACCCTACTTTCCTTGTGAAAAAGAAAGGATGGAGAACGGAGCACATTGCCTATAAAGGCATTTCAAACAACAGTTGATTAGAGTAAAATGTGTTTTGTCAGGGAAGGGCTCTTTTTCTTTATCCTTTCAACAACGTCTAATACCCTCAGTACCTGCTTTAGCCTGTCTGGATAGTTAAGTGGTTTCAAATTGTATACTACATCAAAAACCCCCATTAATTCCTTATATTCTATGGCTATTTATTTTATTTTATTATTTTGCTTTGTGTCATAAATCTCTCAACTTACACTTGGCCGTGGAATTGAAACCAAAATTGACATTTGATACCAAACACATTGTCGAAACCATTCCCCCGGGGGTTACCAGATCAGAAGAATAGTCAATCTCAAAAAAATTCAAGCCACTTCTGTAAAAGCTTCCCAACCTTAAGGTCTTTCTTTCAGCCTAGTTCCAGAGGGATTTATGCTTGCAAGTTTTATCTTTCTGAAGAAAAATAACTGCAAAGTAAGCAGTATTTAAACAGGGTATACAGAACTGAAAGAAAAACAAACAGAAATTAAGAGAACTAAGAAATGAGACTTTCAGGGAAAAGCTAAAGCTCATACGTTATTCAAAGGAAAAAAGCAGTTGGTGTGCCTCAGAAAAAACTTTAGGAATATGAAAGAAATGCCTAGAGCAGTATGCCACATCAAGAGGAATAAAATACTGCTCATAAACGTCCCTGATTCTTATTAAAGTAAATATTATCTTTTGTTCAATTTTAAGAGGAAAATTTAAAGTAAGTTTTTTTAAATTCAATTTAATGACACACTGCATTTAAATTTACATAATATAAAATTCTGTTGTGATAGGATATTTGGCTTATTATCAGTGATGTTCCCAAACATCATTTATTACTTAAAGGTAGATTTCCTAAGCAATTAGGCATGGGAACATTCTAATTAAAAATTAAATCAATGTTCAAATAAGCATAGTCGAATAATCACTATAATCCTCTGAAACACATTAACAGAAGAGTATCTGATTTTTTTTTTTAAAGATTTTATTTATTTATTTGACAGAGAGATCACAAGCAGGCAGAGAGGCAGGCAGAGAGAGAGGAGGAAGCAGGCTCCCCGCTGAGCAGAGAGCCTGATGCGGGGCTCGATCCCAGGACTCTGAGATCATGACCTGAGCAGAAGGCAGTGGCCTAACCCACTGAGCCACCCAGGCGCCCCGAAGAGTATCTGATTTTATCACATTTTTAAAAATCTCATCATCTCTATAGTAAAACTCCTCTGAAAACACACTCAGAAATCACCTTTATTGGGAGGCTATCTGAGTAATACTTTCAACTAAAATGGTTGCATGTGTGCCTTTGTTTTCTTCTTACTGGAAGGTAGAAATTACAATAGCAGTAAATCCAGTACAGGAATGAAGGGATTCCAAGGAGTACAAGTAGGTTTGGGGTAGGGCTGGAGAGAAGAGTGTCTCAAGTGCTTTGAAGGTTTGGAAACAGTGACGTTAAGACATCCAAAAGAGTCCTTACCCTACCTCATTAGAATTACCAAGGCAAAGGTATTTTAGGTGAAACAGAGTAAAACAATCATTGAGGACATAGAAGACTCTGGAGCTGGATTATGTGGTTTCTAGACCTGGCTCACCACTTATTAGCTGCATGACTTTAGATAGTTACTTACCCTTTTTGTTACTCAGTTACCTTATGAGTAAAATGAAAATAATATCAATACCTCAAGGATTGTTGTAAGGATTAAATGAGCTACTGTATGTAAAGCCCTAGAATGGTACCTGACACATACTCAGTACTCAACTAATCTAAATTGTTGTTAGCTGGCATACAGCAGAGGACTGAGTAGCGTCAGAGTGAGAGTCCTAGGCCTGCTGCTTAATCCTGTGTGATTTTGGGAATGTTGTTATGCCTCTCTGTTGTTAGACCTAGCTGTTCACCTTCAAATGAGGGTAACTTCAGTATTTATGCCACAGGTTGCTAAGCAGATTAAATGAGATGATGAAAGCTGAGTTCATAACTAAGGAGTTGTTAAGTGTTGCCTCATAATTAAGGAGTTGTTAAGTTGTTAAGTACATTCCAACTGTGGCACAAGGCTTTGGTACTCTCTGCTTTGTATTTATCGAAGACCTTTAAGCACATACTGCCCTTTTGCCACCATGCTTATTGGAAATATTCAAAGAAATTTTATTCGCTTCTTTTTTTATTTTGCATGAAATTAAGCACAAAAAGCAGTGCTTTCAAAGTCTTTCTAATAATAAGCACTGGTTTGTCAAGTACTGCACCTTTCAACCAATTATATTCAGGCACCACGGTAAAAGGACCACATGTTTTCATCTCATTTTCTTGGCTGCATAAGTTTAGAATTTATTAAATACAGTCAAATGCAAGTGAATTAATTGCCTATGCCTTATGAAAAATAAATGGAAATGATATTCTGTCTCTGCTTGCCCCCTCACACTATACTCCTTAAAGTGGTGACATCACTTGGAACAACACATAGCTTTTATCAGCTATGGAATATGGCAACAACTGAAATGGCATTTTAGTATAGTTCTAAATACCAGTGTGTGTCAAACCAGACTGACCCAGAAAATGCTAGCAAGAGGAGTTCTGACCTGGGTGCACAGTGAGGGCTTTGATTGGTCTGATCTGACTGTTAAGACTGCAGTTCTGACTCATCTCTGTTATTTGGACATTTCTGCCAAAGAAACACAGCCAGGCCTTTTCTCACCAACCAAACATTGGTCAGGAGAAAAGAGTTGAACTGATACCAACTTGGGCTAGATTGCAAACAGAATCAGAGTGTGGGATTTGGAAGAGACCCTTAATCTCTGCAGTCTCCCTCAGGGCCTCCTCAGTCCTGTCCCTCTGATGTTTGTAGGTACAATAAGCAGGTAAAGGGAGGGAATAGTTTTATCCAGAGGCTTTAGGTATCAGGTGGACATGGCCAAGAGCAAGGTGGCAGATAAATGGATGAAGAGTCAGAGATTTGGCAAATTCTGCTTTGATTTAGCACTGAATCCTCCTATAACTACATGGGCTTAGGAAAGGATCCTGATACAGACGAGAAAGCAACCCAGGAAAGCCTTGATTTAGCTATTTTCTAAGCAGAGAACCTGGTCACACCATGTCTGAATTTCTGACCTACAGAATTGTGATCTAATAATACTTCTTTGTTGTTTTAGGCTAGTTATATAGCAATACAAAACTGATACACTCCCATATGACCTTTTACTTACTTTTCAGATACTTATCTAAGCCCCATGGAAAGCAGGGACTGTATATATCCTTCATTCCCTCTTTCGTCTCCAGCACCCATGCTACTGCCCACAATATAATAAATGCTTACTAAATATTTGTAAATGAATAAGTGCATTATTAGTCCACTGTTTCAAATCACATTATTTTCAACTCAAAGTTAGAGAAGTATGCTGTGTTTTTTTTATTTACATTAAATTGTTTTCCATTTACATTAATTCTTCTTTATCTAATGTGTTTCATTGAATGTTTTCATTAGCTTAAATAAGACTGCGACTGCTCACCTACAGAATCAATGGTGTGGCCATTGTCTGTGGGGTACACCCTGTCCACTCCTTGTTTTCTCTCTAGCCTCTGAGCTCTGCACTAAAGTTTTGAGCAGCATACTATATGCATGCATGCAAAATGAATTTACATGGGTGCTCCAGGCCACTTGGAACAAAATGATTTATGATGTTTCTCTTGGAGAAGCCTTCTTTTCCAACCCTCTCCTTCCCTCCTCTTATTCCTTCTCATCTGCCCTGTGATTGTGGATTCAACCCTGTCAAGGTGTATCTTGGTGGATACCCTCACCCCTCCCATTGCCCAAGCCCATCCCATACTGTCTTTGCTTGTGAGAGTCTCCTTTGACAGTAGTGATCTTTGACATCTTCACTGCTTGAAAAATTTCATCTCATCCATCATGACCCATATTAAATGCCAACTCCACTTTAAAACTCTCCCAGGTAGTCGTCCTTCATTATTTTATGAATAGTGCTTTTGTTTCAGTGATGCCCATTCTATGAGGGCTGTCTGTTTACAACATATACGAAATCCTCTTTGAACTATGAGTCCTTCAGAGTTGGAAACAAGACCCCATCCCTGGTAGAGAGCCAGTTCTAATTAAGTGTTTATATATTTGCCTATCATTTTATCTTTGCTTATCGTTGAAATGATTTAAAGCTAGACCTTCAAAGAGCAGTGATGTGTTAAATAAGAAACATTGAAAGCAGTAAGCCTTACTCCCTGATATAAGGGGAAATCTGCTTGGTGACATCAAGATTCTTGCTAACCCACTTTCAAAGGAGGTAAGTGAATGGGCATTATAGAGTCCTATCTAACTTCATTCATGAGACCTTGGTCTCCTCAGAACTTCCAACAAAAATTTATCAGCTCCAGAAATACATTTTGAAAATCAAGAAATCCTCTCATGAGAATATAGCAACATTGAACTATTTCTATTATATACCAGGTTGGGAAGAGGCAGTGAGAGATGCAGAGAGCAGCTAGGTAGGTAAACATGACCTAATACAGACTGAAGTTAATGTAAATGTAAAATAAAGATCTAATTTATGCTTTCTAAATAGACCAAAGCAATTTTATTGAATAACAAAAATATTTAACTGTTAATAACAACTTACTATGTGTCAAATGCTTTATAGGCTATATTTCATGTAATCTTCAAGGCATCTCTGAGGTAGATAAACATTATTTCCATTTTATAGGTTAAACCAGTGAAGCTTGGGACATTATGACTAATCCAAGTTTACATGGTTAGTGACTATCAGAACCATCACTTATATCCAGGCCTGACTATGTTATGTATTCACAGGAAGCGAAAAAGACATGATTCTACACTGATGAGTGGAGCTGCCCCAGGTGCCTGGGGCAACAGAGCTTGAACTGGAGTGCCAGTTTATGGGATCAGATACTTGCTAAACAGTCCCCCTTACCCACTAGAGAGAATTAGACTAGCCTGTTTGGGCTAGAAATCATCAGAAAATGAATATTCTTTCTTCCTTCCATTACGCTAGTACAGGGTTTCTCAACTTTGGCATTATTTACATTTTGTTGTAAGATACTGGGCTGTACATTGTGCTAAAATGATATTTAGCAGCCTCTGTTGTCTCTACCCATCCAATGCCAGCAGTATCTCTCAACTAGTTGTAACAACCAAAATGTCTCCAGACATTGCAAGATAACCCTGTAGATGTGGGATGGGGTGGCAAAATCACCCTAGGTTGAGAACCACTGACTATTCTAGTAGAATAAACACTAAAATAGGAATCAGATCTAGGTTCAAGTCCTCCTGTAAATCACCTAATCTTTTTTTTAAAACATTTTATTTTTAAAAATATTTTAAATTTTATATTTTTTTACAATGTAAATATTAAATATTTAATATGTAGCTATTGAACAATGCACTACTGCACAAGTAATGGATCAAATAAGAAATCAAATGGCAAATCAAAATGTGTCTCAAAACAAAAGAAAAAGAAGACACAACATTCCAAATTCCAAAACATATGGAATGCAGCAAAAGCTGATGTTAGAGTGAAATGTATACTATAAATCCTTGTATGAAGAAAAAAAGTTCAAATAAACAACATTATACCACAAGGAACTAGAAAAAAGTAGAAACTTAGCTGCAATTCTGCAGATGAAGGAAATAACAAAGAAAAATCATAAATAAGTAAAATATAGACCAGAATAAACAATAACCAGTAGTACCAGTTTAAAAAAAAAAAAAGAAAATTGACAATGTATTAACTAAGAAAAAAAGAGAAAAGACTCAAAAACCAAAATAAGAAATGGAAAACAATACAATAACCATAGAAATACATAGTATGAAAAAATAGGAAATACATAGTATGATAACAGATTACTAAAAACAATTATATCCTAAGAAATCAGATAACTAGGGGAAAAAGATAATTCCTAAAAATGGACAAGATACCATGATTGAATCATCAGGCTTGAATCCAAGAAATAGGAGATCTTCTTCAACCAATAACAAGAATGAAAGTTGAATTAGAAATCAAAAATCTCCCACCACAGAAAATCCCAAGATCACATGGTTTCATTTGTGAATTCTACCAAACATTAAAAAATAATAATAATAATGACAAGCTTTATCAAAATCTTACAAATAATAGAATAGAGGGAACACATTCAAAATCATTCCACAAGGTCAGTACTACCCTGATACCAAAGCAGGATAAAACCAGTACAAGAACAAAAAAGTCTGTTTTGTCCTGTATTAAATAGTGGTGCTCCAACCTTCTTTTGGCATCCATTTGTGTGATAAATGTTAATCTACCCCCTCACTTTCAATCAGCAAGTGTCTATAAGTCTAAAATGAGTCTCTTATAGGCAACATATAAATGGGTACTTTTTTTTATCCATTCTGACACCCTGTGTCTTTTAATTGGAGCAGTTAGTCCATTTACATTCAAAGTTATTATTGCTAGATATATATTTATTTCCATTTCATTCCTTTTTAGTCATTGTTTCTGGAGATTTTCTCTGATCTTTTCTTGTCTTTGTCACCTTTGATCTGTCCTTGACATTGAGAGAGTCCCTTTTAATATTTCTTACAGTGCTGACTTAGTGGTCACTAACTCCTTTAGTTTTTGTCTAAGAAATTTTGTTTCTCTTTCTATTCTGAAAGATAGACTTGCTGGATAGAGTATTCTTGACTCAGAATTTTCCCATTCAGCACTATGAATATATCATAGCAAAAACTTCTGACTTGCCAAGTTTCTGTTGAGAAATCTCCAGCTAGCCTTATGAGTTTTCTCTTTTAAGTTAAGGACTTCTTTTGTCTTACTGTTTTTAAGATTTTTCCTTTATCACTATGTTTTGCAAATTCAACTCCAGTATGTTTTGGTGTTGGCCTGCTTTTGTTGATTTTTTTTTTTTTCTGAGAGAAATTATTATTTTTTTTAATTTTATTTTTCATAAACATATAATATCTTTTTATCCCCAGGGGTACAGGTCTGTGAATTGCCAGGTTTACACACTTCACAGCACTCACCATAGCACATACCCTCCCCAATGTCCATAATCCCACCCCCCCCAACCCCCCCTCCCCCCATCAACCCTCAGTTTGTTTTGTGAGATTAAGAGTCACTTATGGTTTGTCTCCCTCCCATT